>NC_053168.1:5390000-5695000 GCF_016835505.1 Polypterus senegalus | reverse complement strand
TTTCAGTCCTGTCATATGTCTCCCATCATTCCTATGGCCCTGAGGTAATCCTGTCCTTGTCAAGTGACCCTGACTTAGAGTTGAAAGCCTTTGTCTTCTTTTTGAGCTTCTACATTGTTCCTTTTGGAAATGCAGCTCTTCTGATTTTAAATTCCAATTAACCTGGTTATGATTCTTAGCATGTTTACATGACTGTTCTCTTGGTCATCCCGTTCATTTTGGTTGCATTTCGGTGTCACCCTTTACAACATTGTACAATACCAGTTATGATACACCACCATTTTTATGCCAGATAATGCCACGGATTGCAGATTGCTGAAGACAAAATGGTCTGCAAGACAACAAAAAAATACCAACAGACATTTTGTCACTGTCACTAAGTGCACTAGGCAGCGGTATCGACAGAGAAATGCAATCAGAAGATGGTCTTGGTTGTCTCCTTGTGGTCATGTCGTCGACAAAGAGAATGCATTGGCCACAGAGGAAGTGTCGGGACACCAACCGGGTCACCCCTTTTAATATTTTCAATGTCCAAATTAAACAGGTGCTTGATGGCACGTCAAATAATAGCCAAATAAAAAGTAAACCAGTGGACTCAGGGTCCTCTTAAAGTGGTCAGTATTCAGGTGGGAGCTCCATTCTTCAATCTGACTCTTGCTATGAGTGCTAAGACTTTATAGCTGAGGGGCAGAATCAGTTGCCCTCAGTAGAGAGGATGTAGAGATGATGCCATCATTGACAGTGCCCTCTTGTGCACCAGAGTGGTCGAGCTTACCTCCAATGAGTGCAGAGCGAGAACTGAGTAACCAAAACCAGAACGTGACACAAAAATTGAATTCAATAGGCACGAGAAAAATCATGTGAGAAAGTTCACGTGAGAAAAATCAACAGCACCAGGCTGTACAGTGAATATAAATGTTAATTTTTATCTGACCCTCACGGACCCCCTGAAACCCATCCATGGACCCCCTAAGGGATAAGAACCCCTGGCTTAGTTGGTCATAATAGCCAGGGGCCCCATGTCTTCTGTTAACCAATCCCAGGGATTGTCAGAGGCCATGAATGATTAGACCTGGGGAAGGTCCAGAAATAACGTAGACAGCTCAGGCGGCAGCTGCTCATACCTGGCAAGGCTCATAAAAATTCTACAAGTATGCAAATATATGAGTATTTATACTGATGAGTATAAGCCCACCAATGCTGCCCCCTGCCCTGCTGGACTCATATAGATGTCAGAATTCCCTATTGAAGAACTGAATGACGAGTGTATGTTCCATTGGCTTCTCTCAGGCCTGGATGTGTATGGATGAGGGGAGGTCAAGCAAAAGTTAGAAAATGGGATTTATGAGAAAATGGAAACTCACCTTAATAAAACAGGACGGCACGGCGGTGCAGTTGTAGCAATGCTGCCTCGCAGTAAGGAGTCCCAGGTTCGCTTCCCGAGTCCTCCCTGCATGGAGTTTGCATGTTCTCCCCGTGTCTGCATGGGTTTCCTCCGAAAGACATGCAGGTTAGGTGCATTGGCGATCCTAAATTGTGCTTTGTGTGTATGCATGCCCTGGGGTGGGCTGGTGCCCTATCCTTATTATTTGGCACCATGTGATTTCCACTTTTTTTGGACTGCTAAAAAAACAACGTCTGGGTGGTTGCCAATGCAAGACAGATGACGACGTGAAGACAGCAGTGCACAAGTGGCTGCTACGACAAGACAAAACCTTTTATTCTGCTGGAATCCCGACTCTGCCAGGTAGGTGGCACAAGTACATTGAGAAGGGTGGAGACTACATTGAGAAATGAATGATGATATCAGTGTTGTTAAGGTTTGTGCCATTTTCTCATAAATCCCATTTTCTAAGTTTAGCTTGACTCCCCCTCGTATAAATAATTATACATTCTATACTGGGGCTGGAAGATTCATTTTAAAGCAAGTTAATACATATATCTCTTTTTATACCGCATTTCTCTTGCCTGATTATTTCCGCCTGGTTACTAAAGGGATGTGCGTGGCTCGAGTCTGCTCTGCATCAATAAAGAACACAATCCCAGGGAGCAAGCACCTCCTGCTGGAGACAGTGTCATAGCAAAGGGTCTGCACTACTTGGGTCAATGGGATTTTATCTCAGTTTTTTACTTTCTCGCATAGGGAAGGTATTGTAATCATCCAAATATTCAATGTCGAGATTTTGATGAATCTCAATGTTTTAGACCTCCCTGAGTTTAATTTACTTTCTCATAAGGAAAAAGTATTGTAATCGTTCAAATATTCGATGTCGAGATTTTGATGAATCTCGATGTTTTGGACCTCCCTGAGTTTAATTTACTTTCTCATAAGGAAAGTATTGTAATCTTCCAAAAACTCGATGTTGAGATTTTAATGAATCTCAGCGTTTTAGACCTCCTGAGTTTAATTTACTTTCTCATAGGGAAAGTATTGTAATCTTCCAAAAACTTGATGTCGAGATTTTGATGAATCTCAACGTTTTAGACCTTCCCGAGTCTGATTTACTTTCCCATAGGGAAAGTATTGTAATCGTCCAAAAATTCGATGTTGAGATTTTGATGACTCTTGACATTTTAGACCTCCTTGATTTCAATTTACTTTCTCGTAGGAAAAGTTTTCTAATTGTCAAAAAATTCGATGTCGAGATTTTCATGAATCTTGATGTTTTAGACCTCCCCGAGTCTGATTTACTTTCTTGTAGGGAAAGTATTATAATCTTTTCAAAAATTCGATGTTGAGTCTCGATGTTTTAGGCTTCCCATTTTTGGAATAATGTCTGTGTGTGTGTGTGTGTGTGTGTGTAAATACGATAACTCCAGTTGGCTTTCACTTGGGTCAACCAAATTTTGCATACAAGTATTAGTTACAAAACATAGATTTCTATCAACTTTTGAGGTATTTCTGCTAACTGGAAGTGGTACTTTTTTATTCATACTTTGAGTTTGGTTTTTCAACATTACTTTTATAATAACTGTTCAATATATTATTAATTTGATTTGATTTTTGTTGACGGTTCTTTAATGTACGTAATATAAAAATATCATTGCCTTGTGGTTTACTCCTCAAATATCCATCCCCATATCTAATGTCACACACATGCGCTTTGGAGGAAGCTGAATGGACCAAATGAAGGTAATTCCACTCCAGGCCAGGGGGTGGTGGGGTACATTAAACCTTCATCTATTATTTCTGCTGACCAAATACTGAAAATTCTGCCTGATCCAACTTTAACGATGGCACTTCTGGTTCCAAGCCCTCAAGAATGACGTCACTTCCAGTTCCGAAATGAATGACATCACTTCCTGCAAAGCCCTTTAAGGCCGCCATCTTTGGCTTTACAGTTTAGTTCAGTCTGGAACTCCAACTTATGTACATCAGTGCCTGTTTTCAAACCCTTTTGCAGCCAGGGTCAATATGCGGGTGGCTGCCCCAAATCTTTTTGTGTGTGTCAAGGCTGCTTCTTTCACACTGAGTATATGCAAAAATCTAGTTGAGACCACTCCTGATTTTTTTATTCCTAATAAATATGCATACATTTTTGAAATCCAGTTTTCGCTTTGTCATTCTGGGGTGTCGATTGTTGCCTGATGAGGGAAAAAAATGAATTGAAATGATTTTAGCACAAGGCTGCAGCATAACTCGATGTGTAAAAGGTGAGGGGGTCTGAAGACTTTCTGAACGCCCTGAATGTGAGAGGCTCATGTCGGTGGGCTGGCGTCCCACCCAGGGCTGGTCCCTGCCGTGCTCTTCATGCTGTCCCAGGATTGGCTTCTGCCCAATGCAACTTGGAATGGAATCCAGCAGGTGTGAGGATGTTATTCTGTTACTTTACGTATCATTTGCCTCATTCTGGTTCATCTTATGCAAATAGAGTTTTGCATTAATTAAAGTGAGCTGTAAATAAGCTCATTAAAATGCATTTTAAAAAGCTCCACTGCTGTGCCTGAACTTCTCTCACACATTTCTAAGTTTCGGAGGCATATCGCTCTGCTCCAGGGGCAGATCTATTCTAGGAGCCGCAGCAGCTGAATTGCCAAACTCATCTAAGTATTCAAAATAAGGCAAAGGACGCAATCACATGACTCCGGCTCACTCGTCTGGCATGGAGCTGCTGCCTGCTGTCGGGTTGCCATGGTTTTTAGAACAAAGCTACGCGTCGAGCTATATTAAGCATGGACGTCTCCTAAAATATTACAGGGGCTGGAAAGCTCGGGGCCCTCACTCAACAGTTCTGAAACACTGCGTCTTTGCCACGGGTCGTGGGCAAAATTAGCACCTTCTGTTTACGAACATTTCCATTTGTTTTATTTCCAGAGTTAATGAAAGTAAAAGTGGGAAGATGGGAGAAAAAATGAGTAGTGAGAGTGAATTCAACTGCTATTCCAAATGGAGGGGAGTTTTAAAGTAGGCTTCAGTGGGGTACAGCAGATACAGAACTGGAATTTTAAGCTTCTGGGAATGGGCCTGTGTAGGCCTATGCCCGCACACTTTGCTTATAGGCCACCCTGTTTAATAGCTTAACTTCTTTAATTACTTTTTTTTCAGTTCATTCATTCATTTTCCACTAATTATCTGAAGCTGGGTCACTGGGGCAGCGGTCTTAGCAGTGAGGTCTAAACCTCCATTTCCCGGGCCACACTTGACAACTCCTACTGTGGGATCCCAAGGCGTTCCCAGGCCATCTGGGATACACAGTCCTTCAAGTGAACCCCTATTGTCCCCTTCCAGCCAGTAAAACCTCCACAGGGAGGCGTCCAGGAGGGGTCCGTATCAAACTAATTCAATTGGCCCCTCTTGACGCTGAGGGTCAGCGGCTCTTCTCTAGATGTCGATGCTTCTCATCCTATCTCTAAGGGAGAGCCCAGGCACCTTGCGAAGAAAGGTCATTTCGGCCGCTTGTACCCTCAATCTCATTCTTTTTCAGTCTTTACCCAAAGCTCATGACCACAGGTGAGGGGAGGGACGTCGATCAATTGATTGACTGGTAAATCGAGAGCTTCGCCTTCTGACTCAACTCCTACAGATCTGTACATTGACTACATAACTCCACCTCGCCGCCTCAATCCGTCTGTCGCTCTCCCCAGACTTGTGAACAAGGACCCACCTATCTACTGTACCATCATAGCCCGGCTGGTCTAAATAGCGACCTACGCATATCTGTTACGCTACGCTACTCTTACACTCATCTGATCTCTAAATCTTGCAGTCCACTGCTGTAGAGACAAATTTCCAAAAGGCCGCTGCACCTTTCTGCTGTCAAAACCTGACCGGCTGGAATACTGGCCTTCGGTGTATTCGATTATACTGCTGTCTGGTTACAACAACAACATTTATTTCTATAGCACATCTTCATACAAATAATGTAGCTCAAAGTGCTTTACATGATGAAGAAAGAAAGAGTAAATAAAAGACAAAATAAAGAATTAAAATAAGAGAACACTAATTAACATCGGGGTGGCGCAGTGGGTAGCGCTGCTGCCTCACAGTTAGGAGACCCGGGTGGACCCGCTTCCCGGGTCCTCCCTGTGTGGAGTTTGCATGTTCTCCCCGTGTCTGCATGGGTTTCCTCCCACAGTCCAAAGACATGCAGGTGAGGTGCATTGGTGATCCTAAATTGTCCCTAGTTGTGTGTGTGCTTGGTGTGCGTGTGTGCCCAGCAGTGCACTGGCGCCCTGCTCAGGGTATGTTTCCTGCCTTGCTCCCTGTGTTGGCTGGGATTGGCTCCAGCAGACCCCCAGTGACCCGGTAGTTAGGATATATTAAGTAAAGTTAAAGATAAAGTAAGGTTCGATGGCCAGGGAGGACAGAAAAAAAAAACTCCAGACGGCTGGAGAAAAAATAAAATCTGCAGGGGTCCGAGGCCACGAGACCACCCAGCCCCTTCTAGGCATACTACCTAACATAAATGACATTAATCAGTCCTCATGGTATTCAGGGTTCTCATGGAAGGACTTGATGATGACGGTCATGTGGACTTTGACACGGTTATGGTGCTACTCTACTTTAGCAAGTTACTCTGTTGCCGGTGGGACAGTTGTACATATCCACTTCAGAACAGGTCGTCCACCCTGAAGCTAAGCATCCAGCACTTGGATGGGACACCATCTAGGAAAGGCTTGGGTTGCTGCTGGAAGAGGTGCTAGTGAGGCCAGCAGAAGGCGCTTACCCTGTGGTCTGAATGTGGATCCCAATGCCCCAGTGCAGTGACAGGGTCACCAAGCTTTAAAAATGGCACCGTCCTTTGGATGAAACATAGAACTAAGGTCTTGACTCTCTATGGTCATTAGAGATCCCTGGCCATTCTTTTTAAAGAGTAAGGGGTATACCCAGGCTAAATTGTCCACCATGCCCAGGTAATTTTAGGCCCTAAATCATTCCCCATCTCCTTAACTATCTCCCTCTCTCACACCTTCTCCATCTATTAGCTAATGTGTGGTGATTGCAATGGAGCAAAATGGGTGCCAACAAATCACTCACTGGGAGTGGCAGTTGAAGTGGCTCCCACCCTCTCTATTCAACGCCACCTTCTTCTTCTTCTTCTTGTTCTTCTTCTTCTTGTTGTTCTTGTTCTTGTTCTTTTTCTTGTTCTTCTTCTTGTTCTTCTTCTTCTTCTTCTTCTTCTTCTTCTTCTTCTTCAGCAGCAGCCATATAACCTGCACTTCAGAACAGAGCATCCACCCTGAAGCTAAGCATCCAATACTTGGATGGAACACCATCTAGGAAAAGCTTGGGTTGCTGCTGGAAGAGGTGCTAGTGAGGCCAGCAGGAGGCGCTTACCCTGTGGTCTGAATGTGGATCCCAATGCCCCAGTGAAATCATTCCCCATCTCTATTTGGTTAACTATGTCTCTCTCACCCCTTCTCCATCTATTAGCTAATGTGTGGTGATTGTAATGGTGCAAAATGCCTGCCATTAAATCACTCATTGGGAGTGGCTCTCACCGTCTCTATGCAACGTCACCTTCTTCTTCTTCTTCTTCTTCTTCTTCTTCTTCTTCTTCTTCTTCTTCTTCTTCTTCTTCTTCTTCTTCTTCTTCTTCTTCTTCTTCTGCAGCCATACCACCTACTCTTCAGAACAGGTCACCCATCTGAAGCTAAGTCTGTTCAGCACCGGCCAGTACTTGGATGGGAGGCCATCTAGGAAAAGCTTGTGTTGCTGCTGGAAGAGGTGCTAGTGTGGCCAGCAGGAGGCGCTTACCCTGTGGTCTGAATGTAGATCCCAATGCCCCAGCGCAGTGACAGTGGGGCACTGTGCTATACAAATAGTTGCTGTACTTTGGATGAGACGTGAAACTGAGGTCCTGACTCTCTGTGCTCATAAAAGATCTCTGCGTTTCCTTCGTTGTAGCGGTCCGGTGCCGTTCAGATTCACACTGTGGACAGGACGGCGATTTATTTAGTGTTTTTGGTGGGGATTCCAGGAACAAACCCAAGCCGACCCGCACACACTCACAGACAAAATGTGTGAATAATATATTAAGTAGAAAATCAAATATAAAGAACAAAAATCAGACAACCCTCCCCGATACAAATATTACACACAACAATCAACCCCAAACAATAAACACTCACGACAATGTCCTTACCACAGTTTCCAATGCAGCAGAAACGGATGAAATTGTATGGAGTACAGGTGACGATGACGATCCCGGGAACAGCTTCCGTAATAAATAAATTAAACAGTCCTGTCGGTAGTCCTGAGCGGCGAGGGGTGAGATTTGCGGGAGCGCTTCCTCCGAAGACGCACATCGATTAATCCACTGATAATCACATGACAGGCAGGCACGAGAGAGTACTGGAAATGATCCCGGATAGAAATGATTTTGCAGGGGTTATGTTGGACGGGACACAGGGGTACACAGAAACACAGACCTCCCCTCTTGCTGCTTTGCGGGCCCCTTTTCAAGTTTCCCGCTGGCCCTCCTTGTCCCCAGCATCCCCTGTGCCCATTTCAGACTTTTACCTTTCGGGGCTGCTGGGAAATGGAGTCCTGCTACATTGTAAAGAGTAGGGGTTATCACAATGTCCAGGCTAAATTGTCCACCACAGCCTCCTCATTCTGGCTCTCTAATTGGCTAAACATCTCTCACCACTTCACCGTCTAATAACTAATGTGTGGCGAGCATACTGGTGCAAAAATGGCTACCTTCACATTATTTAAGGTGGGTGTTGCACATTGGTGGTGGCTGAAGTGGCTCCCAATTTCCACCCTACTGGGTAAATGGGTATGACCCCACTGTTCCCACTGTTCGTAGATCATAGCAGTTGGAACCATCTTTAGCCTCATACTGTATGTGGAAGTTGTAAATTTGCCACATTTGTTGAGCTGATTCCTTTTTTTGCCTCTCAATGCTACCAGCACACTAGGTGCTTGTGGGCTTCTGGGTAATCGTGCCCAGTGATGAGCTGGTATTCTATCCAGGGTTGGTTCCTTTGTTAACCCCCCAATAGGTTTCATCTTCCTGTGACCGAGTAATGGGAAAAGTCGGCCAAAGCAACCTGACAAATGGCCGTGTCTCCTATTTGTAAATGTAGGTGCTTGAATTGAACTGAACTGAGATGAAGCAACGGATCCACCTCACTTGTAGGTAACTTTATAACAGTGCCCTCTCATTTTCAAAAGGAGCAACAAAACCCAAACACATCTGCCCAGCAGCACACCGAGAAAAAAGAGAAAAGTAAATTCTAAAAGTTTCTGGGATACAAGCAGATTTTCAGATGAACCGAAAACGGTCAAAGGTTACGGCGTGAAGTCGCTGAAGAGCTGAACGTGCGGGGTCTGCGGGGCAGAAGTGCCGACTGCGCGACTCGCTTGTGTTCTCAGACTGACGGAGTTTGGGCAGGGGCAGCGAATCCTCCCACCTCCCCCTTATGAGGGGCCGGTCCTAGGTGCTACAGTGAGGTGACCCCATCATAACCACCAGGCTTCTGGGCCTGCAGCCTTAACAGAAGTGAGGATTCAGCAGAGGAATAAAGAGAAGCACCTCGGGTAGGAGGGAGTGCTGGAGGTTCTGTTTTCCAAGATGGGGTCAGTGACCTTGTTTTTTTATTTTTTGCTTCTCGGCCCCCCGTGAAGGCAGAGGCTCTTTGGCCATAGTTTGATCATTTTGCCGTTTTAGGATGGTTCCTCGGAAATGGAAAAGGTGGCACTTTGGATATACGGTCATCTTTTTTGCTTGGCTGCATTTCAATGTGTCTGCTGCTGTGCCAGACTTTCAGTGTGTATGCAGTGGAAGAACTTGGGAGCCAGACGGACATTTTAACAATAAGATAACTAGCCGAGCAAACATCAACAACATTTTTTTATTACGTAGCACATTTTCTTACAAAAAAGGTAGCTTACTTGTTATTTATTTTGCACAACATCTGGTGGGGCTGTGGATCCCTGGCCATTAAGGCAGTAATGTCACTGTGCTCGCAAGTTCTCAACAAAGCTAAAATAAAAATAAAGTGGAAAATTCTCTCCTGCTCGACAGATGGTACTGACTCACAAGGAGACAGTGAGAATATTTTAAAGTGAAGGATCAGGAGATGAGGCATAGTCAAAAAGTCAAGTCGATGTTGTATTGAAAGATATGAAGGAACATAGGAAAGCTGACAAATGAGAGGGGACCATTCAGTCCATCGGCCTCGTTTATTTAGCTTATAGCTAAGATGTCCCAATGCCTCACCCAGATCCTTCTTAAAAGTCATTAAGGTTTCTACTTCAACTCCATGTCTTGGTAGTTTGTTTCAGAATCTTACAACTCTTTGCAAAGAGAAGTGTGTCCTACCTCCAGTCCTAAATGCGCCTCTCCTTCAATTCCACTGGTGTCTGATAGGTATGCACCTTTCTCTATATGTCGTGACTAGAAAGTCCCCAAAGCAGTTCCAAAATGCCTAGTAGAGGGAGAAATCCCATCAAAAACCCTGGCTAGACACAAAAATGCCTTGTAAAACCTTTATCAAATAAAAGATTTATTCTTCACAAAGAAAGGTTCTTCAATAACAATGATCTCCATGGACCATGAAGGCAATAGGATTTGTCCAAAACAATAATATAATCTTATACAACCAGTAGTCCCAATAAGAAATCTCAAGAAGAGTCAAAATACAAAGCAAAATTTGAAAAATCCAGGAAATCATTCAGCTCATTAAATTCACAAAAGGCTCGAGAACTCGCCACTTCAAAATGAACCATCAGGAACCGTGGGAGATCCTCTGGATTCATAGGGAGGAGGGCAGTTCACCTGGCAGTGATTGGCAGGTGGACCCGCCTCTTAAGGGACCACTCACAAAACACATGGAACATAACACAGGCTTAGATACGGATGAATACAACTTAAAGGATGATGTGAATCAGAACGATAAAAGAAACAGCAACACATATGAATAAAAGCAAAGCTTGGTCAGGAATGGCAGCAGGCAGGTGTGAGTGAGGCGAAGACTTTTGGAGGATGGCCTGTTGGGTGTCAAGATGAACAGCAAAGAAGCCATCAGGGACTGACTGATGTTCTTGGATTGGGCTGCTGAGGACTGCTCGGGTGAAGTCATTTTCTCTAATGAATCCCCTTTCCGATTGTTTGGGGCATCCAGAAGAAAGAAAAGGTGAGCGGCGCTACCATCAGTCCTGTGTCAGGCCAATAGTAAAGCATCCTGAGACCATTCATGTCACGCAGGGTTGCTTCTCAGCCAAGGCAGTGCAGGTCTCACTCACAATTTGGCCTAAGAACACAGCCCTGAATTAAGAATGGGACCAAAACATCAACCGAGAGCAACTTCTGCCAACCATCCAAGAACAGTTTGGTGACCAACATGATGGAGCACTGGGCCATAAGGCAAAAGTGAGAACTAAGAGGCTCGGGGAACAAAACATCGACATTTGGGGTCAATGGCCAGGAAACTCCTCAGCCTTTTAATCCCATTGAGAACTTGTGGTGGGTGGACAAACAAAACCCACCAATTCTGATCAACTCTAAGCATTGATTCTGCAAGAATGGGCCGCCATCTGTCAGGATTTGGCCCAGAAGTTGATTGACAGACAGCCTGCTAGGGCGAATTGCAGAGGTCTTGAAAAAGAAAGAAGGGCCAACACTGCAAATCTTGACACTGTGCATAAACTTCATGTCATTGTCAATAAAAGCCTTTGAAACTTCTGAACTGCATGTAGTTCTACTTCAGTACACCAGAGAAACATCTGACACAAAGATCTAAAAACACTGAAGCAGCAAACTTTGTGAAAACCAGCACTTGGTTCATTCTCAAAACGTTTGGCTACAACCTTTACAATACAATATAATACAATTTATTTTTTGTATAGCCCAAAAAAACACAAGGAGGGCCGCAATGGGCTTTAACAGGCCATGCCTTTTTGACAGCCCCTCAACCATAACTCTGTAAGAAGACCAAGAATAGAAAACACCCTTGTCGGGAAACAAAAATTGAGGAAACCTTGGGAAAGGCAGTTCAAAGAGAGACCCCCTTTTCCAGGTAGTTTGGGCGTACATTCCAGTCAATTCAGTTTTCCACTGGTGGGCTCCAGACAACTTCTACAAACATCTCAAGGAGAATGAAAGCCAACAGGAGGCACCTGAGTGCATAACAAAGGGTCTGAATGCTTCTATGCAAGAGAAATTTCAGGTTTTGCGTTTCTTGGAAGCCTTGCCCTTTTAAGTCTCAACTTCTTTCAACAGTCAACCTTCTCTTAACCTCCATCCTTCTTTTAAAGCACAACCCTTTATGAAACGCTAATCTTCTCAGAAACCCCACCCTTTCTACAGTAAATTCCACCTTTCAACAGTCAACCTTCACTTAAGCTTCACCCTTCTTTTAAAGCCCAACCCTTTCCTAAATGCTAATCTTCTCAGAGACCCCAACCTTTCTAAATCCCACCTTCTTTCAACAGCCAACCTTCTCTTAAGCTCCACCCTTTTTTTAAAGCCCAACCCTTTCCTAAATGCTAATCTTCTCAGAGACCCCAACCTTTCTAAATCCCACCTTCTTTCAACAGCCAACCTTCTCTTAAGCTCCACCCTTTTTTTAAAGCCCAACCCTTTCCTAAACGCCTGCTTTCTCTGGAACCCCACCCTTGTTAAACCCCTCCTTTGTTCAACAGCCAACCTTCTCTTAAGCTCCACCCTTCTTTTGAAGCCCAACCCTTTTTTAAATGCTAATCTTCTCAGAGACCCCAACCTTTCTAAATCCCACCTTCTTTCAACAGCCAACCTTCTCTTAAGCTCCACCCTTCTTTTAAAGCCCAACCCTTTCCTAAACACTTGCTTTCTCTGAAACCCCACCCTTTTTAACCCCCTCCTTCTCTCAACAGCCAATCTTCACTTAAGGCATTATGTGTAATTGAGTGGAGAATGATGGGTAAAAATGGCAGATGTGTCCTAAATTTCTAAATTGTTTAGAATGTCAGGGGGTGTGAAGACTTTCAGTGTACATGTGGAAAGTTAGGTGTTGTTATGAATGAGAGTGTGACCTGTGTAAGTTTGTGTGTTTACCGCCTCTCTCTTTCCTCACTTGTGTCCAAAGACGCCATTGACAGGCTTCACCTCCCCACATCCCTGCAGTTGCCTGAGGTCCGGCTCTTGTGTTCCTAAGTTACATGGCTGTCTTTCTCTAAAGATATGTAATATCACTGGTATTGGACTTCCGACAGATCTGCTCCTTACACACGTGGCCTTGCTCCATGTCTTCAGGGTGCCATGTCTGCCCCCTCAGAGCTGTGCCATGTTCCTCTCACTCTGCCACTGTGCATAAAACCTAATTAGACAATCTGCTGCGTTCGCTTCCTTGTGCTCGAAGAAATGATCATTAAACAAATGCCCAGCTCTGCATGTCATAGAAATTCAGTTTAATTGTTGCTCACATAATTACATTCCTCTTTATGGCCAAAGGCAAAACAAAGCAAAGCAAGCATGCAAGTTATGCCCGCTGCCTGGCTCTTGGGGAGTTGCATTTTGACTTTCTGTCAGCTTCCATTCCTGCACTCCGAGTGGGAGTCTTCCTGGTTTGATGTTCGGATTCTGCAAGCTTTGCCTTTTTTTATATATTTTTTTTACTCACTCCATTAAGAGAAACCTCCATTGGCTGGTGCCTCTTGCACCCGACCTTGCTTTAAGGTCTGTGACCTAGACCTCTCCACCATTGATTTCCCCAGTTCTCAATTAGCTTGTCCATGAATCCCTCTGGCCATTGTGCTCCGTGGCCTACTCCTTGAAAGAATTCTATCCAGCAGTCATCTTCAAGGAATTGTGAAAAATAAGGGCTTTGTTTTAGAGGCTAAAATAAAAATACACAATATAAACACTAGCAGAGACTTTCCAGATATAAAATCTCCTCTTTTTTATTTTTGTTGGGGGGTGGTTCTTGGAATGAAAAGATTTCCTTCAAAATTAGAAGCTGAAGAATCCTTCCTTTTCTTTTCATCCACCTTTTCAGAAACCCCACCCTTTTTAAATCCCACCTTCTTTCAACAGCCAACCTTCACTTAAGCTCCACCCTACTTTCAAAGCCCACCCTTTTCTTAAACACCTGATTTCTCTGACACCCCACCCTTTATAAGCGTCTACTTTTTTCAAGTGCCTGCCTTCACTTAAGCCCCACCCTTCTTTTAAAGCCCATCCCTTTCTTAAACACCCATCTTCTCGGAAACCCCACCCTTTTTATATCGAACCTTCTTTCAACAGCCAACCATCAGTTAAGGTCCACCCTTCTTTTAAAGCCCAACCCTTTCTTAAAAGGCTGCTTTCTCTGAAACTCCACCCTTTTTTAAGCCTCTCCTTTTTTTAAACCCCTGCCTTCACTTAAGCTCCCTCCTTCTTTTAAAGCCCCTCCCTTTTTAAACAGCCAGTTTTATTTTAAACTCTGCCCTTCTAGAGCTCCTCCCTTTTTAAACAGCCAGTCTTCTTTGAACCCCACCTTTCTTTTATAGCCCCTCTCTTTTGTAAACACTCTGCTTCCACTTAAACCCTGATCTTCTTTTAAAGCCCCTCTCTTTCTTTAAAAATCCTGCCTTTCCTTAGACTCCACCCTTCATTTAAACCCCTCCCCTTTTAAACACCCAGCCTTCTCTAGAAGCTCCACCCATTTATTTAAACCCCTCCATTTTTAAACACCATATTTTCTCCTGAGCTCCACCCTTCTTTCAAAACCACTCAATAAAGGCTTAAACATTTAAATAGAAGCACAGATTTTAATATTTCAAATATGTAACACAATTATTCTTGTTTATTATGTGCTTCAATCTCATGAAGTAAAACCATTATATTTCTTATGAACTCCCAGAATAAGTGGGGGGCTTGTGCTAATTCAGCCTTTTTTAATCTTGATTTTCTGAAGGCTTTGGATAAGGTACCGCATGAGGGGTCAGTGGTCAAACTAAAAGAAGTGAGAATTCAGGTGTGTAGGTGGATACGACTCCCTTCCTAACCGCCAAATGACCTCCCTTGACAATTTCCGATTTATTTATGGCTCGGTGTGTCTCTGAGTTGCATCGCCAGATGCTAGCAGCAAAATACATTGAATATCAGTGAGGACAGATGCAGGCCGCGTTAGGTCACATCCCAAGAAGCAGTGGAGATGTGGCTCTCACCCCCTTGTTGCTGCCACGAGGGTCACAGCCTTCTGGCAGGTGTGCACATTTGTCCCTCTTGCAGGCTTATTTCATTTGTTATGGCTTCCCTCTGTTGACAGCTGCATTGCATTGCCGCCACACATCTGTTACTCGGGATGCCTGGAGGTGAAGTTCTTCCTCGACAAGCTGCCGCTTGGTATTCCATCTGAGAAAGTTTACCATAAACCATACCTGCACTCTTCTGGAGTGTGTTTTTTAATTAATTAGATTTCTAACAGCACCCTGAAGAGCGGCATGTTATCCAGATTAAGTGGACGAGCGCTCTGAAGGCGATGAAACATTCATGGGATCAGCTCTTCCCTATGGATGTGCTGCGATTGCTGCTTTATATAAAGATTAATTATTCATTTTTTATCTACAGTGATTGCTTTTCTTCCATGCTTGATAGAACTAGCAGCACATAAAAGATAGGGGGCTCTCCTGGTTCATTCCTGGGGTTATCTATTAGTTCGAAGTTATGCTTATTTTCAAATTTTCACATTTTGTCTAATTTGTTTCTCAGTTATTATTGTTCATTTCTTCAAGTTGGCTTTGCTGGTTTCATATGGTTTCAAATGTTTGCAATGTATCACCCTCTGCAGTTCGCATACCAGGAGAAGGTGGGAGCGGAGGATGCCATCATCTACATGCTACACCGATCCCTCTTCCACCTGGACAGAGGCAGTGGTGCTGTAAGAATTATGTTTCTGGACTTCTTTAGCACCTTCAACACCATCCAACCTCTGCTCCTTAGGGACAAGCTGACAGAGATGGCAGTAGACTCACACCTGTTGGCATGGATTTTGGACTATCTTACAGACAGACCTCAGTTTGTGCGTCTCGGGAACTGCAGGTCTGACATTGTGGTCAGCAGCACAGCAGCACCGCAGGGGACTGGACTTTCTCCAGTCCTGTTCAGCCAACATACTTCGGACTTCCAATACAACTCAAGAGTCCTGCCACGTGGAAAAGTTCACTGATGACACTGCTATCGTGGGCTGCATCACGAGTGGGCAGGAGGAGGAGTACAGGAACCTAATGAAGGACTTTGTTAAATGGGGCGACTCAAACCACCTACAACTGAACACCAGCAAAACCAATCAGCTGGTGGTGGATTTTAGGAGGCCCAGGCCCCTCATGGACCCCGTGATCATCAGAGGTGACTGTGCAGAGGGTGCAGACCTAGAAATACCTGGGAGTGCAGCTGGAAGATAAACTGGACTGGGCTGCCAATACTGATGCTCTGTGCAAGAGAGGACAGAGCCGACTATACTTCATTAGAAGGCTGGCGTCCTTCAACATCTGCAATAAGATACTGCAGATGTTCTGTCAAGACGGTTGTGGCGAGTGCCCTCTTCTACACGGTGGTGTGCTGGGGAGGCAACATAAAGAAGAGGGACGACTCACGCCTGGACAAACTGGTGAGGAAGGCAGGTTCTATTGTAGGCACCGAGATGGACAGTTTGACATCCGTGGCAGAGCGACGGGCACTGAGCAGACTCCTGTCAATCATGGAGAATCCACTGCATCCACTGAACAGGATCATCTCCAGACAGAGGAGCAGCTTCAGCGACAGACTGAGGAGATCATTCCTCCCCCATGCTATGCGACTCTTCAATTCCACACGTTTTGGGGGGTTAAACGCTAACATTATTCAAAGTTAGTGTCTGTTTTTACATGCATTTTTATTACTCTTTAATTTAATATTGGTTTTTGTATCAGTATACTGCAGCTGGATTATGTGAATTTCCCATTGGGATTGATAAAGCATCTATCTATCTATCTATCTATCTATCTATCTATCTATCTATCTATCTATCTATCTATCTATCTATTATATAGTGCCTTTCAAATCTATCTATCTATCTATCTATCTATCTATCTATCTATCTATTATATAGTGCCTTTCAAATCTATCTATCTATCTATCTATCTATCTATCTATCTATCTATCTATCTATTATATAGTGCCTTTCAAATCTATCTATCTATCTATCTATCTATCTATCTATCTATCTATCTATCTATCTATCTATCTATCTATTATATAGTGCCTTTCAAATCTATCTATCTATCTATCTATCTATCTATCTATCTATCTATCTATCTATCTATCTATCTATCTATCTATCTATCTGTTGGAATAACAAATGCAGTGCTTATGTCTCTGTTATGTGCCATTTGGCTTGGGATTTGTAAAAGTATTGTTAATGATTTTGATGTACCATCTGTTGGAATGACATGTATAATGCATATGGCTCTGTTATATGCCATTTGGTATAGGAATCGGAAAAGCTGTGTTAATGTTTGTGATGTGCCATCAGTTGGAATGACAAATAAAATGCGTATGTCCCTGTTACGTGCCATCGGGCATAGGATTCACAAAGGTGGCATTAATATCTGTGGTGATTTTGTAATTCTCTTCTGCACCTTTAAATGTGCATGTGTTTCTTGTGGGTGGACATCACCATGAGGTTGTTTTAAATATGGATATTTCTTGTTTCATTTAAACAACAATTCAGTAGGTGCCCAAAGGCTCTGCTTGACATTTGTTGCTGGCGGTGCCATAACCAGGTTCTGAAAGCAGTGGCTGACAGCGTTGCCAAAACAATAAGTGTAAGCAGATTGGCAGCAACCTGTGAAGAAGTCTATCTCCTTGGTCAAAGCTGGAGAAAAGTTCCAACCAAGGCAACAGCCTAAGGCAACATCTGGCATTCTTCCCACAGCTTCTGACTGGCAACTAAAAGTAGACCTGTGGTAGCCAGCTGAGATTTCCAGACCACGTAGTATCAGCAATCCTACTGGCTGACATGATAATCTTTCAGATTCCACTCAGCAGGTGATCATGGCAGAGCACACAGCTCCTTGGGAAGAGCACATGGAGGATGCCAGGAGCTGGTGAAGCAGTGTCGGGACAGGAGGTGGAAGACTCGCTATGAGCTGGTGAAAGTGGGCTGCCAGGGCTTTGCAGGATGTTCAGCCCTCAAAGCATTTAACATGTTGGGCATCTTTGGGGCGAAAGAGGGTAATGAACACCCTGGGCCTGCTTTAGCTTGAAGCTTGGAATGAAAAGGACAGGTGACAGACATGGGAGAGGAATGGGCCTTACAGAGACTACTTAAATATAGGGCCCAGAGTTCTGTTCTACTCTCCTGGACATCATGGGGCAGTCAAAAGAAAAGCCATCAGATCAATAACAGAAGCCACAAATAGAGCCTCCACTATACAAGTGTCTGCGCATCTATCTGTCCATCCAGTTGCTATAATAATAATGTCTCTGCCATTCCAACAGATGGTGCATCACAAACATATTCAGTAATACAATACATTGTATGTATCATTACAACAGATGGCACATTAAAAACATTGATGCTGCTTTTAGAAGACCTTTACCAAATATCACATAACAGAGATAGATGCATTGAATTTGTCATTCCAACTGAGGGTGCATCACAAACATTTGTAGTAATATAATGTTTCACATTTGTCATTTCAACAAATGGTGCACCAAAAATATTAGCACTGCTTTTATGAATCCCATATCTGTTGGCATATAACAAGGACATAGCCAAATGGCACATAACAGAGACATGAGCATTGCATTTGTCATTCCAACAGATGACGCATCATGAACATTTGTAGCAATAAAATGCTTTGCATTTGTCTTTCAAAGAGATTGCGCATCACAAGGATTTTTAGTAATAAAATGCATTGTACAGGTAGCCCATTGAAAACATTAGCATTACTTTAACAAATCCTACATGACCTGGCGCATAACAGAGAAACAGGTATTGTGTTATTTCATTCCAACAGATGGTGTATCACAAAAATTAACACTGCTTTTACAAACCCCATACCCAATAGAACATAACAGAGACATATGCATTGTATTTGTCATTCCAACAGATGGCACATCACAACCATTAAAACTTCCTTTATGATCCTCATACCAAATGGCATATAAGAGAGACACGTGTATCACATTAGTCATTCCAACAGATGGTTTATCACAAACATTAACACTGCTTTAACAAATCTCATACCAAACAGCATATAGCAGAGACATAGGCATTGCATTTGTCTTTCCAACAGATTGCACATCACCAGCATTAACATTCAGTTATGGCCCTAAACAGAGACATATGCACTGCATGTTCCATTCCAACAGATGGAGCTTCACAAACATTTGTAGTAATGGATGTTATTACTGCCAATGTTTGTGATGTGCCATCTGTTGAAAAGACCATTTTTATTTTTTCTGTTTTATTACTACATGCATTACAGAATACATTTCAACAGATGGTGCACTGCAAACAAAGTCTTTGTTGATTAATTAGATTTCAACCCATCTAGGTATCATTGTATAGGAGTGATGTTATCATCCTACAGCTAATAGGTGTTTAGACTAATTAATCCCACCACAGAGGTGCAGCTCCCTTAAGGACCATTGATAAGCCGTCAGAAGATCAAAGTCGCTGGTCATTCAGCATGGACTGCTTTCTGGGATATGATGATGCTGAACATTTGCAGGATTACAGTTTATGTGTGCTGAGACAGTCACGTAGTGGTATAACGTACAACACAAAGAGCTGAGGGTTACAGTGTATCTAAACCAGAAAAGTCGCTATTGCTTCCATATATCTTCAGACTGAAATTAACACCTTTTAACATAATTGACAATGGATGAGTTGATCACCTGATCCAGGATGAACTGCAAGCCATTCTAGTCACGGAGTAAGAAAAACACGTCTCTCCCATCTGCCGGTGCTTCCGTTTCTTTATTGCACTTGAGTGCCTCTTCCTCACCGGCTCGTGGGATGTATGCAGTGGCAGGATGAAGCAGTTTAGGGGTGGCAGCAGAAGTTATGGTGGCAATGTCACAGTATCTTGGCACTCATGTTCTGTAAGATGGCCGCACAGTTAAAGTAGCATTTGAACTTTGTTGGAAAATGAAGGAGAGATCCTGCAATAACCATTTTTTGAAGAATCGTCTAGTATAGAACTGTTTGCTGTCAACTCTACCATGACTTTAGGGTTTCAGGGGGAAAACAGTGCATATCCTGAATGCAATGCCCCCTAGTAGCCCCTGTGTTTATGCACTGGCACAGTGCAAAGCCTTCTCCCTTATGAATTCTCTGCTGTGGGTCTGACACAGAGCCTTTGTCTTTCCATTCTGCCTTCCCAATAAGGACCCTTGATCCGGAAACCTCTTGCCAGCCGGGCACATCATCCTCACAACTGAAATACACTTTGACACTCACACACACACACACACAGCACTCACCTTCGGCTCTCTGCTTGTTTCAAGCCCATCTGGGGCAGCCTCTGATTAGATAAGACGCCCCAGGTAGCAACTGCAGCCTCAATCGATAAAGTGAATAAAATGCAGTGAGACAAATCCAGCATCTCCATGTCACGAGATAAGCACAGATACTGCAGTGCCAGCATGATGGTCTTGCTTATTCATTCAGCTGCTACTCATTTGTTTTATTTAGGAACCTTTGCCCACTCAGATCTTCACAAAGCAAAAAGCAGGGCCATCTTAATGTATGGGCACAATGGGCACTGGCTGGGGGCCTGAGGAGCACAGGGGCCCACAATGTTTCTGATGCCTAAGTGTGTTTCAGCTTTGCTATCAGAACATGGGCCTACCAGCTCACTACTTTGCCCGGGGTCCTATGATGCTGTTAAGATAGCCTTAGTGCCACACAGTAGAAAGTAAGATGAAGAAGAGAAGCCTTCCGCTTAGTTGGCATCCATTCCCTCATTCATGGCTTCCCCTGGGCTGTTTTTAGTTGTGTTGGCATAGATTGAGGTTAGATTGAGAAAATATTCAGACCCCCTGCCCACTCTATTGTGTTGTGCTCCACGGCAAAATATCGAGAGGGGTGTCTGACACACTGGTAGGACATGATGTGATAAAGTCTCAAAAAGCCAGCATGGGTTGGGGTGGGCTGGGGGTCTTGACATGATATTTCAGTGTGCGTAGCCCAGCTTAATGACCCCCTCTGGAGCTGGACCTGGTTGAACATTTAATTTGAAATGGAGACATTTGCCATGTATGCCCACCAATCTCCCCCAAAAGCCCATCATGACAAAGCGACGACAAGTTTCCAAAAAGGCCGGCAAATTTATTAAAAAATTGAAAAGAGAAAAATCTCTCACTTTGGGTGGGTCGGTGCCCTGCCCGGGGTTGTTATTTACATGGGAATTGTTACATATGCATTATTTTCACTTTTACTTTTTAACTTTTGTAAAAACAATACTGTACTTGTCCTTTATTTCCAGCCCCAGGTGTGGTTAAATCAATAAGCAGAACGTATCATGCTGCTCACGTTGTGAAAGGGGGGCGGCTAAACACATGCTAAGGAGAAGCGGTTGGATCATCTGCTGGCTTGCTCCTGCTGGCGAGCTGTGTGTTCTGCTTGTTGCTTGTCGTTGTTTTAAGAGCTGGGAGCACATGAAGGATGTCTACCACAAGCATTCCAACAACTGCTTAGTTAGATGTCCTTCTTTTAAATGTTGTCTCACTGCCTTGTCTCGCATGACGTTAAAGTGTCTCTCGCAGGAGATCAAGTCGTCTTCCGAGAAGATCACGTCTCATCTCCCTAGTCTCCCTCCCAAGATTTGTTTTTATAATAGAGAGATATATATCTGCGGGGGGCTGGCACCCTGCTCGGGGTTTGTTATACACTCACCTAAAGGATTATTAGGTACCCCATACTAATACGGTGTTTGACCCCCTTTCGCCTTCAGAACTGCCTTAATTCTACCTGGCATTGATTCAACAAGGTGCTGAAAGCATTCTTTACAAATGTTGGCCCATATTGATAGGATAGCATCTTGCAGTTGATGGAGATTTGTGGGATGCACATCCAGGGCACGAAGCTCCCGTTCCACCACATCCCAAAGATGCTCAATTGGGTTGAGATCTGGGGACTGTGGGGGCCATTTTAGTACAGTGAACTCATTGTCATGTTCAAGAAACCAATTTGAAATGATTCGAGCTTTGTGACATGGTGCATTATCCTGCTGGAAGTAGCCATCAGAGGATGGGTACATGGTGGTCCTGAAGGGATGGACATGGTCAGAAACAATGCTCAGGTAGCCCATGGCATTTAAACGATGCCCAATTGGCACTAAGGGGCCTAAAGTGTGCCAAGAAAACATCCCCACACCATTACACCACCACCACCAGCCTGCACAGTGGTAACAAGGCATGATGGATCCATGTTCTCATTCTGTTTACGCCAAATTCTGACTCTACCATTTGAATGTCTCAACAGAAATCGAGACTCATCAGACCAAGCAACATTTTTCCAGTCTTCAACTGTCCAATTTTGGTGAGCTCATGCAAATTGTAGCCTCTTTTTCCAATTTGTAGTGGAGATGAGTGGTACCCGGTGGGGTCTTCTGCTGTTGTAGCCCATCCGCCTCAAGGTTGTGCGTGTTGTGGCTTCACAAATGCTTTGCTGCATACCTCGGTTGTAACGAGTGGTTATTTCAGTCAAAGTTGCTCTTCTATCAGCTTGAATCAGTCGGCCCATTCATTCTCCTCTGACCTCTAGCATCAACAAGGCATTTTCGCCCACAGGACTGCCGCATACTGGATGTTTTTCCCTTTTCACACCAGTCTTTGTAAACCCTAGAAATGGTTGTGCGTGAAAATCCCAGTAACTGGGCAGATTGTGAAATACTCAGACCGGCCCGTCTGGCACCAACAACCATGCCACGCTCAGAATTACTTAAATCACCTTTCTTTGCCATTCTGACATTCAGTTTGGAGTTCAGGAGATTGTCTTGACCAGGACCACACCGCTAAATGCATTGAAGTAACTGCCATGTGATTGGTTGATTAGGTAATTGCATTAATGAGAAATTGAACAGGTGTTCCTAATAATCCTTTAGGTGAGTGTATATATATATGTGTGTGTGTGTGTGTGTATTATTTTAAAAAGGTGATTCTGAACATAGCGCCTTTAAAAACCGATGGGAGGCTGAGTATATGTTTACTGACATTGCCGGTAAACCCGTGTGTCTCATTTGTGGAGCTAATGTGGCTGTAATTACAGAATTTAATCTAAGACGGCACTATGAGACAAAACATCAAGATAACCTGAAACACCTGAATGCAATGCACAAGATACAGAAAGCAGAAGAGTTAAAGAAGAATCTGACACTTCAGCAGACGTTTTTACCCGTGCAAAATCACAAAGTGACTTCAAGTGAAGCTATTTTTATGGGAGACACAAATCCACCAGTGCAACTTGCCCCACTTTCCCTGTTGCCAAGTAATGTTGAACCAAATCGGCACAACGGTCTTCACAAATACGCACTTTGCTGATAAACTGAGCGCACTGCGCACTGAATTCGCACGGCACTTTGGTGACTTTGAAGAACAAAAAAAGAATTTTGAGTTGTTTTGCAACCCATTTGCTGTCGATGTGGAAACTGCAGCTGTGCACATTCAGATGGAGGTGATTGAGCTGCAGTGTAATGGCACAGTGAAGGCAAAGTATGATACTGCTCGGCCCGCACAGTTTATTCACTCCATTCCCGCAGAAATGCTCCAGCTCCGTCTACATGCGGCTCGAACCTTGTGCATGTTTGGTAGCACATCTCTGTGTGAGAAGCTCTTCTCAGTGATGAAGACTAACAACACAGCACACAGGAGTCGCCTCACCGATGAGCACCTGCAGTGCATCCTGAGAATCTCCACAACACAGAACTTCACACCAAACAGAAACGAACTTGTGGCCAAAAAAAGATGCCAGGCGTCCAGCTCTAAAATGACATCTGAGCAAAGACAACTGAATGATTTGATTTGTTATTGCTGAAAGGAACACATTTTATTTATATTTCCAGGTTTTGTTATGCAGCATGTTCATATTTGAATTTGTATAATTTAGACAGGATATATTTTTATGGAGAGCAAAATCTTTTGGGAATATTTAAAATTTAAGTTTATTTTTTATATAAAATTACATAAGAGTAAAGAAATTTGAATGTTTGTTCTTTTAATGTTTACTTTATTTCTAACTTGTATAATTTAGACAGGATATATTTTTATGGAGAGCAAAATATTATAAGTTATTTAAGGTTTGAGTTGATTTATTCCGGAATAATATTCTGTCGACTAAATAAAAATTCCTTCTATTTAAAATTTAAATAGAACTTGAACAGATACGATAGTTCATAATATCCAGGCAGACTTGCACGTAAGAGCGGGAGTCATCCGTTTTAACAAACAGCGTATTGCACTGATACGAAATGGCCTGTCCATTTAATTATTTAGGAATGGATAAATAAATTAAGATTTTGTACAAATAATGTTTTTCATTTTTCTTCCTTCATGGATTCTGGCACCCCCAGCAACAGTTGCTCACACCCCAAAGAGTGTATGTATATATATATATATATATATATATATATATATATATATATATATATATATATATATATATATATATATATATATATATATATATATATATATATATATATATATATATATATATATGTGTGTGTGTGTGTGTGTGTGTGTATATGTAGATATGTATGGATATGTATATATATTTGTTTATATGTGTGTGTGTGTATATATATAAATATTTATATATATATATATATATTTGATAGCAACACTCATCACTCACAACAATGACAAAACAATTACATTGACAATCATGTTACGTTATTTTCAAAATGTTTCCTTTTCTTTTTCATTACTTCTTTAACACACTACTTCTCCGCTGCGAGGCGCGGGTATTTTGCTAGTATATATATCTATATAAACTGCTCAAAAAAATTAAAGGAACACTTTGAAAACACATCAGATCTCAATGGGAAAAAGAAATCCTCCTGGATATCTATACTGATATAGACTGGGTAATGTGTTAGGAACGAAAGGATGCCACATCGTTTGATGGAAATGAAAATGATCAACCTACAGAGCCCTGAATTCAAAGACGCCCCAAAAATCAGAGTGAAAAAATGATGTGGCAGGCTAGTCCATTTTGCCAAAATTTAATTGCAGCAACTCCAAATTGTACGCAGCACTTTGTATGGCCTCTGTGTTCTTGTATACATGCCTGACAACATCGGTGCATGCTTCTAATGAGATGACAGATGGTGTTGTGGGAGATCTCCTCCCAGATCTGGACCAGGGCATCACTGAGCTCCTGGACAGTCTGAGGTGCAACCTGGTGGCATTGGATGGACCAAAACATAATGTCCCAGAGGTGTTCTATTGGATTTAGGTCAGGAAAGTGTGGTGGCCAGTCAATGGTATCAATTCCTTCATCCTCCAGGAACTGCCTGCATACTCTCACCACATGAGGCCAGGAATTGTCGTGCACCAGGAGCCACTGTACCAGCATAGGGTCTGACAATGGGTCCAAGGATTTCATCCTGATACCTAATGGCAGCCAAGGTGCCTTTGTCAAGCCTGTAGCGGTCTGTGTGACCCTCCATGGATATGCCTCCCCAGACAATCATTAACCCACCACCAAACTGCTCATGCTGAATGATGTTACAGGCAGCATAATGTTCTCCATGGCTTCTCCAGACCCTTTCACTTCTGTCGTGCTCAGGGTGAACCTGCTCTCAACTGTAAAAAGCACAGGGCACCAGTGGTGCATCTGCCAATTCTGGTATTCTATGGCGAATGCCAATCGAGCTGCATGCTGCTGGGCAGTGAGCTCAGGGCCCATTAGAGGACATGGGGCCCTTGGGTCACCCTCATGAAGTCTTTCTGGTTGTTTGGTCAGAGACATTCACACCAGTGGCCTGCTGGAGGTCATTTTGTAGGGCTCTGGCCGTGCTCATCCTGTTTCTCCTTGCCCAAAGGAGCAGATACTGGTCCTGCTGATGGGTTATGGACCTTCTATGGCCCTCTGCAGCTCTCCTAGAGTAACTGCTTGTCTCCTAGAATCTCCTCCATGCCCTTGAGACTGTGCAGGGAGACACAGCAAACCTTCTGGCAATGACACGTATTGATGTGCCATCCTGGAGAAGTTGGACTACCTGTGCAACCTCTGTAGGGTCCAGGTATCGCCTCATGCTACCAGTAGTGACACTGACTGTAGCCAAATGCAAAACTAGTGAAGAAACAGTCAGAAAAGATGAGGAGGGAAAAATGTCAGTGGCCTCCACCTGTTAAACCATTCCTGTTTTGGGGGTCATCTCATTGTTGCCCCTCTAGTGCATCTGTTGTTAATTTCATTAACACCACAGCAGCTGAAACTGATTAACAACCCCCTCTGCTACTCAACTGACCAGATTAATATCCCAAATGTTTCATTGACTTTATGCTATACTCTGATTAAAAAGTGTTCCTTTAATTCTTTTGAGCAGTATATATATAACTGTCATTGTCATTTTTCCACTTGGAACATGAGCAGGAGAAATTACTTCTTCATTGTCACACATTTGGGTCAGTGGCAGGGTCTGAACCTACATCCTCTGGGTGTCAAGTTCAAATATGACTACTATGAGTAAGTCAATTCACCTGCCTGTTCCCCAAATGGATAAACGAAAGAACTGTAACCAATTGTATGTCAGATGTTGTAAGTCACCTTGGATAAAAGGGCGTCCATAACGTGCATTCAGTGGGCACCGGGGCAGTCAGTTTCCGGAGCGCGCGCCCTCAGAGTTTCGTAAACGGCGCCCTTCGGTGACCAAAGCGCGGATGCGGGGTGCTTTGGGACAGTAAACTCCAGATCTTATTCTTGCTAGACCTCGGGGATTGGGTGGTGGTCCTCCTCGGTGTCCGGAGCGCGCGCCCTTTGAGTTTAATAAACGGCGCCCCTCTGTGTCTAAGTCGCGGGTTTAGCGATGGGTTGGTAAAGTTACATATTTGACCTCGCGTACGTTTTTTTTTTGTGTGTGGTGATCTGGAAGACACCCCCCTCGGTGTGTGGATCACGCGCCCCTGGAGTTTCATAGACTGCACTTCTCGATGTTTCTAGCGCTCATTCAGTATTCTTGTTAGACTTCTTTTAGGGGTGTTGGATCTGGGATTTAGTTCTCCTCGAGAGCCCCTTCTGTTACAACCCCCCTTCAGTGTCCAGAGCCGCAGACGGTGGTTGGCTGGGGTCGATAAAGTCCCGAGCGCGCGCGCGCGCCGATTGAGTTACATAAACGTCGCTCCTCCATGTCCACAGAGCGCGTTCACTATTCTTGGTAGATTTAGGGTCCCGTCAGCGGGCGCCCCTCGAGAGTTATCTAAACGGCGCCCCCATTGTCTAAGGTGCGGATTGTAGGCGTTATTTTTGGGGGGTAATAGGGGGTTGAGTAGAGTATGCAATGTGGCCGATAAAGTCCCGAGCGCGCGCCTTCGGAATTACATAAACGACGTCGCTTGTTGTCCATAGCGCGCATTCAATATTATTTCACCTCGAGGACCTTTTTAATTTGTTAAATAGTGTTGAAGCCGGTAGACAACTAAACCCCCGGGCTGTTCGGATCACGCGCCCCTTGATGTCCATAACAAGGCGTGGGTAGGAAAGGGGGAAGGATTCCAGCGCGCGCTCCCCCTTAACTCTCATGAACGGCGCTCCTCGGATGACAGCGGCCTCCAATGTCGCCTCATGGATTGACCGGCTCTGTAATAATGTCTTAGTAGGCTTATGGCTTGTCCCGTTTATGCACTTTATGTTGTAGATTTGTGGTCCAAATGCCTAATTCAAGTTTTTTTTTTTTTTTTATCTCCCTTAGTTCCCCTAATCAGAATTTATTTCCGTCTTTCCTTTGACCTTCACTCTGCTAAGCACCTGACGCTGAGGCGGCTGCTGGAAAACGCCGATTTTCTAGAGGGCTGCTGCTGCTGCTGTTGCTATTCCTGCTTTTCCTCAAATCTGATGCGGTGTTGGAGAGGCACATCAGCTGAAATGACAAAAAAAGCAAGAAAGGCAGAAAGAAACAGAGGGAGAGAGCGAAAAAAAAACTGCTAAAAAATTAATGCCACTGGCAGCTCACGCGATTCAGCGCCCAGCAGGGGGTCTGCCTTTGATAGCGCACAATCTCCGAACAAAATGCAAATGATCTTCAGTGGCACAGGAGAAAGCAGAATATGGACGGAAAGGCAAACCGCAAGCGTCATGTAAGGTTCAAAATATAAAAAAAGAGGATTGTTAATATTCGTGAGATTCGGGCATGCCCGTTTATAATGCGCGCGGCCGGTGCCAGGTGCGGCATTTTGTTTGGGATGCCTGAATTATGGAAAACTGCACAATAAAACACAAATCCTCACACCAAGGCTTGAAGGTGCTCTCGTTTGATAATTAAAGGTGGTTCTTCAGGGCATTTCCCATGATATGGTCCCTCAAAAGAACCATCCACTTGAAGGTTCCAGGAAAATCTTGAATTTATTTATTTCAAATTTAGATCCTTTATTTATGAAGATACTGTTATTTATTTAGATGACGCTCCCTCGGTGTTGTCCTTGGTGTCTTTGTTTCCTCTCTGATGAATGCCCTCCTTGCCCTGTGGGTTTTGTTTTATCGGGTTTTATTTGTTTTGTGTGTCCACTAGGGGGCGTCTCACAGCCTGAAACCCTACTCACGTTTGCAGGTGCAAAGAAATGGCTTTATTTTCACAAATACTTTCCTTCCAACAATCCCCGGCTACAAAATAACTGTTTCCTACTTGCAGGCAGCCACACCAGTTACACTTCAGAAGAGGTTGCCCACCTGAAAGCTAAGTATAAGTGGGCCCAGCCAGTACTGGGATGGGATATCATCTAGGAAAAGGCTTGTATTACTGCTGGAAGAGGTGTTGGTGAGGCCAGCAGGGGGCGCTTACCCTGTGGTCTGAATGTGGATCCCAGTGCAGTGATGGGGACACAGTGATGTAAAAATGGCACCGTGCTATGGATGAGATGTGAAACTGAGGTCCTGACTCTCTGTGGTCATTAAAGATCCCTGGGCATCCTTTGTAAAGAGTAGGGGGTATCCTGTTCTCCTGACTAAATTGTCCACCGCAGTCTGGTCATTCTGGCCCCCTTATCATCGTCTGTCTCTCTCTCTTTCTGTCTTCACTTTACCACCTAACAGCTAATGTGTGCTGAGTGTCTTCTTCTTCTTCTTCTTCTTTTGGTTGCTCCCGTTAGGGGTTGCCACAGAGGATCATCTGCTTCCATATCTTTCTGTCCTTGTCATCTTGCTCTGTCACACCCGTCACCTGAATGTCCTCTCTCACCACATCCATAAACCTTCTCTTAGGCCTTCCTCTTCTCCTCTATCCTTAGCATCTTTCTCCCAATATTGCAGCAGAATGGCTGCCACGTTGGTGCTCTCAGAAGTGGCTCACTATGTAAAGCACTTTGAGTGTCTCTTTATAATTGAAATGTCTTGTTCTTCTCCACCTCCCAGGTGAGCCTTGTCTGACTCTGACGCTTTGGGAAAGGTGGGGCACCTTCTTTACAAGCTATGATCTCTACCCAAGGACCCTAACAGGGCTGCCCACCAGAAGTTCAATTCCCATGCCACCTTGTGGGTGTTCAAACAGAAGAGAACCAGAGAGCATCCTTAGAGTACTGGGGGTACATGTGGCCCCCAGGAAGGCAGCCTCCCTCGGTCCTTCCATTATGAAAATCTCCCCAGTGAAAAAGTTTGCACTTCCCAACCCGGCCAGGATGACCGTCCTTCATCTGCATTCTTCCATTATATGGGCACCCAGGCTGGGTAAGAAACCATCTCTCTCAGCCCAGTTGGCAAATATCCCATGTCAGTTTATAACAGTGGCTACCACATACTGCACATACTCTCACGGAGGGTCCTCACTATAGTAAACAATAAAACAATTAAAAAGAAAGAATTAGAACATTCTAGTACTAAGGTGGAGTTTCCAGAACATTCTAGTATTAATGAGAAATTTCCAGAGCATTCAAGTATTAGGTAGAAGTTTCCAAAACATTTTGGTATCAGGCAGAAATTTCCAGAACATTCTGTTATTATGTAGGATTTTCCAGAACATTCTAGTACAAAGGTGGAGTTTCCAGAACATTTTAGCATCAATTAGAATTCTACAGAACATTTAAGTATTAAGCAGAAGTTTCCAAAATATTAATTTATTAAGTAGAGGTTCTCAAACCACTACCTAAGTAGGCGTTTCCAGAACATTTTAGTATTTGGTAGAAATTTCCAGAACATTCTATTACTACGTAGGATTTTCCAGAACATTCCAGAAAAAAGGTTGAATTTCCAGAACATTCCAGTAATATGAAGACATTTCCAGAATGCTCTAGTATTAGGTAGAACTTTCCAGAATATTCTAGTATCAGGTAGAAATTTCCAGAACATTCTATTATTACATAGGAGTTTCCAGAACATTTTAGTACTAAGGTGATTTTGCAGAACGTTCTAGTATTAATTCGATTTTTCCAGAACATTTGAGTATTAAGTAGAGGTTTCCAGAAGATTATTTAGTATAGGTTTTCAAACCACTCTAGTATTAAGTAGGAGTTTCCAAAACATTTTAGTATTAGGTAGGATTTTCCAGAACATTTCAGAAATAAGGTGAATTTTCCAGAACATTGACAGTGCTAATGTCGTGGTCTGTGTAAGCAGACCGGGGTGGTCAAGTTGGGGTACAATGGCAAATTCCAAAGAAAACATGACTACTGTCAGCCTTGAAATTAATAGTGCTGTCAATGGATTCAAAGCTCTGCCCTCCTCAGTCAAATACTGATGCCACCATCCCTGGGTTGTCCCTAATTTATAATATTGGGGACAGAAGGGGCAGAGTCTTCTCTGAGCATTGTGGGCGAAGCTAGGTATTGTCCAATGGTGGAAAGAGAGGATACTTTTAGTGTCAGCTCCCCCTCTCGTCCCAGGGTGGAAATGCTTACCAGGAAGGTGGTCCCCAGGCACACATGTGTGACAACCTACAAGTGTGGAACAGTTGTCTGCTGTTCGGCTCAGGTGACATAATAACTGACAGAAAATGAAGGGGTCAGAGTGGCTTTTCATTGGGATGCCATAGGAGAAATGTTTTAGGATCCCAAAATAACTATCCACCTGGATGAAGTTCCCAAAAAGAACCCTTTGTTTTCAGGTCCATAATTGGCTCCATAACTAGCCAGTGCGATGGACAGCACCCATGGATTGTCACACTGCGCATGATGGGCACTGGTCCGTTACCTGGCTGGGAGGCCAGGAGGTGGAAAAAACATAACATCTCACATTCTCTCTGAAGAAAAGAAAAGTGTGTTGCTATTCCGGTGGGCACAGAGCAGGTACATTTACCCAACCATCATGCCAGCACAATTGGACAAGGGCAGACAATGGCATGTGGCTATGGCCTCCCCAATACGCTAGATGGCAGCATTCCTGGGCCTTGATACCCAAATGGGCACCTGCAGGTCATGATGGGAATGGAAGTGCCATGAAGTAATCCTGTTAGCTTCAGTCGGTGCCACGAGATCCTTGCTTTTGGGGGGTTCTGCTTCACCCAGAAGTGTTTTCGACGGGCTATGCCATAGTCTAAGATAAAAGGTGTCACTGCATCTTAGCCAGTCGAATAGGAGTCGGGTTGAAGAAAGACGTGTCACTCAGGAGCAGAAATAAGAGGCCATATAATAGGGCTTTCTAATTCAGTTGGAATAACCTGCTATAGACTGGAAGTCGAGCCCCTATGGCGGTGAGACAGCAACACCCACCACTGCACCAGCCCATTTCATACATCACATACTGAATTCAGATTCAGGGGCAAATGTTAATTGTCAATGTAAAAATCCAATTATCCTCTCAAGGCAAATCCTAGCAGGGGGCCTGAGAGACGTGTGCCCACTGTTGTGGTTGGTAGCTTCACACCTTCAATTTAAAAGTGTCAGATCTGCTAACAACGTGACCTAACTAGCCAACTCTGACATTAAAGGTGGGCTTGTGATAGATAGATAGATAGATAGATAGATAGATAGATAGATAGATAGATAGATAGATAGATAGATAGATAGATAGATAGATTTGAAAGGCACTATACAATAGATAAATAGATAGATAGATAGATAGATAGATAGATAGATAGATTTGAAAGGCACTATACAATAGATAAATAGATTTGAAAGGCACTATATAATAGATAGATAGATAGATAGATAGATAGATAGATAGATAGATAGATAGATAGATAGATAGATAGATAGATAGATAGATAGATAGATAGATAGATAGATAGATTTGAAAGGCACTATATAATAGATAGATAGATAGATAGATAGATAGATAGATAGATAGATAGATAGATAGATTTGAAAGGCACTATATAATAGATAGATAGATAGATAGATAGATAGATAGATAGATAGATAGATAGCCATTTTTGTGCCAGTATGCTCACCAAACATTAGCTGTTAGGTGGTGAAGGGGTGAGAGAAGCAATTAGCCAATCAAAGACAGGGTATGATTAGGGGGGCAGAATGACTAGACAGTGGTAGAATATTTGGCCATAACATCAGGAATCTTTACATACTATGCCCATGGATCTTTTATGAGCATAGAGAGTCAGGACCTCGGCTTAATGTCTCATCTGAAGGATGGTGCCATATTTGCATCACAGTGTTCCCGTCACTGTACTGGGGCATTGGGATCCACATTCAGACCACTAGGTAAAAGAAACAAGACCTCAGTTCTACATTTCATCCAAAGGATGGTGCCACTTTTACAGCCTGGTGACCCTGTCACTGACTGGAGCTTTAGGACCCACATTCAGTCCACAGGGTAAGTGCCCCTTGCTGGCTTCTCCAACTCCTCGTTCTGCTGCAACACAAGATTTTCCAAGATGTTTTCCCTTTTTTTCCTGCCTTGCTCCCTGTGTTGGCTGGGATTGGCTCCAGCAGACCTCCGTGACCGTGTTTTAGGATATACAGGGTTGGATAATGGATGGATGGTTTCCCATCCAAATTCCAGCCGGGCCTAAAGATGCTTAGTTTCAGGTAGATGACCTGTTTCCAAAGTGCAGGTGGTTATGGCTGCTTGCACAGTACTTTGTAGAAGCCCATTTGGCAGCAACCCCAGTATTGAGTCTTCTTTCTAATTCTCTATAATCTTTGCACTCCTGGATTTGGGCAGTTTATTCCATTCTTCTTCTGTTAGTTTGCATAGGAAGCATCTGTAATCAGGCAACTTCAGATGATCTATGGGGCTTAAGACATTTAGAGACTTGTCCTGAAGCCAGCATTGTCTTGGCTGTCTGATTTGGGTCATTGCCACGTTGAAAGGTGAACCATTATCCCAGTCTGAAGTGGTGTGCAATATTGAGCAGGTTTTCTTCAAGGACTTTTCTGTATTTGGTTGTATTCGTCCTTCCCTCCATTCTGACCAGTCTCAGACCAGCTAGACAGTTGGATCAATGGTGTGAAGGCTGTAATGAGCTCTGGTGACTTCGTTATTTTTAGGAGATGACCCTTAAGCTTTCTGTTTATAGCTCTAATGTTTGCTCATACAATCCTCTGTGTTTCTAGGCATCGAGAACCTACTGCCCAATAGAGGCTCCTCTATCTCGGGCCAGCTACTGGAAGATCTCATCATTCCTCATTGGGCAGACTCAACTACTGGAAGTCTACACCACTGAACACCCCATTGGCCCCCAGTCTGCTCCTAGGTGTGGTCTTTAATGGCAGCGTGTTGAGTTGTTGTCCTTTTTAGACATTATGGCTATGCTATCACTAAACGAGTGTGCAGTGTGGGCGGATTACTTGACTGCTGTCATAAAATGCATAACAACTCTTTTTAAATATATATATATATTTTTTGGAATGAAGCATCAACTCTTGTGCCTCTGTGATCGCTGAATAGTGAAGGCCTTTTCTGACGCTTGGCGCTGGTGAGCCGCCAAAAATGAACCATCCATTGATTTTCCCTTTAAGCACTTCTTTATCAGCACAGGCCTTTCTCCTTGTCTTTTTTTTTTCTGGGGGCACAACAGCAAGAGTGGAATCCAAAAAAATCAAAGAAATAAGTAAAGCAGCCAGGCTTGGTCTAACAAGATGACTGGCTGAATAAAAAACCGGCATGGAGGCCATCATGCACCATTTGTAGCACGTTAGCTGCTAAAGTGTTTTGCAAAGTCACTGTAAAAAAAGTTACAATCCCTTGGCTGAGAGGTTGGGTGGCATGGTGGCACAGTGGTTGGCACTAACAGCTCCAGGACTCTGGGCCAGTCATTGAGTTGAGTCTGTATTTTCTCCTTGTGTCTGCGTCCTTGTGTTTTTCTAGCTTCCCTAAAATGTCCAGGTCAGAATGACTGGCATTTCTGTGCCAGTGTGATGTGCGTGAGGATGGCATCAAGCAATCAGGTAAGGTGAGTGTATTATCATAGTACAGTAAAACCTTGGATTGTGAGTAACTTGGTCTGCGAGTGTATTGCAAGACGGGCTAAAATTTTTAAATAATTTTAACTTTATAAATCAGCGAGGTCTTGCAATATGAGTAGTACGTATACGCTTTGTCTGCTGAGCGTCACGTGATCACAACTGAGCTGATGGTTCTTCTCTCTCTCTCACTGTGGGATTGTGGGTAATCATCTCCCATACTCGTCTCAGTCGGCGTGCCTCACTCATATAATCAACATCCGTACGAGCGTATACTATTTAGATAGATAGATAGATAGATAGATAGATAGATAGATAGATAGATAGATAGATAGATAGATAGATAGATTGATAGATAGATATTTTATTAATCCCAAGGGGAAATTCTCATACTCCAGCAGCAGCATACTGATAAAAATAAACAATATAAATTAAAGAGTGATAACAATGACTGTATAAAAGACAATAACTTTGTATAATGTTAACGTTTACAGCACCCATGGGTTGTCACACTGCGCATGATGGGCACTGGTCCGTTTGGAATTGAAGAGTCATATAGTGTGGGGTCTCCTCAGTCTGTCAGTGGAGCAGGACGGTGACCGCAGTCTGTCTGTCGCTGAAGCTGCTCCTCTGTCTGGAGATGATCCTGTTCAGTGGATGCAGTGGATTCTCCATGATTGACAGGAGTCTGCTCCATGCCCGTCGCTCTGCCACGGATGTCAAACTGTCCATCTCGGTGCCTACAATAGAGCCTGCCTTCCTCACCAGTTTGTCCAGGCATGAGGCGTCCCTCTTCTTTATGCTGCCTCCCCAGCACACCACCGCGTGGAAGAGGGCGCTCGCCACAACTGTCTGATAGAACATCTAGTATAGTCAGCTCTGTCCTCTCTTACACAGAGCATCAGCATTGGCAGTCCAGTCCAATTTATCACCAGGTATTTACAGGTCTGCACCCTCTGCACAGTCACCTCTGATGATCACGTGGTCCATGAGGGGCCTCGGCCTCCTAAAATCCACCACCAGCTCCTTGGTTTTGCTGGTGTTCAGGTGTAAGTGGTTTGAGTCGCACAATTTAACAAAGTCCTTGATTAGGTTCCTATACTCCTCTTCCTGCCCACTCCTGATGCAGCCCACGATAGCAGTGTCAGGGTGTTGTGGAAATGTAACATAGAAGGGCTCAGAAATCATCCAGGTGCCCATTGGCATGGGCCGCGGGCCCCAGCAGGGTTGAGCTTCCATGCTCCAAACCCATGGCCAACCTAGAGCTGCCCTCTAGCATTCTGGGGTAGTTAATGCCTTGAATATGGTCTCTCCTAGGTCTATACAATATATGTATATATGTATTGTGACAATAATTGAGTCCAGAAATCATAAAAAAGGTTTGGGAAAGCCACCCGTATAATATCTCTGGCTGCAAAAGGCTTTTAAAGTAATAGAGATGTTCCCCAGACTGAGTCCATTCATTGTAAGTAAAATGCGGTTTTAAAAGACTGTATAGGAAGTGACATCATCAAAGGGCCCGGAACCTGAAGTGACGTCGTCTGGGCTGGAAGTGACGTCATCTAAGGGGCCGGAACCAGAAGTGATGTTGTCGGTGTTGGAAGTTATTTCATCTTAGGAACCGGGCCCCCAGAGGTGACATCATCTGGGCCGGAAGTGACATCTTCGGAGGAGCCAGAACCTGGCAGGATTTGCCAGGAAAGGTCTGCAGGGAACTGAGAAAGACAGTCAGTGCACCCCGCTGCCCCCTGGCTTGTGATATTACAATTATTTAAGCCGTTTAGCTGTCTCCTACTGGCACATGTGTGAAAGTATATATATATATATATATATATATACATACATATACACATATACATATATATTTATATTATGATATATAGCCAGCCATTCATCCCCAGGCCGCCAGTTGGAGCCCTTCCTATAGCATGGAGGTGCCCCGAATTTCAGCAGGGCATCATGGACATTGGAGTTTTCCTGTACAGCCCTGCTGGATAATGTCTAGGCCCAGAGACTTGTATTTTCCCTACAGCCGTTCCAGTCACATGGACAGAGGAAATGACGCGCTTCCAGGTTGAAGAAGAGGAGTTTTTACATGACCCGGAAGTGCTGGATAATCACATGGACTGAGGGCTCTGAAGCACTTTTGGGTCATGGACTATAAAGGACTCTGGGAAATCCCAGAAGGACCAGTTGAGTTTGGAGGAATGGAACAACGCGTCTGGGAGTAGGAAGATTGGTTATTATTGTATTGATTATTAATAGTTTATTGTTTGTGAGTATAGTGGAGTGGAGGGTGCTTTGTGCATTTTATTATTGTAATAAATAAAATTGTTGGACTTTTATCTGGTGTCTGGTGTCTGATCCGAGGGTTCAAGAGGACGACAACGCCCCCTATCTGTCACAATATATATATATATAGAGCATCCCGAAGTGCGATCGTGGTGTCTGTGGAAGACAGCGTCTTGGTCAGTGGGGCAATCAAGATACTCGCTGTGATAAAAAAATCTTAAAAGATCAGCGCCTGCCATCGATTCGTGATGCAGTGAACAGGATTATTTGGCCACGAGCCCCCCTGACTGCTGTGTCTGTGTATAGGGAAATGGCAGATCCTGTTACAATAAATAACCGTGTTCTTCCTGTTTCAAGTTGGCTAAAGCTGGTTTTGCTAAAGTACTCAGAGTCAGCCTTGTGTTTTGGGGTGCAAGAGAGGGACTCACGCTCCACAATATTATAATGACCCGGCAGTCAGCGCTGGCGGCATGGTGCATTGTGGGTATTTCTGTAACGTTACTGTTTGTACTGGGCAAGCAAGGCAATTGATTTCCTGTTGTACTATAAATGTTATATGTGTTTGTGTTGCAGTTGCTTGGGTGGGCTTGGGTCATTTGCAGCCCAGGAGTGGTAAGTGTAACAGTTACCATCATGGAGAAGGATGTCTTTCTGAATGACCTTGGCAATGGCCTTGCAATATGTTGAGCTTTGTTTCTGACTATCTGCTCTAATAAAGAGATACAAAAGGACAGAGCTGTGTTGCTAGATTCCATCTATGCAATTATGTACGGAGACACTCGGGGTCGTGCGGTGTATGGGACACGAGTGTTCGCTTGCTTAATGAGCTAGGTACAGCTGCGTGCATGGCGCTGGTATTCCACTGGCCGACCAGCTTGGGGGAAGTGCGCAGTAGAGTTCGGCTCCGAGAACTTCAATACTCAACCACGGGTTGTTACAATATATTGTCACATGCGTGCACTTGGTGAACAACAACAACTTAAGGGGTTGGATAATTACATTAAACTCACAAGGGCGCTAAGCAGAAAGGAAGATTGAGGCGCCTCCAACCCTGACACTACTTCTGGGGTCATTCCACCTGGACCTGCCTCTCCCTCCCAGAAACCATCAAAAACAGAACTCCAGAATGGACGGGTCAGTGGGAACAGGAACTGGAAATGATGTCATTGGTGGACAGGTTAGTCAGAGGGGAAAAGAGAGACAGCATTAGTGGAGAGTGCCAACCCCTGGTGTAAATATATATAGTGGCCACTAGGGGGATATTAAAGCAAAAGAGTCATTTTATTTGCAAGAGCACCTTGACAGGCTTCTTCCAATCAGTCTAATGTGATCCTTCCCTTTTCTCTCCTTCCACTCTTCCTTGTCCACTTCTGCCCAACTCTAACTCCTTGGGTGAAGCAGACTGGCTCCTTTTAGCCCAGACCCAGTGTCACAGCATTGCACCCAAGAAGCAGTTTCATATCAGGTGGAGTAGCTATAAAGTAGGGGGCACCTTTCCTAGTAGTGCCTCATGGTGGTCCCCGGGCATCCAACAAGGCTGTCCTCCCAGACGACATCGGCCAGGACTATCTGTAGTAGCCCAAGATGGGGGCGCAACAGCCATGCACTACCATCTTGTCCACTCCTTGCCCCCAAGGAGCAGTGTCCCATTGTCCTGTATTATGTTACCCCCTGAGGCAGAGAGCAGCACTCATTCTAGCTGGGACACCCATCCATCTCCCTGCTCTCTGCATCATGGTGTCCTTTTGGTTGTACAAGAAATGGCCTTTCATCTCCACTTGTGTGTGTTACACTATATGTATGCTTGGGGACTGAGGTTTAAAAAAGAAGGAAGCAGTCTGTGTTGAATGGAATTGCCTGCTAAATGCCTTCTTATTGTAAAACCTGGATTCATGCATCTGTGATTGGGGTGTGCGAGACCACCCTGACTTATGGCAGCAATGTGCACTGTGCGCAGATTTTATTTTTTTTTCTCCAGCCATCTGGAGTTTTTTTTTTGTTTTTTCTGTCCACCCTGGCTATCAGACCGTACTTATTCTATGTTAATTAATGTTGACTTATTTTAATTTTTTTACTGTGTCTTTTATTTTTCTATTCTTCATTTTGTAAAGCACTTTGAGCTACATTTTTTGTATGAAAATGTGCAATAGAAATAAATGTTGTTGTTATTGTTGTTGGACTCCAAGCCTGCCATCTGCTGTTCTGAGTACTACAATGTCAGAGGAAAGTGAGCCGGACACTCGAGGCCAGTCGTATTCCTACATGTCACTGGAATGTCGATCCCATAGCCTCACCAGCCCACCGCTCACACAATAGGACACTCAGTCTGTCACTACACAGTCATTAGTGTTTAATAATTACAGGACAGGCAGAGGGAAGAAATACATTGTGAAGGAACGTATCATGTGTGAGCCACGGTTATGGTGACTCATGGTGTCCAACGTGATATTTAACACCAGACTGACAAAGGGAGTGGAAGAGTTCATGGAGGAGGAGGAGGAGATGGCAGCTTTGATGAGTCACTGAGGGCTAAAGACACCAGCATTCCTGAAGAAACATTCACTTTATTGATGGGACTCGTAGTCAGTGATGTCGGGGTATCTGAACAGGTGAAAGGGAAGAGTGAAGTTTTTAAAGGCAAGTGTTACAGTTTGGCCACTTGCTCACGTAAATTTTTATTTGTATGTTTTTGTTCGATATTGTTTGGTATCTCATCCTCAACCAGTTTACTAGAACTGCATCTCTCTGTTTAATGGACATTGTAAAAGTTAGACATCTTATAACAATGCAAAATGCAGAGAAATTAACTCACAATTCTGTTTTTAGTCGTCTTGTGAATTTCCCCTTGGGATTAATAAAGTATCAGTCCAGTGACTGGATCTCTGTCATGTCAAAAGATGGTGCATTACAATCATTAACACTGCTTTTACAAACTCCATACCAAGTGGTATATAACAGAGACATATGCATTATATTTGTAATTCCAACAGATGGCACATCACAAACATTAAAACTGCTTTTACAAACTCCATACCAAGTGGCATATAACAAAGGCATGTGCATTGCATTTGCTATTCCAACAGATGGCACATCACAAACATTAACCCTGCTTTTACAAACTCCATACCAAGTGACATATAACAGGCATGAGCATTACATTTGTAATTCCAATAGATGGCACATCACAAACATTAACCCTGCTTTTACAAACTCCATACCAAGTGGCATATAACAGGCATGAGCATTATATTTGTTATTCCAACAGATGGCACATCACAAACATTAACCCTGCTTTTACAAACTCCATACCAAGTGACATATAACAGGCATGTGCATTGCATTTGTCATTCCAACAGATGGCACATCACAAACATTAACCCTGCTTTTACAAACTCCATACCAAGTGGCATATAACAGGCATGAGCATTATATTTGTTATTCCAACAGATGGCACATCACAAACATACAGATGGCACATCAAAAACATTAACACTGCTTTTACAAACTCCATACCAAGTGACATATAACAGGCATGAGCATTATATTTGTTATTCCAACAGATGGCACATCACAAACATTAACCCTGCTTTTACAAACTCCATACCAAGTGACATATAACAGGCATGAGCATTACATTTGTAATTCCAACAGATGGCACATCACAAACATACAGATGGCACATCAAAAACATTAACACTGCTTTTACAAACTCCATATCAAGTGGCATATAACAGAGGCATGTGCATTACACTTGTCATTCCAACACAGGGGTGTCAAACTCCAGTCCTGGAGGGCTGCAGGTTTCCATTCTAACCATCTTCTTAATTAGTGACCAGTTCTTTCTGCTAATTACTACTTTTAATTAACTTGACTCAGGCCTTTTAGTTGTTTCTTTTTCCTTAATTAGCAGCCAAACAATAATGAGACACAAAACAAGCCACCACATCCATCACACAATATCTGAAAATAAAGAAGGGTGAAGGTCTCAGTAAAGTTGATCTGTCAACTCACCAAAACACTTTGACGATGTTCTTATGAAAAACAGAAAATCAACAGTTTTGGAAATGTCAGCTGTGGCAGAATGAGAGCAGTCACAAGCCGTGGAATTAAATAATGTGTTTAATTAACAGCAAGAATTGGCTTCTCATTAAGAAACTGGTTGGAGTTTGAAGCCCCAGTTTAGCTGGTTATCTGTTGGCTCGTTTCATGACTCATTTCTGTTTGGCTGCATTTTAATGAGGAAACAAATCAATTCAGAGGGCTGAGTCCTTCTAACAGGGCTATTAAAATGTGAATTAGCAGTGAAAACTGGTCACTGATTAGGAAAAGGGTTAGAATTACAAACCTGCACCCATTACGGCCCTCGAGGCCTGGAGTTCGACACCCGTGTTATAGGCCATGATGACACAGGCCGAAGGTAAGTCTATGCGGACATTTGCATAAAGTTGTTCCTCGACCCACAGAGGAGTCTAACCTCTTCAAGCTCCTCTGTATCAGACGGCATCCAGATTATTTATCTCTGCAATAGCATAAAAATCTTTTTTAGACATGACAGCATACCATTTGCACGTTTCTTACTCTTCAGCTTCTTCTTCGATGTGGACGATGGAACCGTTAGTTAGCTTCTGTTTCTGGAACACCAGCTTTCATGAGGACTTTCCCACGTGAACGCACTTCCGATTTCCCAGTTGTGCCGCATGATGAACGCAGCGTGAATGCTGATGTCACGTGTCACGTGTGCTTTGGGAACCATCTGGACGACTTTGGTAAGTCCACAAATATGACCGCAGGGTGAGAGGGAGCGCGACCCGTAACAGCGCCTCCTGCTGAGCCCACAGCTCCGAGTAGCCACCAGGCTTAGCCCCGCCCTCACAGGCTCTGACAGTCCCGCCCTCCCTGGGCCAGGGCCTATAAATACGGGAGGACAGAAGCTACCAGAGTGAGAGGGAAAGATAAAGAGAGGAGGACTTGTCAGCGTTTCAGTTTCATTTATTGTTTAGGAGCACATCGCCAAGATGGCCCGTACTCATCTGCGTTTTGTATTTCAAAACTTGGCACTGAAAGGGGAACAGCTGGCATGGCACCCCAGTCGTTACATCCTGGTCCGGAACCTTCGTGACTCTCAGAAGGGGCGGGACTTCCAGGTCGCATGTCTACCAGGACTTGAGAAGAAGTGCACGAGGACGTCCTCTCTCGAGCCGAGGTGGCATTGCTTGCAGAGCCTTAAAGGTGTCCCCGAAACACCCAGCTCCACCATTTTCACTCGCCACATTTTATTGTCCTTCATGAGTTACAGTAATGGTGACAATCATTCTTTATTTATTTTGTCACTTCAAATTTTAGCTGATCATCCTCCTTCTCAGGCACAGCAAGGTCCTTTTTGTCAAATAAAAGAATCTTAAAACAGAACTTCCTTCTTGAAGATCATATTAATTAACTCCCTTGGTATCAAATTATTGAAATTGTATTTCTCAATCAGCTTACTCATCTGTAGTAAATGATGAAGGAGGAAGAAGAAGAAGCCATAAAGCCACTTGGGACGAGAATTACCATAAAAGTGAAGTGAGAAGTGATGCAGACGAGCCCATTAAAGACTTTCGCTTCTGTAAGATAGTTTGATTAATTCTCATTTTGCAGGCTTTATGTCAAGGACTTTGTGATTACTTTCATGTAAGGCTCAAAGAGTTTCTCAGTTTATTTTTTGTGAATGCCCCCACTCTCCTCCCTCGTCCCAGTATGGCTTACAGGAGACGGGTGACTCCAGTAAGACAAAAATATGAAAGTCAACCTCCGCCAATGTTCATTTCTTCCATCTACGTATTACTGGCCAAATGTTGCTTATATGTGGACTAACCTCACACATTTTCTTTTGTAGGTCTCAGCAGATCACCAGACCCAACACCACCAATCAGCAGACCCCATCGGATCACCAGACCCAAGACAACCAATCAGTAAACACCATCAAATCACCAGACCCAAGACCACCAATCAGCAGACACCAGCAGATCACCAGACCCAAGACCACCAATCAGCAGACATCAACACATCACCAAACCCAAGACCGCCCATCAGTTTACACCAGCAGATCACCAGATCCAAGATTACCAATCAACAGACAGCAACAAATGAGGTATAGGATGTAAGACACACAGTCCAGTCCCACCCATCTATGTGCCACAGCCAGGTGTTATGTGTCACGACACTTAGAGCCGAGGCCAAACAGTTCAGTCTTGGCTTCTTCAGACCAGAGAATCTTTCTTCTCAAAGTCTGAGTGGCCTTCAGGTGCCTTTTTGGAAACTCCAAGCAAGCCATCGTGTCTCCTTCACTGACAAGAAGCTTCTGTCTGAGCACTCAGCCATAAAGCCCAGAACAGTGGAGTGTTGCAGTGATGGCTGTCCTTCTGGAACTTTCCCATCCCCAACCCCACACAAGTTCCTTGCCAGTGCCCATTGGGTTCTTACTCACCTTTTCTTAACAAGGCCTCTCTTCTCCCTATTGCTCAATTTGGCCAGGAGACCAGCTCTCATAAGATTCATGGTGGTTCTAAAGGTCTTCTTTTTAAGAATTACAGAGGCTGCTGTGCTCTTGAGAAGCTGCAATGCTGCAGACAGCTTTTGTAGCCTGTCCCAGATCTGCACCTCAACACAATCCTGTCTCTAAAGCTCTGCAGGCAATTCCCTCCATCTTGTGGCCTGCTTTTTGGTCAATGGTGGGACCTTCAGAAGACAGAGTGGTGGCTTTCCTTATCAGCCCAATTAGCAGAACTACAAACATCTCACGGATGATCAATAGAATGGAACGTACCTGAGCTACACTTCTAATGTCACAGCAAAGGGTCTGAGTACTTGTGTCAGAGGGAAAGTCAGTTAGAAAGTTCCATTTTTAATTTTTAATAAATTTGCAAAAATTCCCAAAATCCCATTTTTGCTTTGTCATTCTGGGGTATTGAGTGTTGCTTAATGAGGGAGGAAATGAATTGAAAGGATTTTAGCATATGGCTTCAGCGTGACAAAATGTGACAAAAGAAAAGGGTCTGAAGAATTTCTGATGGCACCGTACATAGATAGATAGATAGGAGTGAAAGGCACTATATGATAGATAGATAGATAGATAGATAGATAAGAAAGGCAATAGATGATAGATAGATAGAAATGAAGGGCACTATATAATAAATAGATAGATATGAAAGGCACTATTTAATAGATAGATAGAAAGGAAAGGTGCAATATAATAAATAGATAAGAAAGGCACTATATGATAGATACTGCAGTGGGCTGGTGCCCTGCCCAGGGTTTTGTTTCCTGCCTTGCGCCCTGTGTTGGCTGGGATTGGCTCCAGCAGACCCCCCTGACCCTGTAGTTAGGATATAGCGGGTTGGATAATGGATGGATGGACTATATGATAAATAGAAATGAAAGCCACTATATAATAGATAGATAGATAGATAGATATGAAAGGCGCTATATAACTGACACATAGGTTGCACTTTACTGATCTTAAGAAGTAATTTAGCTTTTAGAGAAGTTTGTATTTTAGGTGTAAGTTTAAGATGAAGCTGAGGTAGCACAGAAAAATATGAAGAGTCCTGACTGAGCGGAATAAACAAATTATGGAAATGTTTTAGGAAATTCAAATGAAGACTGAATTAATCAGGCCGCTCACTGGAGCGAGGTTTATCACGTAAGGAAGTTGCAGAATTGCAAATGTGGCATTGCTAATGGAGTTCATTTCAACAAAAGAACTAAACAAACCAGTAAATAAGCGAGGCGATTAAACAATATTCAAAGTTTGCTGATTTCATTTGACTTGATGGGGGAAGCTGGAAGCATGAGGCACAGGTTGTTTCTGCAAACACAAAAACACACACTCTCTCACGCACATGCACACACACACACACACTCATATATGCCGTATCAGCTTAGCATTGACAATGGATGCTGGTGGTCTACAGAAAGAACCCTGAAGACCTAAGAGTGGGGAGAACAGGTAAAGTTTATGCAGATGGTACCACATGCCAGATTTGAACCTGGCACCTAAGTAATGACAGGTTATACTGACTGCATTTCCAACAGAAAATGATTGTCTAAAATAAATATTATAAATGAATCCTTTGAAATGTATTTAATAGTCATACCACAGGCACGGTGGTTCCCACCATTGCCCGGAGCTGTAGGTGCCCAAACCCACTTCCCAGGCTGGTTACTACTGTATATGTTTAGACTTTCACATATTTTTTGTTTGCATCTCCCAATGACTGGCATGTTAGGGTAATTGGTGTCTCTAAATGTACTGCGAATGAGTGATTAAAAAAGTGAGCTTTGGTGTGCCCAGTGATACACTGGCACTCTTTCCAGGGTTTATTTCTGCTTTATGAGAATGGGTTGTGTGGCCCAGTGATGTATGGCATTATTTCTAGGGTTTTTTTTTCCAGAATAGAGGGGGTGTGCTTGCATGTGCCAAGTGATGGATTGGTACCCAATTCAAGTTTTGTTCCTGCGTCATGGGACTTTGTTAGAGATTATAGATCTTTATTGTCACCTTCACTGTGAGAGCTTGGTGAAAGTATTGTGTTACAGTTACTGTGATGCGGGACATTTATACAGGCAATAAGACAATAAGATAATGTATAAAGTAAATAAATAGGAGAAGAAGAAGAAAATTATTCAGGAAATAGGAATAAAAAGTGCAAAACAGAAACTGTACAGTGTGCCCAGTACTGGAATAGCATACCACGCAGGGTTTAGCCCTAACTTATTGTCACATGTTTATGTGCCCAGTATTGGACTGGCATTATTTCTTGGGTTGTTTTTGTGCTTGTGTGCACCCAAGAGTGGATCCTTGGTCTGTCTCAGCATTGTGGGTGTGTGTCAAGACACCACCCATAAAATAAGAGACTGCTTTTGCAGGTGGTGGCCACAGACAGTTGTTCTCTCCTTATCCTACCTAACTGATTCTTCTCCAGGTTTTCATTTCTCTAGTGTCCTTGTCACTACAGGTAGCATGAGGTGGTATCTACAGCCCATTCAGGTTGCACAGGTAGTCCAACTCCTCCAGGATGTGCACATCCATGCATTCCAACACAAGGAAGTTTCCTGTGCCCTCCCCGGCACTGTCTCAAGAGCATGGAGGAGACACATACAATGCACTCCATAATGTTTGGGACAATAGCACATTTTTTCCTTGCTTTTCCTGCCTGCTCCGCAGCTTATTTACAAATCAGACATTTTAGACGTGATTAAAGTGCATTGTGGAGTTTTGCACACATTTCAGTCACACCATGAAGAAGTGACAACACTTTTTTGGTACAATAAAATCTTGGATTGTGACTAACTTGGTCTGCAAGTGTTTTTTAACTCTTTCAGGGCTGATGTCGACTTTTATTTAAATTCAGAGGTAGAGGATGGTAATCGGCTATAAACTGTGACAGAATAAACTTAAGTAGCTTAGTTGATTTAACCTTGATTCCCTGCATGGGTAGGGAAGAGCAAAGATCCTCTAAAATGGCATTGACATCTGGCGAGAGACTAAATACTCCATGGACATTTTACAACATATCACTGAATCGGACTCTGACTTGTCAGACTTTGAATTTGATACAAGTGATCAAAAGATGGACATCAAAAACAAAAGTGAGGTACCAGCATCAGCTGATCAGTTCCCAGTGTATCGTGGTGTTGATCACGTTTGTGTAGCCGATATACCTACAACAGTGTTCGCCTGGGAGGACCACCTCTTATGTTGACAAGAGGTACAAACCATATTGCGTCACACTGCAACTGCCATTGCTGCCCAGCAGTTGTGCAAAGTCAGCCAGACAGCCGACCCACCGTGCATTCCTGCGGGCCAACGAGATGCCCCTGAGCAGTCACTGCCGCCAGAGTTGCCGAACATGCACCAACAGCAGCTACAGCACGTAGCAACAGACGTTTTATGTTGAAAACATTGCTTTGCGTGCGGTTCAGAAAAATTCAGCCCTCAAAGAGTTAAGACAAGCAAATCTTTGGAATACATTTGAACTTGATAAACGAGCGAGGTCTTGCGATACGAGTAGTACATCTACGCTTTGTCGGCTGAGCATCACGTGATCACAGCTGAGCTGACGATTCTTCTCTCTTGCTCTCTCTCTCTCTCTCTTTATCTCGCTCTCTTGCTGCGGGATTGTGGGTAATCATCTCTCATGCTTGATCTCAGTTCGCATTCCTCCCTCGTATATTAAACATCCTAGCGTCTACTGTTTACTAGAGCATTGTGACCACGTGTGTGTGTGAGGAAAGCATTTTTTAATTTTGTGTCCAAATGATCTTTAATACGGAAGCCAAGAGAGGACATGCATTATCGTTATTTTTTAAAATTGTCTCCTCGAGATAACAGACTAATTTTATTGAGATCTCAAGAAAATGAACTTTGTTTTCTCAAGATAACGGAATCATTTTATCGCGATCTCGAGAAAATGAAACTTAACCTTTGCTCCTGGCATCAGGCTCACTTGCTAAAACCTTGGTTGAAACCTTGCTAAACGTATTATTAAATGACGAACACTAACTTTATTATTTTCTAAGGGAGCCGAGACAGGATGTGCAATACCGTTATTTTTTTAAATTGTTTCCTCGCGATAAAGAACTAATTTTATCGAGATCTTGAGAAAATGAACTTTGTTTTCTCGAGATAACGAAATCATTTTACAGTGATCTCGATAAAACAAAAGATCTTGTTTTCTCGAAATTATGAAATAATTGTATCTAACGTTTAATGTTTAGTACGGAAGCCGAGAGAGTATGTGCCATATCATTATTTTTTAAAAATTTCTCCCCAAGATAACAGACTAATTTTATCGCGATCTCAAGAAAACAAAACTTAACCTTTGCTCCTGGCATCAGGCTCGCTTAGATTGCGACGCCTATACAGCTGAAGCCTTGCTAACCGTCTTATTAAATGACGGACACTAACATTATTATTTTCTACGGAAGCCAAGAGAGGATGTGCGATATCGTTATTTTTTTTAAATTGTTTCCGCGAGATAATGAACTAATTTTATCGAGATCTCAAGATAATTAACTTTGTTTTCTCGAGATAACAGAATAATTTTACAGTGATCTCGATAAAACGAAAGATCTCATTTTCTCGAAATTATGAAATAATTGTATATAACGTTAAATGTTTAGTACTGAAGCCGACAGAGAACGTACCATATCGTTATTTTTTTTTATTTCTCCTGGAGATAACAGACTAATTTCATTGAGATCTTGAGAAAACAAAGTTTGTTTTCTCGAGATAACGGAATAATTTTATTGCGATCTCAAGAAAATTAAACTTAACCTTTGCTCCTGGCATCAGGCTCGCTTAGATTGTGACGCCTATATAGCAGAAGCCTTGCTAACCATCTTATTAAATGACGGACACTAACGTTATTATTTTCTACGGAAGCTGAGAGAGGATGTGCAATATCGTTATTTTTTTAAATTGTTTCCTTGAGATAACAAACTAATTTTATCAAGATCTCGAGAAAACGAACTTTGCTTTCTCGAGATAACAAAATAATTTTGCAGAGATCTCGATAAAACAAAATATCTCATTTTCTCAAAATGATGAAATAATTGTATCTAACGTTTAAAGTTTAGTAAGGAAGCCGAGAGAGGACGTGCAATATTGTTATTTTTTTTAAATTTCTCCTCGAGATAACAAACTAATTTTATCAAGATCTTGAGAAAACAAACTTTGTTTTCCTCGAGATAACGGAATAATTTTATCGCGATCTCAAGAAAACAAAACTCCTGGCATCAGGCTTGCTTAGATTGCAACTCCTATACAGGGAGTGCAGAATTATTAGGCAAGTTGTATTTTTTGAGGATTAATTTTAATATGGAACAAACACAGTGCTATCAGTCAATCCAAAATGTTAATAAACCTGAAACCTGAATGTTTCACAACGGAAATGTGAGTGTGAACATCATCAGGGGAATACATATGTGCGCACAATTATTAGGCAACTATTAGTGTGCAGATTTATTATGCAACTAAAGGAAAAATGAAAATTTTCCCATCTCACTTGTTTATTTTCATCTGTTATAGTGAGAATAATAAACAAACACCTCAAAATTTACAAATAAACATCTCTGACATTTCAAAAAAAATAAATCAATCAATCAATGACCAATATAGCCACCCTTCTTTCCAATAACAGTCATAAGCCTTTCCATTCATGGAGTCTGTCAGTTTCTTGATCTGTTGACGATCAGCTTTTTGTGGAGCAGTGACTACAGCCTCCCAGACACTCTTCAGAGAGGTGTATTGTTTTTCTCCCCCGTAAATCTAGCGTTTAAGAAGTGCCCACAAGTTCTCGATAGGGTTTAGGTCAGATGAGGAAGGGGGGCCATGTCATTATTCCTTCATCTTTAAGGCCTTTACTGGCTGGCCACGCAGTGGAGAACTTCGATGCAAGTGATGGAGCATTGGCCTGCATAAAAATCATGGTCTTTTCCTGTATCACTGTTTGAAGAAAGTGTCTTCGAAAAACTGGCAGTAGGTTTGGGAGTTGATTTTGAGTTCATCTTCAATGCAAAAGGTCCAACTAGCTCATCTTTAAAAATACCAGCTCATACCAGTACCCCACCTCCACGTTGGAGTGGAGCTCTGTGCCCATTACTGATCCACAGGTCCATCCATCTGGTCCATCAAGAGTCACTCTCATCTCATTGGTCCATAAAACCTTTGAAAAAAATCTGTCTTCAGATATTTCTTGGCCCAGTTTTGACGTTTCAACTTATGTTTCTTGTTCAGTGGTGGTTGGGTTTCAGCCCTCCTTACCTTGGCCATGTCTTTGAGCACTGAACACCTTGTACTTCTGGGCACTCCAGGTAGGTTGCAGCTCTGGAATATGAAAGTACTGGAGGATAATGGGTTCCTGGTAGCTTCACGTTTGATTCTTCTCAAATCTTTGGCAGCTAATTTGCGTCTTTTGTTCTCAACACGTTTCTTGCGACCCTGTTGACTATTTGCAACAAAATGTTTGATGGTTCTGTGATCATACACCAATATCTTAGCAATTCCAAAAGTGCTGCCTCCCTCTGAAAGACTTTTTACAATTTTTGACTTTTCAGAGTCAGTTAAATCTCTTTTTTGGCCCATTTTGCCTGAGGAAAACTAGCTGCCTAATAATTCTGCACACCTTGATATAGGGTGTTGATCTCCTTAGGCCACACCCTCCCTCATTACACAAATACACATCACCTGACGTGCTTAAATCCAATAAGCATTCAAGTTAATACAGCTTGGAGTTGGAATATACGCATTAAAAATGATGATATGGTCAAAATACTCACTTGCCTGATAATTGTGCACACAGTGTACAGCTGATGTCATGCTAACCGTCTTATTAAATGACGGACATTAACGTTATTATTTTCTAAACTAAGGCATAAACATATTTCAGCCTGCGTCAACCCTTGATTGAACAAAAATGTGACATGCTGATCAATACAGTTCTGCTCTTCTGCCATTTCAAACAGGATGTGGCTTCAATAAGCTAAACATTAAATGTCAGATAAAATTATTTCATAATTTCCAGAAAACAAGATCTTTTGTTTTATCGAGATCACTGTAAAATGATTTCGTTATCTCGAGAAAACAAAGTTCATTTTCTCAAGATCTCAATAAAATTAGTCCATTATCGCGAGAAAACAATATAATAAAAAAATAACGATATTGCACATCCTCTCTCGGCTTCCGTAGTTTACTTATTGAAGACACATCCTGATTGAAATGGCAGAAGAGCAGAACTGTATTGGATTTGTTTAGAGTCCTGGAGACCTCGGCCATCAAGCTGCCTCCTTCTATTGGCCATTCCACAGCTGAGTCAGTGCTGGGCCAGCCAATCCGGTGAAAGGACCCCTCTACCCGACAATTCCTGCGATCCTCCATCAGAGATGACTTTACCTTAGGCAGGCAGAACAACTTGGCAGGTGGGCAGTGGCACCAAGTGCCACATTTGAGTGCCGAGAAGAGAAACAGAAGAGTTGAGGGAGAGTAACAAATTCTAACTATCATGTTACTTATGTTTTAATGCTAATGACTAACTACAGAGATGCAGTCTGCACAGTTAATCAGCAGCTCTAGTCAGGGTGTGCTAAACTGAATTTGTGAGGATTTGAAAGCTGAGACCGAAGGGGCATCTCTTATAGTAACAGGCAGACCAGTCCACATTTTAGGCCCTCTGTAACTAAAAGCTCGACCTCCCACTGTTGTTTTATTAATCCCTGGAATTATAAGCAGACTGGCATCTTGAGATCTTAATGTGCGCTCAGGTTTGTAAGTCATGATAAGTTCAGATAAGTAAGCCTGACCTCAGCCATTTAATGCTTTATATGTTAAAAGGAGGATATTGAAATCTGCCCTAAACTTAACCGGGTGCCAGTGTAAGGATTTAAGAACTGGAGTTATGTGTTCGTATTTTCTTGTTCTTGTAATAATTCTTGCAGCAGCATTTTGGATTATCTGGAGGCTGAATAAAGAACAGTTTGAACATCCAGTGAACACCGCACTGCAGTAGTCAATCCTACTAGAAAGAATTAATTTCTCAGAATCCTGTTTATTTAGAAAGCGCCTGGGTAGGGGAAGTTATGATGTAACCTCCCCAACCTGGCTTTAAAAACGCCATTTTGTCTGTTATAAATCAGTTCAGTTGTAGACTCAGCTCTGTAAAGACATACTGTTAATAGTGTTTTTGTTCTTTGCTTCTGGACAAATCTTCAAGTATATGGGGTGGCTGCCCCAAACCTTTTCATTAAGTCCTTTGCATCATTTCACACTATCCATCTCTGCTTTGGCCTCCCTTGCTTTCTCTTCCCCTGGACCTCCATTCCCATCATTCTTTTGCCCACATCTTCATTGTCTCTCCTGCTCACATGTCCACACCACTTCAGCCTCCTTTCCTGTACTTTCTTAGATGTCTCTCCCACTGTTGTTGTACTTCTGATTGTCTCATTTCTTAGTCTGTCCTGTTTTGTAACTCCATGCGTCTATTTCAACCTTCTCATTTCTACCACATCCAACTTCTTCTTCTGCTATGCCCCCTTTACTTGCCCATATGTCAGCTCTGCACATCATCGCTGGTCTGTCTTAACCTTTAACCTTCACCTCAATTCTTCAATCACACAGCTCTCCTGATCGCTTCTTCCAATTGTTCCTTCCACATTGCATTCTGTGTGTCATCTCTGCATCTAGTTGTCCATCTTGGGCTACCACTGATTGTAGACATTTAAACTTTATCACTCTTTTCAAGCTGATCGAGCTGCCCTGTGGGACATCCTGAAACTTCACAGGATCCCCCTAAAGTTTGTGGATATCATGGCCGGCCTGTACGCTGGTAAGGTAAGTGCTGTGCAGAGTGCTCTGTGGTTTTCCCACTTGATTCTGGGGTCTGTCAGTGGTGTGTTCTGCTCCTGTTCTGTTCGATGCTTGCATGAACAGGGTGGTGGGCACGGTTGTGGGGTCCAGTGGCTGTGGGACATCTATTGATGAAGAGAGACTCACTGATCTTGACTTTGCTGATGATGCTGTGATCTTCACGGAGTCAGTGGAGGCTTTGATCGGGGGTCTCGAGAGACTGAGTGTCTGGGCTTGTGAGTGTCCTGTTAAAAAACAACATCCAGGTCTTTAGTAACCTCTTGGGCACAGCAGTGTGTGTCTGCAGAGAGAGTGTTGACCTCGTTGAGAGGTTTACTTACCTCAGCAGTGACATTCATGTGTCTTCTGGTGACTCTTCCTATGAAGTCAATAGACAGATTGGGAGAGCATGGGGGATCATGAGGTTGCTGGAAAGGGGTGTGTGGTGCTCCTGATATCAGCAAAAGGATGAAGGTCCAAGTCTTTGTGGCCATGTGGCACGATTACCCGAGGGTGATCCAGCTCGTAAAATCCTCATTGTTGGGGACCCGAGTGGCTAGACCAGGCCAAGGGGTCACCCACATAACACCTGGCAGCAGCAGATAGAGGGTCATTTCTGGAAGGTGGGACTGGGCCGCGTGTCTGCCTGGGGGGTTGCCAACCGGGATCCCAAGTTGTTTCATTGTGTAGTGGGTGTGGCAACGTGCTGTACCAGTGCATGCTCCCCAACTTGACTTGACTCGACTTGACTTGGACTGGACTACGTTTTTGCCCTGGGGGGGTCGCCAACCAGGATCCCAAGCTGTTTCGTCGTGCAGTGTATGCTACCCAACCTGAGCCTGACTCTTTTCAAGAGCTCCCCCTGCAGGCTAATTTCTGAATCCTGAGCATCATTAAACCTCTGACATTCTGTGTTCTTCTTCTTTCTATTTATCTTCAATCTTCTATCTTCCAAAGTCCCGCTCCATTTTTCCAACTTCCTCTGCAATTCCTGCTTTCTGGAGCCACACAACTTAATCCCTAAGTATGTTGGGTCAAATCCCTCTGCCTCATTTAGTAAAATGTGGGCATTTTGTGCCCATCATGATGGGCCTTTCATTAGCAGGGCAGTGTGGGAAAGTGGCTTAGGTACAGGACGTTAACCCATAGAGATGCCAGCTCCAATCCTTCTGTCTAGTGTGTGAACCTAAGAAATGAACTGAAAGAAATCTTAACATGTTGTGCCATTTATTGTAAGCATTAAGTGCCTTGATCATGGGAAATAATAAAATAAAATGTATTATTATTATTATTATTATTATTATCCTGCTAGCAGTGTGGTTTAGTGGCTTTTCATCACCAGGATGCCCACTCTAGTCCCTCTGCCTCACTGTGTGACCCTCAGTGACTCATTTTACCTGCCTGAGTTCTAAAAGGAAATCAGGGGATGGTGGTCAATGATCATGTAAATCCCCTCAGGTAAAGAAGTCCCCCAGATTTACAATAAGAATGAGTAAAGCTGTTGATCACTCCTCCGCTTGGTGTATCCCAATATAGGGTGGGTCCACTTTGTGTTGGCGACTGAATTTTTTTGGGTTATTCTGTAAAGGACCCTCTGATTGTTTGAGGTCTTTATGGTGAGAACCTGTTTGTGCCTACAAATTTCTGAAATACGAATTGACAGATTGACCCGTAAGCACGTGAGCCACTCAGGAGGCCCTGAATGGATTGCACTGCATCATAATGACCATAAAAACAGTCCTGGGAAATATAAACATGTGGTTAGCATCTATAAATGTAGTAAAGCAGAAGAAGGATGGACAGAGCTGGTACTTATTTCGAGGCCCATTGGCAGAGAGAACACACTAATCGTTTTTAAAAATCAAGTTATGGCCCATTTGACGATGGCGCGGCAGACATCATTTACGGCCGTCTTCAGTCTGTTTGACTTCCACACGGTTGCCTAGGAACGCATGCCGAGCCGGAGGAGAATCAATATTTATACCGACAATTAATCAGAAGTGAGCAAAATCAATTTCAATTTTGCAAGATGGTTTTGATATCAGGGACAAATGATGCTTGTCCTGCTATTCTTTTACAAACAAGTATTAATGGCAAGAAAATAACAGTCCGATCAATCAATTCTTATTTTTTGCCACCTAAAGTTGTTCTAACATTTGTCTCCTGAATAACAAATAAAAATCAGAAATCCCACCCGTCATGTTAGATCAAAAGCCGAGCCGCTCATGAAATGTCAAGCAAAATGAAGATTTTTTTTCTGTAAGTAGAATCGTTGGACACTCATTAATGCTGGCTTTGAGTCCGACGCCTGTGGGGTCTGCACGTTCTCTCTGTGTCTCCGTGACGTTTACTTCAGTGGGGGAACAAAACAAGAGGATCAGAACAAAGAGTTAGGGTTATAGAGACAGATAGGAAAGGCACAATAGTACAGACAGACAGACCGACAGACAGACAGATAGATAGATAGATAGATAGATAGATAGATAGATAGATAGATTAAAGTGACTATAATAGATAGATAGATAGATAGATTAAAGTGACTATATAATAGATAGATAGATAGATAGATAGATAGATAGATAGATAGATAGATAGATAGATAGATAGATAGATAGATAGATAGATAGATAGATAGATAGATAGATTAAAAGGCACTACATAATCAGCCTATTATAGATAGAGCCTTATAATAGATTGATTAAACTTTTTTTGTCCCCAGGGGAAAATTTGTCCTTTTACAGAAGCACAATAAATGAATTAAATAAATAAATACATGCATATATTATTATTATTAATATATGACAGACAGCAGAACCCTCTTAAATATAAAAAACAATTTAAAAAAAATTTTAAAAACTGCCGACTTGGTAGTCCCGGTCCCAGTCAGGCACTAGTAAGGCATACTGCTATAGATATTAAGGACCCCCAATAGCTCTTCTAGAAACACTTCTGATGAATAATTCATTGGTTGAAAGTCCTCACTGCCCATGTGTCACAGAGAAATATGCGGCATTGTGAGCCATCCACCTAAGCCCCCAGTTCATCCTCCATGGGATGGTGGACCTACTGTAACTGAGAGGGTGTATCAACAAGAAAGGACATCAGTGTTGGTGTGAAGAAACACTCAGTGGCGCAACACCTTGAATTTCTAAGGTTGCGTTTCTAAAAACCACCAAGCGATTTGAGAATTGGACTCCAAGATAAATTCCCTGCTGAGGAGTACCTCAGTTGGGTAATTCCCCATTTAATGGCCAGGGTTTCACACCTTCTTGCTCAATACCTCCTCTTCCGGTGGCTGAGGTAGATCATGGGATGTTTGGTGCCATCGACTGTCTGACTCAGGACTGCCCCCAGGCCCGTGTTAAATGCATCACTCTGGAAGAAGAACAGAAGGGAAATATCCTGAACAATCAAAACAGGTTCTGACATAATGGTTTTCTTGAGGCCATTAAACACAGTTTCAGCACAGTGATTTCCACACCATTGGATTTGGAGCCGACTTTCAAGTGAGTTCAATTCAAGGCATCACCCTCTTGACGTACCAGAACACAAAACATCACTAATATCTCACAACTCTGAGAAATGCTTGGACAAGCCTTTTTGTTTGTGGCTGGGGCCAGTCACAAATGGCAACCACTTCAGAACATTGCAGTTTGACCTTACCCTGTCCAACCACATACCCTAACATATTTGGCCTTCTTCTACTCAAAATAACATTTCACAGGATTGACACGGAGTCTGGCACTGTAGATGGAGTAAAGTACTGCCAAACTTGGCTAACGTGATCCTTCCATGTGCTGGAATTGAACATTACACCATCCAAGTTGGCAGAACTATAGGTATTGTGGAGCCACCAGACATTAAAATGTCACAGGAACTCCGTACAAACCAAATGGAAGGACACGGTATTGCCAACATCCACTGGGGGGTGCTAAATGCATTTTTTTTTCCTTGTTAGATTCCAAAAAGGGAATTTGCCAAAAGCCTTTGATCATGTTGAGAGCAGTTAATTACTTTGTCTTACCAAGTCATTTGATGAGGTTGTCCATTCACTACATCAAAATTGGAGAAATGGTTCATAATCATTACAAAAGCACTACTTACCATTGGGATTTGGCACTAGCACAATCGGACTATGCCAGAAGCTAAAACATTCTTCTGTAACTTCCAGTTCTAGCATTCTTTTGATTTCCAGCTCAACTTTTAATTTTGTACCTTCTGTAAGGAAGAAGAACTGCTACCCTCATTACACAGATGGTACCTTGAAAAGAGATGGGACACACCACGGTCTAATAACACTGACTTGCACCATGAATACAGGCAACAATGGTAGGGTTTGCTCCCAAAATTAGTCAGAGCCAACAGCTGATGCCAGTTTACTACTGCACTTTCTGGAGAGGGGTGAGATAGAGGAGTTAGCATGACCACCACACAGTCCCTGTAACTATGAGTCCACCTGCACCCCATTGGCTCCAGTTGGGGAGGGTGTGTCCCATATCACCCCATTTGTAACACTGAGATGGCGGCAGTGAATGGTCTTTACAACTGGTTCCCAATTCAGACTCCTTAGGCTTTGACTCCATTTTCACTGGTCAGGTTACTCGTGGCTTCCTTTTCTCTTCTGGTCTCTCTGCCTGATGAGAAGTTCTGTGCCTCTTAATTACCTTAAAAAGCCCTTGCATGTTTGTCGAGGTCTGACGTCTGATGGGCCGCACTGAGCTGTCCGCCGGTGTGTGTGCGAAGTAGTCACAAGCAACTGTTTCCACTGCCTTCGCTATGGCTTATTTGTTGGGTCTCAGCCATCAGGCTACTTTTCTTGACTGCGGGTAGGGTGTTCTGGGTTGGACCACCAGTCCCTGCAATATTGTGTCTTTTTATCAGGTGCCAAGATTTATTGTCTACGAAGGGAGCTGTTTTTGGCAGGTTTTTCATTGAGGTCAAAGTCACCGAATAGGAATGGTGCTTGAATGTATGCTCATTCTTCAGGGAGCTCCTTCATGTGGCTGGTGGCAGTCATTTCAAATATTAAGAGAAAGTGTTCAACATCATCATGCTGGCACAATAGGGCAAGTACCAGAGTGGGGCCCATAGCACTTGCATCCCATCTCTGTAAAATTGGTGTGCTGGTTGTCGACTTGTATCTGGAGCTGTAGACTTTGTTCTCCCATACCTCAGGTTGTTGCTCTGTTGTCAGGTTGACCTCGGTGTTGCTCTGTCCTGCTGACTACGCTATTGTGAAGCACAAAAGTCTCCAAAAGGGTTGGGGGGTGCCAGTCTGAAACCCCGTTTTAATGGCTGGTGAAAAGACAGAAGGAAAACTACAGATGAGGGTGCAAAACTGGCATGGGCAAACTGGCACGATCTTCTTTCTTCAACATGAGGTCCCACTCTGAACCCTGACTTGTTGTAGTATAAGTGTTTATAGGTTGGCAGCCCAGAGGATGTGGGACTTGTTGGTGAAAGTGGAACTACTGTTGATTACCGTTCCTCTGGTGGCCAAGATAAAAAGGGAGATGTGATCAGAGACAGCTCCACTTCTCTTCTCAGAGTGGTACTGTTTGCCTTATGGAAGCCCTGAAGTTGTCCCCTGTGCATGACACTATCAAAAGGAAGAACATTTCAGAAGGGTGGTGTGGTGACTCAGTGGTTAGCACTGCACCTTGGGGCAAACCTCAGGTGTCAAAAATCTAAGCAGACTGCATCAGGTGCATCTCAGGCTTCGTTTAAAGTCACCAGTCTTTAAAAACTCTAACGTGAAGACACAATTCGACTATCTAGACAAAGCCCACACATATATGGAGCTTCATAATGTTCACAATGTTTGGAGATGCCAGAACTCACCATTGATTCAGTTCTAACTGACTTAATTACCCCAAGGAGGGCAACAAGACATCTGCCAGTGTGGAAGGCTTCCCAGGGCTCGTCCCTAACGCCTCGCATCCACTGCTGACATTTTCATTATTGACAGGAAGGCAGGTCAGGTGTGTATGTTAACATAACGTTACGTTTGTTCAAAATGACTCGAGCAGAGATTGGCACAATGGGTCTTTCGTATCGATTTTGGCTATTGATTTTTTTTTTCTTTCAAAAATGCTAAATCTATTTGAATAAGTAGTATGGATTCTGGGAGACATCATTTGCTGAAGGCACTGCCCTCATAATACCAATACTGGCAAAGTGAGTTGTGAGACAACAGAGACGATTCATGCATGATTTACTACCAAGATGTCGTTATGGCTTGGAGTTGTTTGACTGTGCTAATTACCAAATGAAATTAGTTTTTTAGGCTACGCGAGGGAATTTCTAAGCAGAATTCCTACACCTTATTAATACAGGGCAGACACCGCTACCCATGGCACCCTGAAATTTGTCATGATCGGAAAAAATGGCAGGCACTCAATCCGAGTCACAAGTAACTCAAGATGGGACAGAGGTTGAAGAAAAAAGCTGTCTTCTTTAGAGCTCCTCATCATAACTAGTAGGCCATTATGTCAGCTGTCAGGGAACGGGCAGGGCACTGTGCCCTCAGTCTAGCTGCCATTGTCCCGGCAACAAAAGCACTGCCCTTTCGTTCACCTTTAATGTCAGATATTCTGTATTAGAGGCCACTCATTTTCTTACATAAATAGGCTCATAAATGATGAAAGGCACCATAAAATAGATAGATAGATAGATAGATAGATAGATAGATAGATAGATAGATAGATAGATAGATAGATAGATAGATAGATAGATAGATAGATAGATAGATATGAAAGTCACTATATAATAGATAGATAGATAGATAGATAGATAGATAGATAGATAGATAGATAGATATGAAAGTCACTATATGATAGATAGATAGATAGATAGATAGATAGATAGATAGATAGATAGATAGATAGATAGATAGATAGATATTTCACATCTGTGTGTGATGACATGGGGGCAGAGGGACAGGTCAGGGGACATGGGTCCACCACAGTACAGTGGGCTCAAGGCGAGGCAGCAGCAACTCCAGCATCACAGCAGGGTGTTAGCATGAGAGATGAAGGGACATTTAACTCACTAAGAGGGGTCTGTGTTGTGGCATTTGGGTTTTAAGGTGTCTTGTGACCATGCATACTGTCACTGTCACTCTATAAAATAAAATAATGACTGACTGATTCATTGATTGATTACTTAGGCTCTGTCAACTCAAGTGTCTAAGCACATGCTGATGGGAACTTGAACATCCAATGTGCTAATAACCGTTCACTCATTCCTTCATCTGCCAAGAAACCTAACCACCTACCCATCTGTCTATCTACATACAATGGCTTCCGAAAGTCTTCAGACCCCTTCACTTTCAGCAAACTTTACAGTTTTGCTGATTTAATTCCAAATGGATAAATGTGCCATTTTTGCCCTTCAGTCTCCACTGAATAGCCCATATAATGACAAAGTGACAAGGTGTTTTAAGGTTAAAAATCAAAACCTGGAACTTCACCTTCGTAGAAGTATTCAGGCCCACTATTCAGCACGCTGTAGAAGCCCCTTTGGCATCAATTCCAGCTTTGAGTCTTCTTATAAAATCTCTATCAGCTCTACCTGTGAGAGCTGATCCCATTCTTCCCAGCAGAGTCCTCAAGCTCCATTAGTTTGGACGAGAAGCATCTGTGAACTGCCATCTTCAGATCACTCCACACGTGTGTTCTGGACCACTGAAGGAACACTCAGAGATGTGTCCTGCAGCCACTCTCTGTCATTATCTTGGCTGTATGCTTCTGGTCATTGAACCTTCATCCAAGTCTGAGGTGGTGTGCACTCTGAGACAGATTATCTTCAAGGACCTCTCCCTATTGGACAACATTCATCCTTCCATAAGTTATGAGCAGTCACCCTGTATCTGCAACTCCATAACACGATGATGCCACCACCATGTTTCACCATAGGGATGGGATTAAGCAGCATCTGGTCTTTGCCAGACATTGTGTTTGGAGTTCTACTCAAAGAGGTCAATGTCCATCTCATCAGACATGAGAATCTCTTTCCACATGTCCTCAGAGTCCAGAGTCTTGTCCTCAAAAGTGACTTCCGTGTAGCCCCTCTACCATAAACGCCTGAATGATGGAGTGCTGTTGAGATGGTCATTCCTCCGACAGGTTCTCACATCTCAGCCAGGAACTTCGGAAGCTCTTTAAAACTAACCATCGGGTCCTTATTAAACCTCCTTGAGCGAGGCCCTTCTTGCCTGTCTCCTCATTTTGGCCACTGGTGGCTACAAATATCTTCCATTACACAGTTCTTGAAGCCACTGTGCTCCTGGAAACACTCAGAGCTTGAACAATGGTGTTATCTCCTTGTCCCTCACCACATTTGGATCATGGAGGTCTACAGGGAGGTCCATGGACTTCATGGTTTGGTTTTTGTCCTTACATGCAACGTGTGAATTGTGAACCCTTCTATACTCAGGTCCACGTGTGCCTTTCTAAACGAAGGCCAGACAATTCAGTTGGCCACCAGTGGACTCCAGTCAAGTTCTAGAAACATCTCAAGGGGAATTAAAGCCAACAGGATGACCCTGAGCACAATCTGAGGTGGTGCCACAGCAAAGGGTCTGAATACTTCTAGGAAAGGAGAGATTTCACTTTTTAATTTTGCAAACTTTTCTGAAAACATTTCTTCAATTTGTCATACTGGGTTTCTCATTGTGGATTGAGGGCCAAAAATGGCAGATGCCTGCATTTCGAGTGAAGGGGTCTGAGGACTTCCTGAATCCACAGTACGTCTCTGCTTTATATACAGTAATGCCATATACATCTCGCTACGACATTCTTATTATTCTTGTAAAACACCTGAGTTGAACCTTTTTATGAAAATGTGCACTGGAAATAAATGGCATTGTTGTTATAAGTGATGGGGAACCAAGACAGCCTCATTAGCTTTCTTCGTGCCTCTCATTCACATGCACATTCTTCACTATAATGAAAATGAAGGATGTGATCAAACCCTGCAAATGAGGAAAGACAATTAAAAAGAAGAAAAAAAAAATCTGATTATCCAATCGGCAAACCTCAGTCAGGCTCAATGACAGACTCTCCTGCCGACTACGCTCCCAGTGGTTCAGCTTGTGTGGAAGCTTACAGATTTGAATTTTGTTTGTTCTGAGTAGCTAAACCTGATGCTGAATCCATTACAGTTCCCTGGTGAGACAAGACACAAAATCAGCCAGGCTGTTTCATCTCCCGGCCTTTTTGTATGGTAGTGACCCCCCACCAAGCAGGGACCAGGGGAGACGGAGAGCGACATTAAACACACGGCTCTCTGTTCTTCATTCTCTTCTGATTTGAATGGTCAAAAGTGAAAGGCACCTTCAAAAACGGAGGGATATGAAATAAAATAAATACAATTGTGCAGATAAAGGCCCTTGAGGAGCAGGTGCTGCCAGGAGTTTTACTGAGGTGGGCATCAAACCTTCATGGAGTGCAAAAACGAACCCTGAACCTTAGCCTACCAAGTGGCACACGGTCAGTCAGCATTCACTGAGCCAGAGCTTTATGAAGGCAAAGCCGTCTCTACTGCCAAAGTAAAAAAGAGGAACAGCAACATATCATCTGAAATAATAGCCAAGGGACAGAAAACAATAAAAAATAAAACAGCAATTGGAGTTAATGAGCTCAACCTGAGAAATGTGTAGAAATATGTGAGTTAGTTAGTTAGTTAGATAGATAGATAGATAGATAGATAGATAGATAGATAGATAGATAGATAGATAGATAGATAGATAGATAGATAGATAGATGTGAAAGGTGCTATCAAAAATAATGCACAAAAATAAATTGTATTGTATTGTAATTGTATAAAATGAAGCCCAGCCCATTAAATGACTGGTTGACTGATTGATTTCTTTATTGATTTATTCTGACTGACTGACTCATTGATTGATCAGTATACACTGTTAAGACCAGTCATTTCCACCAACTCGATGTTTCCCAACACACATCATGATTCCACATGTTTCCTGGGCTTAGTCTGTTAGCGTATCTCCTTCATTTCCATTAGTGGTCGTGTCACGGATTGATTGATTTCAGCCTTTATCTAGTAGACCGGATTGTCACGGGGCTCCCATACACTTTGTTGGTATTTGCAGGCCTTGCCTTTTAACTGCTTAATTTGAATCCAACACATAGATAGATAGACAGATATGAAAGGCACTATATAATAGATAGATGATAGATAGATAGATAGATAGATAGATAGATAGATAGATATGAAAGGCACTATATAATAGATAGATGATAGATAGATAGATAGATAGATAGATAGATAGATAGATAGATAGATAGATATTTCAGACACTATATAATAGATAGATAGATAGATAGATAGATAGATAGATAGATAGATAGATAGATAGATAGATATGAAAGGCACTATATAATAGATAGATAGATAGATAGATAGATAGATAGATAGATAGATAGATAGATTTTCCCAAGAAATTTAACAAACAACAACAACAACTCCATTTCAAATAAACATGACAAAGAAAAATCAAACTTCCAACTTGGCTCAAGATTATAGGGCACTGCCAGTGAGGCACTGTAAAGGCGTATGACTGTAGAGTTAAATGAGCCTCAGTCACATTTCTTGACACACTTATGCTTAATACTTTGTTGGATGAAGGTCCCCAGTGTTAGTGCGTCAGACAGAGAATGTACAGCATTGTTCTTTATGGCACTCAGTTTTGCCTTCATTCTCTCTGCCACCCCTACCTCGATTGGTACTACTCAGACAGACAACCCCGCCTACATTTGACCCCGCCCCATTCTGCGTCTATCTGCAGATACCTGCTCTTAATTGGCAATACTTGGACACTGAGCACTGCCTACATGTGACTCCACCCCATACACCTACTATTATATGATAAGATTTAGACAGACAATCCCGCCTTTACTCCGCCCCATTGTGCAGCAAGGACCCTTCCCAAAATAATAGGGCCAAGAATGTGTGGAAATTCTCTCCAAGACATGTTTTTGGAAAACCGAGCCTTGGCTCCTTCTCGGTGGACATATTTAGCCTTTAGGCTTTCATTTTACGTTTCTACTGGTGCCTCACTGACCACCTTTATGAGCTACAGGGAGAGGCTCATTTTTTTTATATATATTTACTAATAATGAATATATCACTTAGCTATACAAGTCTACAGGACAAATAAACATATGCCATAATAATTAAAAATAATTTAGTCTGACATCAAAAACAACAAATTTATCCTTTATAAAGGACACAGGCCTCTCCCACATAGCAGCACAAATTTAAGATATTTGGTGGCCACGCTAAGAAAAAAATTAATAAAGGAGGCCATCTGAATCTAAAAGCAAATTACATCTGCCAGATCCCCCGCTGTGATGGTCTTATCTCAAGAGCAGGTAGCAGAAGGCCCACAAAAGAGGGAAAGCAAAGAAAAAAAATAAAAAAAAGAAAGAAGAAGAAGCCAAAGACGACAGATACGGTCAAGCAGAAAGGCGCTGAAATGTGATTGGGGTTTCTTCAAAACAGACAGGAGCAAAGACCCCCTGTGGAGCAAGAGACGGCATCAAGCAGTCCAGAAGAGATGGACGACGAGCTGCTGTGCTGCTTTTATTAACAGAGACGGAAAGCGGTCAAGAAAAACACAAAATTAGAACCCAGCAGGGACTCCGAGTGTGGACTTCTGAAGGCCTGCTTTGTAGTCAGAACCTCGATTGTGTTGAGCAGAAGGCGCCGCCCAGCGTCCTGAAAGCTCACAATCAGAGGGGCTCGCTATTTAAAATTGCATTTATTTTTACCCCAATTTGCTTTTATTTTCAGTTTCCAGTTCTCTGATTACATATTAATTTATTGCCTAAACTCACTTTTTTGCAATTGAAGGGTCATAGCCCACTCTGGCACTGGGTGCCAGTCTAATACTGGGCATACCCACAGTCTTCCACAATGAGCTGATTCACAGTCGCCATTTCATCTAAACTACGCATCTGTATGAGGAAGGAACAGAGCACACGGACAAAACGGATCGACTACAGACAGAAAGTCACCCAGTGTTAGACAGCCAACCGTCACTGTGGCATCACCGTGTTGCCCTGGAATTATACAGTACATGCCATCCACCCACTTCTTAACCTGCTTATTTAGTTCAGCAGTGCAGGGAGCCAGCACCTCTCCCAGTAACACTGACTGTAAGGCAGGACTAAAGACTGGATGAAGTGCAGGGGTCACTTGGTCACTCGGTCACTCGCCCGAGTGCCCGGGTTTGTGCAGGTCCCCTGGGGACCCCGTTTTGATAGCAAAACAGAAACAATTCCCAATTCCAAACAGGTACCAGTTCTAGTTTTGTCTTCATGGTTCCTGTCCCACACGTGTGTTTAGGAGACAACTAAAGGGCTTGAATACTTGTGATTCCATGCCAGGCCAGGGGGTGGCAAAGTGCACTAATTTTCCCTCTCGATCTTTTGCAGACCATTCTAGGGAAATCCCGCCAGGCTCTGGGGCAGCCACTGACATCACTTCCAGTTCCGGTGTTGATGACATCACTTCCTTTGCTGGCCTTTAAAGCCGCCATCTTATCTCCAGAAGATCAGTTCTATTTTGGACTCAGTTGAATGAACATGTCTTTGTTGTTGAATCAGTTTTGCAGCCGGGAACAATTATATGGGTGGCTGCCCCAAGCCTTCTCAATGTCTTATCATCGTTTTTGTGACACTACATATTGATACAACATAACAAACACTGGATTGTCTCTCACTTTACACTCCAAATCGTAACCTTAGATCTTCAAATGAAGGTCTGCTTAGAATTCCAAGAGCTAAAGTTAAAAGAAGTGGTGAGGCGGGTGGCCTTCTGCTGTTATGCACCTAAAAGGTGCGTATCCGACTTTCCATGCAGACATCAGGATTTATAAAAGAGAACTTGATGGGAGAGCTTGCATCTATTTACCGGAGCTCTGACCCATGTAAGAAACTGGGAAATGATGGCTCCATCGATCAAGCAGGGCAATGCAGCCAAAGCAGGTAAATGACATCTTGTGAAAATGACAGTTCAGATCACCGGGCCATTTATTAGAATGAGACCTCAAAAGTGATGAATATGGTGTATAGACTCTTAGCACAGGGCGGCACGGTGGCACAGTGGCAGCGCTGCTGCCTCGCAGTAAGGAGACTTGGGTTCGTTTCCCAGGTCCTCCCTGTGTGGAGTTTGCATGTTCTCCCAATGGGTTTCCTCCCACAGTCCAAAGACATGCAGGTTAGGTGCATTGGTGGTCCTAAATTGTCCTTTGTGTGTGTGTGCCCTGTGGTAAGCTGGCGCCCTGCCCGAGATTTGTTCCTGCCTTGTGCCCTGTGCTGGCTGGGATTGGCTCCAACAGACCGCTGCGACCCTGTCTTAGGATATAGTGGGTTTGAAAATGACTGACTGACTCCTAGCATGACAAAGGTATAAGAATCAGCTAATTGACTCTTTTAGAAGGCTCCTGTTTAACTTTTATACGCCAGATTTGAGTTTCTATATTCCGGACCCAAAAGATGAGGATTGTGTTCCTGAAGGAGCAGCACCTCAACATCAGCAACAATAATTAAACCAACTCCGTTTCCCGATTCCAAACAGGTACCTGTTCTAGTTTTGCCTTCACGGCCACATGTTGGTAAAACACAACAAACACTGGACTGCCTGTCTCCTTACACTCCAGATCTTCAAATGAGGGTCTGCTTAGAATTCCAAGAGCTAAACTTAACAGAAGTGGTGATATTCTGTATATGCATTGAATTATTATTTTTATCCTATCTCCACAATCCATACTAACCCCTACTTTCTCTTCTGTTCTTTGTCCGGATTTCTATGGTGCCCATCTGCATCCCCCACCACCTGATCAGGGCACCGTGCAGTCCCTACATGGATGGATTGAAGCCCAGAGGTCCACATGTCCAGCATCATCTGATACTTCCACATGAACCCTGAAAACCATGAGGACTGATTGAGATCATTAATGTTAAAGGGGGCTGGGTGGTCTCGTGGCCTCGGAACCCCCGCAGATCTTTTTTTTTTTTTCTCCAGCCATTTTTTTCCTGTCCTCCCAGCTATTGGCCCTTACTTTATTCTTTGTCACTTAGCATTGCCTAATCTTATTCTTATATATTTTGTTTCTTTCTTTGTCTTGTAAAGTGCTTTGAGCTCCATCACAGCTCCAAACTGCTAGAAACTCATTCTTTTAACATGACTTTCTCACAGCTTCATTTTAGTGTGACCCTGATATTCTGTATATGCATTGAATTATTATTTTTATCACATCTCCACAATCCATACTAACTCCTACTTTCTCGTCTGTTCTTTGTCCGGTTTTCTGTGGCACCCATCTGCGTCCCCCACCACCTGATCAGGGCACCGTGCAGACCTTACATTGATGGATTGAAGCCCAGAGGTCCACATGTCCAGCATCATCTGATACTTCCACATGAACCCTGAAAACCATGAGGACTGATTGAGATTGTTAATGTTAAGGGGGGCTAGGTGGTCTTGTGGCCTCGGAACCCCTGCAGATTTTTTTTTTCTCCAGCTCTTTTGTTTTTTTGTGTTTTTCTGTCCTCCCAGCCATCAACCCTTACTTTATTCTTTGTCACTTAGCATTGCCTAATCTTATTTTTATATTTTTCTTTTTTCTTTCTTCGTCTTGTAAAGAGCTTTGAGCTCCATCACAGCTCCAAACTGCTAGAAACTCATTCTTTTAACATGACTTTCTCACAGCTTCATTTTAGTGTGACCCTGATATTCTGTATATGCATTGAATTATCATGTCTATACTTCAAGCATCATCTAATTCTTCCACATGAAGTCTACATAAACATGAGGACTGATTGAGATCATTAATGAAAGTGTGACTGGGTGGTCTTGTGGCCTTGGCACCCCTGCAGATTTTTTTTTCTCCGGTCCTCAAGGTTTTTGTTTTTTCTGTCCTCCTGGCCATGTGACCTCAAAGGTGATGAATGTGGCATATAGACCCTTGTTTGAGTTCCGTTTTCAGAGGGCCAATGCTGCGTATGCCGTGTTTAGGTTCAGACGACTGTAGGTTTCAGCGTTTGAGATGTGGTCAGTATGCTTTATTTCCAGCACGTTTCTGCACCAGTTTGTTGCGTATCTAAAGTTCTCTTGATTTGCTCGTTCAGAGTCCAACTTTCACTACCACACTGTGGACACCAGGGGGCGTAGAGCTCCCCAAACCCCGGACACAGCAGACACAGAAGCCTACAAGTTCAACACACAGGACACCCGTATTCCTCATGGGGAATTTTGTCTTTTGTCTTGTTCCCCACAGTGTCACAGATCCCAGGCACAATTCAAGACATCAGCCTTTACTTCCTATCTTCCTTCTCTCTTCTTTGTTTCATGCTTCCGCCTCCACTTCATATCAGGCAAGCTTTGTCCATGTCCTCCCGACTCTTGCTCCCCGAATGGAGTTAGACGGCTCCTTTTATAGGTTCTGGGAGTGCTCCAGGTGGCTCATCAGTGTTAGGTGTGGTAGAAGTCCACTATAAGGCTCTGCAGCTCCCCCTGGCGGCCTCCATGGAACCCAGCAGGGCTAAACTCCAGCTCCCAGCATGCCCTGTGGGAATCCGTGGTGCCACAGCCAGCCAGGAGGGCTGCCCTCTAGCATCTCAGGGGAGGTATTGCCTCACTGAGTCTCTCTCACTCGGTCCTTCCGTTCTGTTGGCGTCCCGACCTGGTAATGCCTGTGGTCGCCCATCACAATACACGAGATCTTGAGTTGAGTTGGTTGGTTGGTTTGCCTTTTTAATTTTCAGAAGGCTCCCCAGACTTGGGTCTTTCAAGTTCTAATGGTGTTGATTGTACTGGCAGCCATTGATCCTAAATATCTGAAGCTGTCCACAATCGTGATTTGTTCTCCTTTGAGCTCTCTTGGTAAGTGAGAAGAACTTTTTCGGTTTTTCGGCAGTTTATATCGTCTACCTGTTGTCGTTTCTCGGTGAACCGACCTCAGCTGAGCTTCACTCCATCATGCCCGCTGTGCTGGAAGCCATTAACCGAACGGTGAGGCACTACATCCAGTTTTCATATGGCATGGGTGCACAAACATAACACATAACACGTTTGTGCCAATATAAAAAAAAGACAATCTGTAGCCGTGTCTGGTTCTCCCAATGTAAGCGGAGAAACCGACTGCACTAATATTGCAATAAGGGCACCTAGAGAGAATGGCACTGCTTTTGGTGACTGTGAGCAGTGAGAGTCCATTAACACAAAAGTCATCTGTGATGCTAGATAAGATAAGAACGACAAATGTTACTTTGTGGCCTGGCTCAACCTGTGATTCATTTATTTTAAGGCAAAATAGCTTTGGCAGACATGATGGTGCTGTATGTGGTGAATGGCATGTTGGTATGGTAACTGGCTGACCCCTCAGTGTTTCATAAGGCCTTCACTAATCATTGTGACAGCAATCATATCATTACATGTGCCAGGTGATTATGGGCGACCCGCTCAGACACAGGCACCTTACGCCTTTCCATGAACCCCCAAAGCACAGAGGTGAGGCGCTGCAATGCCACACGTGATCTTGTGCTCTCAGTTGCGGAGCCCAGCCAGACGCTCTTGAATGCGAGGGGGCGGAGTCTCAACTTGTCAGGTGGGAGGCTGTTCTACCAGCCAATAAAGTTCTGCAGCATCGTGATTGCATGTGCATGAAGTCGATTAGCATGCGCCATATACTGTATGGATGCTTCAGGGTGGCACTCGTGTCTGCACATTTACAATGTGACTGTGATTTATAAAGGGCAAAATTGTGTAGAAATATGCATATGACAGGCTCTAAATTTGATTTTATTTTTTTAGTTGCTATGTTTTTATCAAAGCTCGTAAAGGTGTTTATAAATGAGACCCCCTTGCAGTGGTGTTGCAGGGTTTATTTTCACCCATTTCTCCATTTTATCCCCAGTCTTAATTAGGCTTAATTATATTTCGATCTATTCTTATTCATATTTACATCTATACTAATAAAAGGCAAAGCCCTCGCTCACTCACTGACTCGTCACTAATTCTCCAACTTCCCGTGTAGGTAGAAGGCTGAAATTTGTCAGGCTCATTCCTTACAGCTTACTTACAAAAGTTAAGCAGGTTTCATTTCGAAATTCTACACGTAACGGTCATAACGGTCGACAACGTCCGCCATGTTGAACTTTCTTATTTACGGCCCCATCTTCAGGAAATTTGGTAGGCGGCTTCCCTGCACTAACCGAAACCGATGTACATACTTATTTCAGTGGTATGATGCCACTGACAGCCACCATATTGAACTTTTCAACAGTCTTTGTTACTTATGGGCCCATCTTCAAGAAATTTGGTACGCGGTTCCCAACGCTAACTGAATCCTACTTACGTACATATATACGTCCATAGCCTGCAGCTCGGTCACCGTGTGAGGTGGCGTTGGGTCCCTCATCTCAACGCCTCCCACGTTGTTGGCTGCCTGCCTATATAAGGCCGTCCGTCGCTCCAGTCTCTACATTCCCTTCCTTGCTTCACCACGGGATTCCCGTCTCCCTGCTGATAACTACAGCCTTTTTATTTAATCCACGGCTTCTCCGCTGTTTTATTGTTCGTTTATTACGATTATAGTTATTGTGTAGGTATTTTAGACTTACTTTACATTGCTCAGGTACCCATTTCCTTAATCATTCCAACCATACCCCCATTAACATGTCTATCGAGGTGATCACCATCGATCAAAGAACTGTCACTTACTGAGTGGTTTCCATGCCCGGAGATACCACCTGCCTTTTCCATTCTCTGTGTTACATATTGCACGGCCATATCAGGCTCACTCTTGATATCCGGAGGAACATTGTGTCTTATGTATTGAATGACTGGGACAGGTTCAAGGTGTGGACTGATGACGGTACAGGAGATAATTAGACTACACAGGAGCACTAGAAGAGTGAAATACTTAAGCCCTTCACCTGTGGATCTGCATGTGAGTTGATGGCTGCCGGTGAATTGTTCGGTTGTCGCTTTCAAGTGTACCGAAATGGCCAAATATTTTACACCTTTGGACAACCGCCAATGCCTCTTAAACATCTCAGATTGACAGGTGACGATTTCAGTAGAGGACACTTTGATGTTTATGAATGTTTAAACTCTCAAAAGTTGGATGTGAAGTTATCGATGAAACTGGTTGTATACTTACAACGCTTGACAGATGCTGAATGTCACTTCAACACAAGTCCTACAAATACTGTCGTCATTGAAACAAACCATGAAACTCAAACCGATTCTGACAGCAGCAATCCAAGCTGTGAGATTTGAGACAAGATTACTGTTCACATGGCCGACTGTACGTTACATGCTCAGAGTAAGCTCAGCGCACAGCTTGGTCATATTACAACCGGAGGGCCGAAATCACAATGTGGTATACAAAGAGATCCTTAACAAATAATTATTGGTCCATTTTCCCTCAGTTTAAAGAGGTTTAATTTTCTTCTTAATAAAAATTTTAAGGCAGTACTTCGCTGCTGCAAAGCGCGGGTATTTTGCTAGTCGGAAAGTATTCACAGTGCATCACTTTTTCCACATTTTGTTATGTTACAGCCTTATTCCAAAATGGATTAAATTCATTTTTTTCCTCAGAATTCTACACACAACACCCCATAATGACAACATGAAAAAAGTTTACTTGAGGTTCTTGCAAATTTATTAAAAATAAAAAAACTGAGAAATCACATGTCCATAAGTATTCACAGCTTTTGCTCAATACTTTGTCGATGCACCTTTGGCAGCAATTCCAGCCTCAAGTCTTTTTCAATATGATGCCACAAGCTTGGCACACCTATCCTTGGCCAGTTTGGCCCATTCCTCTTTGCAGCACCTCTCAAGCTCCATCAGGTTGGCGTCGGTGCACAGCCATTTTAAGATCTCTCCAGAGATGTTCAATCAGATTCAAGTCTGGGCCACTCAAGGACATTCACAGAGTTGTCCTGAAGCCACTCCTTTGATATCTTGGCTGTGTGCTTAGGGTCGTTGTCCTGCTGAAAGATGAACCGTCGCCCCAGTCTGAGGTCAAGAGCGCTCTGGAGCAGGTTTTCATCCAGGATGTCTCTGTACATTGCTGCAGTCATCTTTCCCTTTATCCTGACTAGTCTCCCAGTTCCTGATGCTGCCACCACCATGCTTCACTGTAGGGATGGTATTGGCCTGGTGATGAGCGGTGCCTGGTTTCCTCCAAACGTGATGCCTGGCATTCACACCAAAGAGTTCAATCTTTGTTTCATCAGACCAGAGAATTTTGTTTCTTGTGGCCTGAGAGTCCTTCAGGTGCCTTTTGGCAAACTCCAGGCGGGCTGCCATGTGCCTTTTACTAAAGAGTGGCTTCCATCTGGCCACTCTACCATACTGGTCTGATTGGTGGATTGCTGCAGAGATGGTTGTCCTTCTGGAAGGTTCTCCTCTCTCCACAGAGGACCTCTGGAGCTCTGACAGAGTGACCATCGGGTTCTTGGTCACCTCCCTGACTAAGGCCCTTCTCCCCTGATCACTCAGTTTAGATGGCCGGCCAGCTCTAGGAAGAGTCCTGGTGGTTTTGAACTTCTTCCATTTACGGATGATGGAGGCCACTGTGCTCATTGGGACCTTCAAAGCAGCAGAAATTTTTCCGTAACCTTCCCCAGATTTGTGCCTCGAGACAATCCTGTCTCGGAGGTCTACAGACAATTCCTTTGACTTCATGCTTGGTTTGTGCTCTGACATGAACTGATGACTGTGGGACCTTCTATAGACCGGTGTGTGCCTTTCAAATCATGTCACATCAACTGAATTGACCACAGGTGGACTCCAATGAAGCTGCAGAAACATCTCAAGGATGATCAGGGGAAACAGGATGCACCTGAGCTCAATTTGGAGCTTCATGACAAAGGCTGTGAATACTTATGGACATGTGCTTTCTCAGTTTTTTTATTTTTAATAAATTTACAAAAACCTCAAGTAAACGTTTTTCACGTTGTAATTATGGGGTGTTGTGTGTAGAATTCTGAGGAAAAAAATTAATTTAATCAATTTTGGAATAAGGCTGTAACAGAACAAAATGTGGAAAAAGTGATGCGATGTGAATACTTTTCGGATGCACTATATATATACATATATATATATATGTTTTGTTTAATTAGACATCCTGTTATTTATCAATTTAAACTTTTACTATGTCGTAGCATTTTATAGAAACTAAGTAGTGGAAAAAGGTGAATTATGAAAGGTGAGGAGGAAAGGTTAATTGTAAAGAAAAGTAAAGACGGACGGGACTCGCGCGTATTCAAATCTTCTCTATAATAAAAGTACAAAAGACGTACACTTGTACTCTGTCGGAAAACGCGAACCTTAAACAAGGAAGCGTGAATTGTAGTCGAGTTGCGACAAATAAAGAAGCAGACAAAGGTGCAAATGGTTATAAATGCTGAAGAGGAGCCAGATGCTCATTGTCACATACAACTGCGATAGCCAGGAGAGCAGACCGCAGTAAACACGCTCATTTATTTAGCTTATTTAAATTATTATAAAACGGGTCGAAAATTCTGCAGTGACACAGTAAGTAGAAACCGAGAAATGGAAGGTGACAGTTCAGTTAACAACAGGAACTGCGCTACAGTTTGAAATTTGCACGTACTGAGCCCCTGCACGCACTGCGGGGGTCTACAGCCAAGCTTTCAGAACCTTTCAGGAACATACACGCTATTGTTGCATTTTTAACGTAATCTTTACCCAAATTGTCCATATTGTGTCAGTCATCTTAACGTTGTCATTAATCTCCATCTGCTGCTTTGCGTGTTGCTTGCCATCAGAACAGAACCCGTATGAAGAACTGAAGCGACATCTGCCATTGCAGGGAGAGGCGACAACAACGCGACCAAACGCCATGTGTGTGCCGGCAGTGCCATCTAGTGGCGTCGTGGCTGTTGCTACCTCGACGTTTTCACGTTCAATAAAAATAAGAAGACCTCTCAACAGTACGGTGGTCCGCTTTACGTTGATTTAACACCATCTGAAAAGGGAAATTGCAAAGCGCTAAAACGCACAGAAAATGTCAGGCGGCAGAAGGACGAGCATTCGATTGCGGCGCGTGCGCATTCGGCACGAACAAATAAGGATCCTCATTTGTTTGTGGTGGTTACTGTGGAAGCCGCGACCCATAATATAACTAGTTTTGGTATGGACGTTTTGTATTCAAAGATTTACAACTGTTATTAAATACAAAATACATCTAGTTAAAAATAAGATATCTTAGTTAATAGTTTTAGTAAATCTGTGGTTTGCCGAAGGGCCGAAATAGCTCAGTTGGGAGAGCGTTAGACTGAAGATCTAAAGGTCCCTGGTTCGATCCCGGGTTTCGGCAAATGTTTCACTTTTTTTTCAGAAATGTCTTAATTTTGTCGTGTTTTTCTTTCTTTTACAGTATTTGTGTCAAAGCACCTGGCTTTTTATCTTATAATCTAAAAAAACTCAACTCTTTGAATTGGTTTATTTTGTCATTTACTTCTTTTGCGGTATTTGTGTCAGACCATCTATTTTCTTGGCTTTTAATCTAAAAACGAACAACCTTGGAGTAACACCTCGAAGTTGTGACTCAAAACGTGATAGCATTAATATAGTTGCCCACAACACTAATTCTATTATCCCTGTAATTACACTTGTACAAAATACAAATCCTGAACCATAATTTGTAAAAATACTACACACCAGTCGATTCAGGGACACTGAGGTTGTCAATCAAAAAAAAAATTAACATTGTAACAAAAAAAATTGTGTATAAATATATAATAGTCGCAAATCCATATTATATACAGTATATAGCAAGTGATCAGGGACAGCACATTAAATAATGCCACCTGAGGCAAGGGACATTTTATAAAATGCAGAGAATTCAGTGAGTATTCAGACAACTTTCCCTTCTGCACACGTTATTGTGTTGTAAATTTCATTTAAAATGGATCCATTTCCCATTTTTTGCCCATCAATCTACATCCAGTAACCCGTAATGACAAAGTGAAAACATGTTGTCAGAAATTTATTAACAATCAAAAAGTAAAATTTCTCATTCCTAGAAGTATTCAGGCCCTTAATCAGTACTTTGTAGAAGCCCCTTTGTCAGCAATTCAGGCTTCAAGCCTTCATGGGAAAGTCTCTTCAAGCTTGGCACACCTGGATTTGGGCAGTTGATCCCATACTACAGCGTTTGTCAACCTTTAAGTATTTGCGACCCGAGTTTTCATAACAGTTTTAATCGCGCCCCCTTAACATTTTTTTGAAAGGAGCCCACTAATACCAATTTGTTCTTTTTTAATTTATGATATATCATAGATGCATATTTTATTATACCTACTTAACTTTTATCGACATAACTCTATATTTATTTTTCTAGTATCAGAATGTAGTTTAAGTTAATTTGTTTTGGTTTCAGTAGATGTATTTTTCATATTTTCAATTCTTGTTTTTTTTTCACATCTTCGCACCCCCTTTTTTGTTACTTTGCACCCCCCCCCCAGAGGGCCCGCCCACAGATTGAGAACCACTGCCAATACTACCTGGCAGATCCTCTGAAGGTCCGTTAGATTGGTTGGGAAACGTCTGTGAACTGCCATCTTCAGGTCTCTCTCAGGGCACCTACAGTCATATGAAAAAGTTTGTGCACCCCTCTCAGCCTGCATAATAATTGACTCTCCTTTCAACAGTAAAGATATCAGTGGTATGTCTGTCATTTCCTAGGAGTACTGCGGTGTTTTACAAACAAAGATTTTTAGTGACGCAGTATTTAGTTGTATGAAATTAAATCAAATGTGAAAAACTGGCTGTGCACAAATGTGGGTCCCCTTGTCATTTTGCTGATTTGAATGCCTGTCACTGCTCAATGCTGATTACTTGTTGGATGAGCTCGTTAAGCCTTGAACTTCATAGACAGGAGTGTCCAATCATGAGTGGTCAAAGGTATTTAAGGTGGTCAATCGCAAGTTGTGCTTCCTTCCCTTTGACTCTCCTCTGAAGAGTGACAGACAGCATGGGATCCTCAAAGCAACTCTCTAAAGATCTGAAAACAAAGATTGTTGAGTCTCCTGGTTTAGGGGAAGGCTACAAAAAGTGATGTCAGAGGTTTAAACTGTCAGTTTCAACTGTAAGGAATGGAATCAGGAAATGGAAGGCCACAGGCACAGTTAAACCAGCAGGTCTGGCAGACCAAAAAAAATACAGGAGTGGCATATGAGCAGGATTGAGAGAATGGTGACTGACAACACACAGATCACATCCAAAGACCTGCAAGAACATCTCGCTGCAGATGGTGTATCTGTACATCGTTTTACAATTCAGCGCAATTTGCCCAAAAAACATCAGTATGGCGGGGTGATGAGAGAGAAGCCCTTTCTGCACTCACGCCACAAACAGAGTCGCTTGTTGTATGCCAATGCTCATTTAGACAAGCCAGATTCATTTAGGAGCAAAGTGCTTTGTACTGATGAGATGAAAATGGAGTTATTTGGTCAGAACAAAAAGTGCTTTGCATGACGGAAGAAGAACACCACATTCCATGATAAACACCTGCTACCTCCTGTCAAATGTGGTGGAGGTCCCATCATGCTGTAGGGCTGTGTGGCCAGTTCAGGGACTCAGGCCCTTGTTAAAGTCGAGGGCTGGATGAATTCAACCCAATATCAGCAGATTCTTCAGGATAATGTTCAAGCATCAGTCACAAAGTTGAAGTTACGCAGGGGTTGGACATTCCAACAAGACAATGACCTAAAACACAGTTGGAAATCTACAAAGGCATTCATGCAGAGGGAGAAGTACAATGTTCGGGAATGGCCGTCACAGTCCCCTGACTTGAATATCATTGAAAATCTATGGGATGATTTGAAGCAGGCTGTCCATCAAATTGAACTGAACTGGAGAGATTTTGTATGAAGAATGGTCAGAAATACCTCCATCCAGAATTCAGACACTCATCACAGGCTATAGGAGGACAGCGTCGAGAGGCTCAAAGGAGCAAAAGGAGGCTCAACTAAGTATTGATGTCATATCTCTGTTGGGTGCCCACATTTATGCCCCTGTCTAATTTTGTCATGATGCATATTTTGTGTTAATCCAATAAACTTCATGTCACTGCTGAAATCCCACTGTGTCCATAAGGCATGTCAGATATTAAAAGGAAGTTGCTACTTTGAAAGTTCAGCCAATGAGAAACAAAAATCCAAAGAATTAAGAGGGGTTCCCAAACTTTTTCATACGACTGTATCTTTAGTGGGCTTTGGCTGAACCACTCGAGGATGCCCAGAGACTGTAGAGAGACCTGAAGGTGGCAGTTTACAAATGCTTCCCAATCAATCTAATGGAGCTTAAGAGGATTTGCTTGGAATAATTGGACAAACCACCCAAATCCAGGCGTGCAAAGCTTGTAGAGTCCCATCCAAGAAGACTCCAAGCTGGACTTGCTGCTAAAGGGGCTTCTACAAAATACTGAATAAGGGGACTTAATACTTCTAAGAAATACAGATTTCATGTTTTGATTTTTGACACATTTTAAAACTTTCGGAAAATGTGTTTTCACCTTGTCATTATGGGTCATTGTCAGATTCATGCATTTAAAATTACGTTTTTTCTCGGTTACTTATAAACTTTTTCCATGCCTTCAGTGCATGTTTGCCAGACACAGGAGCAAAAGAGCAAACATTTCTGAGAAACAGTGAACTAATGCTCAGTGGATGTACAGTAGTGCCCAAAAGTTTTGGCAGTGACACAAATGTTGTGTTTTGTAAAATTTGTGGCTTCAGTTTTCGTGGTGGCAATTCACATGGTTTTTATATTATTGTGCAGAGTGATCAGGTGAGGTTAGGTCAGGTTGGGGAGCCTGCACTGGTACAGCATATTGCAGTACTCACCACACCATGAAACAGCTTGGGATCCTGGTTGGCAACTCCCCCAGACAGACACACCGCCCAGTCCCTCCCATATGTCTGCCACAGCCAGGTGTTGTGTGGGCATCCCCTTGGCCTGGTCCAGCCACTCGGGCTCTCAACAATGAGGATCACCCTCGGCTAATCGCACTACATGGCCGTAGTTCAGTAACTGACACTCCCTCACAATGCAGGTAATGTGCCTCATTCAGGACTCCATGGGCAACACAAACCAAGTCAAACCAACGATGCCCAAGGATTCTCCAAAGAGACGCACATGAAGGAGTCCAGTCTTCATCTCAGGCCATTGGATAGCGTCATGGAGCACCAGGACTCTAAAGACTTGGACCTTCATCCTTTTGTAGATATCGGGAGTGCTACACACCCCTTTCCAGGGACCTCATGACCTCCATGCTCTCTCAATCCGTCTACTGACTTCATAGGAAGAGTCACCAGAGACATGAACGTCACTTCCAAGGTAAGTAAACCTCTCGATGTTGTCCACAGACACACACACTGCTGATGGCCGTGCCCAAGAGCGCATTAAGGCCTGGATGTTGGTGTTTATCAGGACCCTCGCCACTCGGACTCCTCACTCAAAGCAAAGTCAAGATCAGTGAATCTTTCTTCACCAACAGATGCCCCCCAGCCCATGGACCCCGTGACTCTGCCCACCATCCAATCCAGGCAAGCATTGAACAGAGTAGGAGAAGAACCCCAGAATCAACTGGGAAAAACGCAGAGGGTTCTGCCTCCACTCGGCACAGCACTCACAGTGCCAGTGACCTTGAGGGTATCCCACAGAGTCTCAGGATGTCCCACAGTTCGATCATCTGAGTCGAACGCTTCAACCAAAGCTGCAAATAAACTCTGCTGATATTTGTGTTTGTGCAACATGAGAGCCTGCTGTTCCTCACTAATCTCTACTTTTCTCCGCTGTGTTTTTCTTCTCTGCAGGCCATTTGCACCGCCACCTCCACCTCCACCAGCTGATCAAGGCACCACGTTGCCCCCTGTGTGTATGGATTGAATGGCGGGTGTCCCAGATGCCCACATGACCAACATCATCAATTTCTTCCATGTGAAGTCCATAAGGATTGATTTAGACCACCAATGTTCAACAGAATGCCTGGTGGAGATTAGGTGGTCTTTTGGCCTTGGGACCCCTGCAGATTTTGTATTTTTTTTTCAGCCTAACTGAAGTTTCTTTTTGCTTTTTTTGTCCTCCTGGCCATCTGACCATACTTTATTCCTTGTTACATACTGTATAATATTTTTGCCCAATTATGTTTTACTTCCTTTTACTTCATTTTTTAAAGCACCTTGAGATTTGTGGTTTGTATGAAAGCGTGCTATAGAAATAAATGTTGTTGTTATCTCATGAGCCACTAAAGATCAACCATTAAGCAGTAAAATTGTCCGATGGGAACTTGTTAAAAGGAAAATCTCCCCCTAACATTAGGAGGTCTTCCTTTAACCAGAGAACCACAGACATGTGGAATAAGGGACCAAGTTGTGCGGTGGGCACGAAGACTTTAGAGGCCATCAAAGCTTGACTTGATGTTATTTTGTAAGAACTGAGCGGACAGGACTGGTGTTTTGGAATTTGTTGGGCTGAATGGTCTGTTCTTGTCCGCGTCATTCTAATGTTTGAATGAACATCCTAGGAGATGAACAGTTAAAGAAATACTCACCCCAGTCCGCCTGGTCCCAACAATCATCTCCAAATCACTGATGCATCACATCTGGGCTTTGATGAAAACCTGAACTGAATCTCCTGACCTGCATCTACAGGATGTGATGCATTGTGCTGGTGTCACACAATAGGCTATATGAGCGATCAGGTGATCAGGTGCTCCTAATAGTTTGCTCTATGGGTGCAAATACAATACAATGCAATACAATACAATACACCTTATTGTTGTGTAGCCCCAAATCACACAAGAAGTGCCACAATGGGCTTTAACAGGCCCTGCCTGCCTTTTGACATCATCCGAACAAACCCCACCCACCCCCACCCGCCAGCCTTTACAAGGAAAAATTTCCCAAAAAACCCTAAAAAAAGGGAAGAAACTTTGGGAAAGGCAATTCAAAGAGAGACCCCTTTCCAGGTATGTTGGGCGTGTAGTGGGTGTCAAAGAAAGCGGGTCAATACAATACAATACACAGAAGAGGACACAAGTTATCCTCAATACAACATAATAATAAAATACAAATATTAAAAGTACGGAGCAGAATTTAACAGTAGATGTTATCCCATAATAGGCTTTGGATTTTTTCAGAGTCCTGGAGACCGCGGCCATCAAGCTGCCTCCCCCTATTGGCCATTCCACAGCTAAATCAGTGCTGGGCCAGCCAGCCCTCTACCTGACGATTCCATCAGAGCTGACTTTACCTTAGGCAGGCGGGCGGGCAGTGGCACCAATTGCCACACTTGAGAACCGAGAAGAGAAACAGAATAGGTGAGGGTGAGTGACAAATTAGAACTGTCATGTTACTTCTGTTTCAGTGCTAATGACTACCAACAGAGATGCGTCTGCACAATTAATCAGCAGCTCTAGTCAGGGTGTGCTAAACTGAAGTAGTGAGTCTTCAGCCGGGATTTACAATCTGAGACCGAAGGGGCATCTCTTATAGTAGAAGGCAGACCATTCCACAGTTTAGGGGCCCTGTAACTAAAAGCTCGACCTCCCACTGTTATTTTATTAACCCCTGGAATCATAAGCAGACCGGCATCTTGAGATCTTAATGTGCGCTCAGGTTTGTAAGTCATGATAAGTTCAAATAAGTAAGTCGGACCTCGGCCATTTAATGCTTTATATGTTAAAAGGAGGATTTTGAAATCGGCCCTAAACTTAACCGGGAGCCAGTGTAAGGATTTAAGAACTGGAGTTATGTGTTCGTATTTTCTTGTTCTTGTAATAATTCTTGCAAACTGGAGGTTGAATAAAGAACAGTTTGAACAGCCAGTGAACACCGCATTGCAGTAGTCAATCCTACTAGAGATAAATGCAGGAATTTATCCTGTTCATTCATATAAAAATTTAAGATGGAAGAAACCTGAATTAGACAACTTTATAATGTGCACTTTAAACAACTAGCTAGAGTGAAAGATAACTCCGAGACTGCGGGCTGATTCAGTAAAATTAATGGGGATTCCAACTGAGTTAATTGTTGGGATCAGCGTCACCCCCTCCAATAATTAACATCTTTGTTTTATATGTGCTTCTAAAGAATGGTAGTACTCATCCATCCACTCCTTTATTTCACTAACACAACTACACTATATACTCGCGTATAAGTCGGGTCTTGAAACCCAAAAAATCAATCATAAAATCAGACCCCGACTTGTACGTCCGTTCAAAAATACGACACTTACATTTTCATTTTGTTACATCGTCTTGCCTCCTCCAATCTCGCACCAGTTTCTCAGATGCATCAAATTTTGTTACAGCAGCGCAGTTACCAATTTCTTTCGCAACTTCAACGACTTTTAACTTAAAACCAGCTTCATATTTTCTTCTGATCGAACACTAAAATGTAGATACGGGATGTTCTTACGATAAAGGTGTGAGATAAAAAAAACAGAAAACAGTGCAAACGTCACTTCAGAATAGTGTGGGTATTGCCGGGTGGTCACGTGGGCACAATAGAGAGAGAGAGAGTGAGCAAGAAAGCGAGAGCAAGAGAGAGATGGAGAGAGGTTAGGAGCACACGCTGATACAGCACATTGCCGGACACACATAGAATAAAAAGGCCGTGTGCTCCGTGTGTTCCTCTCTCAGGTGGGAGGGCGTTAGCATATCATACTCTCCTGGACCAATAGCGTGAGTTTTCCGCATTCAACTTATACGACCGACATTATAAAATAACAGAAATTATACTGTAAAGTCAAGTCCCGACTTATCTGCGGGAGAACTTATTCGCAAGTATATACGTTAATTAAACACAACATCGGAGCAACTTCATTTGATCTAAACGAAAGGTAGAGCTGGGCGTCATCTGCGTACGAGTGAACACTAGCATAATGTTTTCTAATGAGAGATCCCAGTGGAGGCATGTAAAGTGAAAACAGTAAAGGTCCCAGGACTGAGCGCTGCGGGACACCATATTGAACTTCTGTTTTTTAATGATGGAGTCCTGTCAGCCCATTTCGGTACGTATTGGAATTGATTTGATAAATAAGAACTAAACCAGGCCAGGACATCATTTTCTAGCCTGTGCAGTAAAATCGGATGGTCAATGGTGTCAAACGCTGTGCTTCATTCTAACAACACAATTACAGTGGAGTTCCGTTCATCAGAGGATACCAGAATGTCGTTTACAACCCACGTGAGTGCCGTATCACAACTACTCCAACTGCTAATCCAAAATGTGTGTCACTGCGACTAGGAATGCAGCTCAGATATGCCAAGCACTGTGAATGGGACGGCCTTGCAGGAGAAGCTCATGTCCTACAGAGAGGCGCACCCCGGGGTCATTTGACTTTTTCCTTAAGCTTCTGAACAAGACTGACAAAGAAATGGCATCCATAATGCAGTCCGATACGGTCCAAAGGCAAAGCCTTCATTTTGAAAAGACCAAACTGTGAGAGCTAACAGCAGGTTTTTAAAGATGGAGGTGCACACTGCAGACCCCTTGGCTTTAATCTGATCCTATGGCTCGGCTTGGCCTGCTCTTCCCAGTTTCCCCTTCTAGCAGCTTCTATTGAAAGTCAGATGACTGAATGGAAAACCTCCCACGGAGCGGAGCGCCTCCTGAGTCCCTTTTATCATGTATGGCCTGCCTCTCCTCTCATTCATTTGCACGTGCTGAATAGAAAGATGGAGGAACAGGCATTTGTATTCTCATGGAAAAAAACAATAAGAGTCTTTAATTAAGAAGAACAAATGAGGCTAAAAAAAAAACAAAACAAAGGTTGTTGTCATTTAATTAAAGATTATTGGCAACTGCCCCAACAAAGAGACGGCCTGTTGGCTCACTGGTTGGCACTGATATTTCCTTCTTGTTGTGTCAACATAAACCAATGTGATAATCTCAGCATTTTCCTGAAATCCTGTATTATTATTCATTTTTTTAGGCGACACCTTTCTCCAAGAACCCTTCTAAGCCAACTGAACAATAAGAAGGTGCTAGCATCAAACATAACAGTCAGGTCAGGTTGGGGAGCCTGCACTGGTATAGCACGTTGCCGCACCCACCACACGTTGAAACATCTCAGGGTCCTGGTTGGTAGACATGTGGTAGACACACGGTCCAGTCCCACCCATCTATCTGCAGCACCCCGGTATTACGTGAGCGTCCCCTTGACCTGGTCAAGCCACTCAGGTCCTCAACAGTGAAGACCCTGTGAGCTGATCACCCTCAGGTAGTTGCGCCATATGGGCGTAGTGCCATAACTGACACTCCATCCCAATGCGGGTCATATGCTTCATTCGGGACTCTGTGAGCAACACAAAGTCTAGCCTGTGGGACCCAAGGATTCTCTGAAGGGACACACATGAAGGAGTCCAGTCTTCATCTCTTGATCTTCTGTGTTTATATGCTTCCCCTTGGCCATATGACCCGTAGCTTTAGACTGGGTTATCATTCAACTCTGTTTAAGTGTTAAAGTGGAACTTCATCACAGCTTTCTCAGTTCACAACCTGCCTTAGTGAAAATAATACCTGGATGGAGCAGAACTCTTTAAAATGAAATTGTAACAAAACTGAACTCCTGCAAATTGGGACGAAAGTGCAACTTAATAAAATGAGCTCCTTCCCAGTCCATCTTGGCGGTGATCTATATAGAAGAGGGACGCCTCACGCCTGGACAAACTGGTGAGGAACGCAGGCTCTATTGTAGGCACGGGGCTGGACAGTTTGACATCCGTTGCAGAGCGACAGGCGCTGAGCAGACTCCTGTCAATCATGGAGAATCCACTGCATCATCTGAACAGGATCATCACCAGACAGAGGAGCAGCTTCAGCGACAGACTGCTGTCACCATCCTGCTCTACTGACAGATTGAGGAGACCCCACACTACCCACACTATGCGACTCTTAGGCGGGGTAAACGCTAACATTATACAAAGTTATTGTCTGTCTGTTATACTTTATTGTTATCACTCTTTAATTTAATATTGTTCTTTATCAATATGCTGCTGCTGGAGTATGTGAATTTCCCCTTGGGATTAATAAAGTATCTATCTATCTATCTATCTATCTATCTATCTATCTATCTATCTATCTATCTATCTATCTATCTATCTATCTATCTATCTATCTATCTATCTATCTATCTATCTATCTATCTATCTAATCCTGCCGACTATACTAAACTTAGTCTATCTATCTTTCTATCTATCTATCTATCTATCTATCTATCTATCTATCTATCTATCTATCTAATCCTGCCGACTATACTAAACTTAGTCTATCTATCTATCTATCTATCTATCTATCTATCTATCTATCTATCTATCTATCATATATTGCCTTTTTTATCTATCTATCTCATCAGACCTGCCTCTACTCCAAAGAATCTTGGTGTCATTTTTTATTCATCCCTCTCTTATTCCTCCCACGTAAATCACATTAAGAAACTTTCTGACTTTCACCTCCATCACATATCCTGTGTTCGCTACTTCCTCTCCTTTTCACTTGTCCCAGCTTTTATCACATCCCACATCGATTATTGTAATTCCCTACTGGCAGGTGCCCCTTCTAATCTTATATCACAGCTCCAGCTTATTCAAAACTCCGCTGTAAGAGTCCTGACACGGACCAGCAGCAGCGAGCACATCACACCCATCCTGCTCCGTCTTCACTGACTCCCTGTGTCTTACAGAATCGAATCTCAAATTCTACTAATAACCTACAAAGCCTTAAATAACCTGGCGCCAAACTACATCAGTGACCTTCTCCATCACTATGTGCCTATCTGCCCACTAAGGTCCTCTGATTCTAGTAATCTTGTTGTGCCCCACACTAATCTACACTCCATGGGTGACAGCAGGACCTTCAGCTGTATGGCGCCCAGACTCTGGAATGACCTACCGAAGTTAATCAGGTCAGCTGACTCCATGAATTCTTTTAAAACTCATCTGTTCAGGAAGGCTTTTAGCTCTACTTGACTTTATTACCCTTCTCTCAGTTTACCTCTCTGATGTTCATGTAACCTGTGTGTGTGTTTGTTAGATCATGAATTATGTTGTCTGTTAGGCTTTTCTCTGAATTTACTATCTTACTCTTTTTTATTAATTCATCTGGTTTGTACAATGCTATATACTGTGTACCCTGCCGTTCTTTCTTAAACTCTATGAAGTGCCATGAGCATGGGAAAGGCGTTATATAAATAAAAAGTATTATTGTGCGTAATAAAAAGTAATTCTGAGTTTATCTTTTCATCTCCAGCTCCTCCCATTTTTACATTTCTGCCCTTTTCCTTAACAAGGCGCAGATTAAAATGCCCGGCAGCTCACATGAAGCCCAAGCCCACTTTGGAGCTCCCACCTCTTGATCTGTCTGCACTTCTGAATTGGAGGATGTGGAGCTGCCAGGGTGCCGTTGAAACTGTGGAGTGAAGCGCAGCAAATGACGCACGAGAAGTGAGAAGGGCCCTCAAAAGGCTCGTTTATTTGTTTAAGAGGGCGTTTGAAATGGGGGCTTGCAGACTCTCATAAACATGAGTGGGGTCGGGGAGGGGGGGGGTCCTCCGTTAGCCTTTATGGAGGTGAATACTGAGAACCAGTGGGGGGGTTTGGGGGGGTTGGCGGCCATTCAAGAATGTGCAGCAGACTGGAAGCCGTGTGGGAGTCTCGCGGAGTCGCATTCCAGTCGACGTTTCAAACGAGACGGCGATAAAAAAAGGACATTTCTGTAATTCCGCAGGTCTGTTAACAAGGTGGCTGCTAATGGGTGTTCTGGTCAGCAGAGGTGGTGAAGAGCAGGCAGTGCATCCAATCAAGCCAAAGGGATTTTATCGACTGTCATGCCGTTAACAGCGTAGTCCTTCACAAGGGGGAAGAGACAAACAGCTTGAAAATCAACCAGTTGATCAATCAATCAATTAACCAATCACTAAATCAGATCAAACTTCATCTCATATAGTGTCTTTAACAGCATACCATCACAAGGAACAGGAAGTGAAAAATTCAAATCAATCTGTCAAGTAATCAATCAGCAATCAGTCAATTAATCAGTTCCTCAGTCAATCAATGTATCGTCAGTCATTGAAACTTCATTTTATATAGTGCCTTTAACAGCATACCATCACAAGAAACAGGAGCCACAAAATCTAAATCAATCAGTCAGCTTATCTATAACCAATCAATAAGCCAGTTGTTTAATCAATCAATTAACCAGCCCTTCAGTTAATCGATATGTCAGTCAATCAAACAAAATGTGTGTAGCATCTTTCATAACATATCATCACAGGGAACAGGAGGCAAAAATCAATCAATCAACCAATAGCCAATTAATAAATAAATCAATTAATCAATTATTCAATTATCCAGTCCATAAGTGAATCGATATATCAGTCAGTCAATCACATTTCATCTTATATACTGCCTTTAACTGCACGCCATCACAAGAAACAATGCACAAATATCTAAATCAGTCAACCAATCAATAAATTAACCAGTCCCTCGCATCAGTCAGTCAATCAAACTGCATCATATATGGTGCCTTTCTTTAACAGTATACCTTCAAAAGCAACAAGAGGCAAAAAATCGAATCAATCAATCGTCACAAAAAGCAGACGCAAGAGTCATTAAAAGGTTTGGGGTGACCACCCATCTATCCATATATATAATTCACTAAGGCAAGACAACCATGGAAAGCACGCCAGAAGGGGCGTGGATTCACTAAGCCGCCGACAAGTGAGACACCTATGGCGCACGCAGGAAGGAGCCACGCCCACTTACTCCAAGACCATTGGATATGACGACAACTCACAGAGCCACGCCCACCAACTCGGACGCGACGACACAGAAAAACCGGCGTCATTGATATTCGTCTGTCGTAGAGGTCACATGCAGCTCCGACCCACTTGACTGGTAATAGAGGTGTGTTTCTCGCGGAGGTGGATTGCCATATGCGGCGTGTAAAACGGTTTGCGAGGGGAATCCCATGGGATCCTTAAAACGTTCCTTTACAACTGAGGTTAAAACACAATGAAGTGAGCAGCCTTTATAAAACGAGTTTTCGGTTACGACGCACGACCGCCTGCACCATAGCAAACTGCTTTACACGCTACATACAGCAATTCGCATCCGCGACAAACATGCGTCTTCTTAGATACTCCTGCACTTTGTACACACCGCCCTCCCACCTCGCTACTACCGTGGTCGGGTGTCTTGATGGATTATATATAGAAAGGCAGCCAAAACTGCACAGAGCAATGAAAAGTCTACGTGAGTCACAGGTGCATCTGGACTGTGCAAAGACAACGACTCGAGTGACAAGGTGGGCACATGAGCGGGCAGTGCATACTGAACGAGAAATCAGCAGACTAGCATGACGGAGGGAGCGGAGTGGATGTCCTTCTCCTCTCCTCCCGTTCCACCCTGAGCGCCGCACCGACGATTGTGTGTTGGTTCGTTCCATGCATTGGTTAAAACCCAATGAAGGAAGCAGTCTTTAAAAACCAATAAGCCCTGCGCCTCTGTTTCATTACCGTCTCACCTGTTTCACCAATGCAGGCCCAGCAAGAGGCAGCCAACCGAATAACCAAAGTCTTTGGGTTCAGGGGGGAGTATGGTTACAAAGCTAAAACTTAAAGGAATTGACGGAAGGGCACCACCAGGTGTGGAGCCTTTCTCTTCATTTGACTCAACACGGGAAACCTCACCCGGCCCGGACACAGACAGGATTGACAGATTGACAGCTCTTTCTTGATTCTGTGGGTGGTGGTGCATGGCAGTTCTTAGTTGGTGGAGCGATTTGGCTGGTTATTTCCGAAAACGAACGAGACTCCCGCCTGCCAAATAGTTACACGACCCAACAGCGGTCGGCGTCCAAATTCTTAGAGGGACAAGTGGCTTCCAGCCACGTGAGATTGAGCATTAACAGGTCTGTGATGCACTTGTATGTCCGGTACTGCACGCGCGCTACACTGAATGGATCAACGTGTGTCTACCCGGTGCGGGTTAGCCGTTCAACCCCATTCGTGATGGAGACCTTGGCTTCCAATTGTTCCCCACAAACGAGAAATTCCCAGCACGCGCAGGTCATACGCTCGCACTGATTACGTCCCTGCCCCTTAAAGCCCCCCATGGTCGGGTGACTTGGTGGATTATATATAAAAAAAAAGCAGCCGGGACCACAAAGAACAATGAAAAATCAACGTAGAAACCGACTGAGGCCGTGTTTGGAAAATTAACAGTCAACGTGACTCACAGGTGCGTGTGGACTGTACACAGACGAAAGCGACTCAGGCAGGGAGTTGGGAGCGGGCACATAAGCGGGCAGTGCGTACTGAACGAGCGCCGTTCAACCCGTCCTTCACTTTGGAAGGAGAAAGCGCGACGGCGCTCCTCCGGTTTTCAGTCACGGACAACTGTATGTTGGTTCCTAGCATGCATTGTTGCAATGTTACTTTTCTTGGTGGTTTATTAAATTACGGATTTTTCAAATGTTTATTTTTTCCTCTTAAAAATCATTTAAAAGGTGGCCTGATTATGCAACGTATGCTACGCCGCGGGTTGGCTAGTATATAATATTCCCTGACTGCCAAAAGGTAAACTGCTAGTCCTGATGTGCTCAGAGTGGAGTCCAAAATAGAACTGATCGACTGTTTGTTAAATGGCAGTTTTAAAGGCCAAAACAGGATATGATGTCATCAGGGGCCGGATCCAGGACGATCTTCCTCCATAGGCTCGGACCTGGAAGTGACATCATTAAAAGGGCCAGAATTGGAAGGGTCCTCCTCCATGGGTTCGGGACTGGAAGTGACATCATCGGGGCCAGGGGGGATTTCCTGTGAGTGGTCTGTAGAAAAGCAACAAAAAAGGTCAGAGCAGTCTGCCACCCCCTGGTCTGACGTGGAATTACTCTCATTTAGACCCTTTAGCTACCTCCTATGCTTACATGGGTGACACAATCAATCAATCTATAAGCAATTAATAAGTCAATCGATAAATCAATCAATCAGTCCCTCAGTCAATTGATATCATTCAATCCATCAAATTGCATCTTATGCAGTGCCTTTATCAGCATAACGTCACAAAGAAAAAGAGACAAAAAATAATAATTAATGGATTAATTATTAAAATGAATTGATTAGTTTTTTAATTTATCAATTAATTGATTAATCAATCAGACTATCTGTAACCAATCAATAAGTCAATTAATGAATCAATTAACCAGTCCCTCAGGCAATCAGTGTATTAGTAAGTTCGTCAAACTTTATCTCATATGGCGCCTTTAACAGCATACCATCCCAAGGAATAAAAGAGGCAAATCAAATCAAAATCAATCAATCAATCAATCAGACAGCTAGTTGACCAATCAATCAATTAACCAGTCCCTGGGCCAAATGATATACCAGTCACTCAATCAAGTGTCACTTTATATAGCGCCTTTAACAGCCCAATGTCAGAATTGGTGCTTTTGAGTCAGTGTGTCAGTCCATCAGTTAATAAACAAACTCGTCAATCAATCTTTCGAGGAGTCAATCGGCCCGTCTGTCAAAACTTCATTTCCTAGCAGCCCTTAAACTGCCCACCATCACTACACAACAGTATTCCCTGCCTTGTGCCCGATGCCTGCTGTGGAAGGCTCCAGCATCCCTGCACCCCTGCTCTGGATAAGTGGCTTTGAAAGATGGATGGATATTTAACTTGGATGAAGATGACTTCCATACTCCATGTTATCCCAATTTCACGTGTGTCAGGTCCATTAGCATATCTCCTTTATCTCCATAAGTCACCATGTCACAATAACTGCTCAGAGACAGATTGATTTATCTACTGGATGAGATTTTAACTGTGTTAAAAGGTTCCATACACCAGCCTGGAAGATTCCAGAAGTTGATGTCATGACTTTTAGAATTCTCTGATTGGCCGACTGTCTTAATTAAGTTAATTGGGAATTGAACCCATTGTTGTATTTAAGGGCCCACCAGTGCCTGTGGGGAAAATCCAAGCAACTCAGTCAAGACATCGGAAACAAAAGCAGAACAACGGTGGATCTCAAGAAGTCCGATTTCTCCTTAGAAGCCATTTTAAAACAGCTGAAGGCATCACGAGCGTCTGTGCAAGCAATTGTATGCAAATGGAGCACACAGACGCCACATTATTCATCTATCTATCTATCTATCTATCTATCTATCTATCTATCTATCTATCTATCTATGCTATTGATCCTGCCTACTATACTAAGATTAAAATCTATCTATCTATCTATCTATCTATCTATCTATCTATCTATCTATCTATCTATCTATCTATCTATCTATCTATCTATCTATCTATCTATCTATGCTATTGATCCTGCCTACTATACTAAGATTAAAATCTATCTATCTATCTATGCTATTGATCCTGCCTACTATACTAAGATTAAAATCTATCTATCTATCTATCTATCTATCTATCTATCTATCTATCTATCTATCTATCTATCTATTTATCTATCTATCTATCTATCTATCTATCTATCTATCATAATTATAAATCTAAAGAGGTAAGTTAATGGCATTGTGTGACATGTCGCCACAGTCAGTGACACACAAAGTGACATCAGGGCTCAGTGGCACATGATTAACTGCAGGCTCATTGTGCGTTCAACAAGCAGACAACAATGGGGGACATGAATTATGAAAGCAGCTGACTTGCCATACCAGCTTTGGACCTGTGACAGCGCTGGCCTCACTTTTTAAAATTGTTTTGCAATGCCGGCTGCTTGCCATTTGAATCTGCTGCCCCTCGTGGTGTAATGGCAGTTGCACACGTGGCTGTGTCCCCAGTGTTTCTGGCTGACTCCTCACCTGCTCATGCTCATGATAAGACGTCCCGTATTCATATTTGATAGGCGTATCAGATTGTGGGGCGTTGTCTGTGTTGTGCCCGGTGACCTAATTGTGCTGAATTTTAATGCCGTGACCTCCAGGCACATCTTTCTGTATTTTGCAGGTGTCACATTTCCTAACATCAGTCGCTACGCGGCCCCCTGGGGCGGCAGTCATTTTTTAATTAAGAGTTGTTCCTATGAAGCTTTACGTGTATTCATACTGAGGACTCTTTTCAAATCTTAAGCACAACATGTTGACTGCCAGAGTGACAACAGGTACATTTGTTTCTGGCAATATTGTAAAATCAGGGTGTTATTTTAATATACTAATTAAACCCATTTTGTTAATAATTAAACTCAAAAGAAAATTCTATACAATGTAGTTGGCAGTCAACATGACAAAGTGAGATGACATGTGAGCGCTCAGAGCGTAAATGACTGGCAGTGGTGTCAGTCCACCAGGGGGCACCACTGCCTGACTCTCGTATTTTATTTTATTTTTTATTATTCTGCAGATATTCTCAAGGTGAGCACTCAGATCAGGGGGTGGCTCAGCGTCACTAATGGGGTCAGCAGTTGAATACGCATTCACAGAACACAAATATATATATATAATGGATAAAGTCGAGACAATTTGTATTAAAATCTCTAATAATGATGTTCTGGTCAAATGGTGGGGGAGGACAGAAAAATAAAAAGGGCAAAATATTGGAGAAAAAATCAAAATAAAACACCTGTAAGGGTTCAATACTAGAAGACCACCCAGTGCCCAGGGAGAAAAAGAAAACAAAATCTGCAGGGGTTCAATGCTTAAAGACCACCCAGTGGGAGATGGTCTCTGATGGGGAGACAAAAGACGCAGCCGCCCGAAGACGACAGCATGACTGCTAGATTTATTCTTTAATTAGCAGACATCTTAATTGAAGGCGGCGTACAGAGCAGTGATTTTTTCCCAAAGTGACTTATAAATCATCAGCGCGGAGTGTGAATTCTTCCAAATTTCCACTCCCTCATGGACTCACAAAGACGAAGATGGATGCCACATGCTTGTGTGCCCACACTTAGCCACTAGGGGGCCACGCTTGCAGTATTTCCAAAGGAGATGAAATTCCATTACCTTACATGCCAAGCAAACAGAATAAGAGGGTCCAGTGGCACCAATGAAAGTTGTGAGAGATGAACCTGTGTGCCCGCCGGTATGGACACCACCCCCTTACCTGGGCAGGAGACCTTGATAATGGTAGGCTGGGGGAGGCAATTTCTTCTTTCTATGCCAGGACATGTAGGCGGAAGGCTATTACTGTGGCGACATCTTGAGTTGTGCCCTTGCAATCACTGAGCAGATTTAGGAACCTGGATGGTCAGCACATCAATTGACTGCCTGCTATGGGCAGAGCATCCCCCTGGCACACTAGCTGGTAGCATCCCATCTGGCAAGCCCCAGTATGGATTCCCACATGGCAGCGTGGGAGATGTAGTCCCATGGGCCTGGCCTGTTTAGCTCGGTGGATGCCACCAGGGGGAGCTCTTGAATACCGATGATACGTGATGACCGTGGTGGTCCTGCCTGCCCTGGAAGTCCTTCTCAGGAGTGTGGGGACAATAGATTAAGCCCCAGAACTACTCCCAAGTATCAAGTGAAAAGAGATCCCCTCGGCGTGGAGTATAGAGTAGAGGTGGAGAAAACGAAAAGGAAGGAAAGTAGAGAAAGAGTTGTGCTGTATGGTGAACAACTGAGGCCTGCATGAAGGAATCGTTTAAATTAAAAACACTTTAGTTGAACTGGGTCTGAGGGTGCGGGGCTCAGTGGTGCCCCCTACAGGCCACAAATCACAAAGGATTCTCTAATAACCAATTAGCATTTAAATCTGACTGATTTAGGAGGAGCTTCAGGGAGTCAGCCATTAGGACACTGAAGGCATGGCTGCTGAAAATGGAGCTTTGCACTCCTATGTTAATAATAAATTGAAATTCAGCCATTTCAAGTAGTAACAGCCACTGAAAACACTAGGCATGTCTTGGCTGTAATTTTGAATCAATTTAGTGGTATCTTGATTAAAAACATTATTCATTTCTATCAACAAACATTTCAGGGTGTGTCTAAAACCTTTAACAGGTAGAGTAGATAAGGGGTCCATGCCAGGGTCTCAGATCACAGAGCGGCAGTTATGAGCACAAATTAATATTGTGCAGTCAGCCGTACGCAGCATGAAATAAACCAGCGTGCAAAGCCGAGGAGTTCAGCGTCACAAACAACGGCGCCTTTCTCTACGGCCTGTGGGGGCGTCACTGCTGGGGCCACTCAGATTAGATTGGAAAAGGCTAACCTGAGAACTCAAAGGCACCTTCTTTACTAAGCGACTTAGTGAACATTAAAAACAAGGCTTCAAAATGGAAGATGAGCTCCTGGTGAATGAAGTCTGAAACATGAAGTAAGTGATAAAAACCGGTAGAAAGACAGATAGATAGATAGATAGATAGATAGATAGATAGATAGATAGATAGATAGATAGATAGATAGATAGATAGATAGATAGATATGAAAGGCACTATATAATAGATAGATAGATAGATAGATAGATAGATAGATAGATAGATAGATAGATAGATAGACAGATAGATAGATAGATAGATAGATAGATAGATAGGTTTTAATTTTAGTATAGTAGGCAGGATAGATAGATGACACTTCCGGGTCAGGGAATATAAAAGGACTATGAGAGCTCCCAGACGCGTTGCCACCCTTCCACCCAGCTCAGCTTGCCTTCTGGGAGCTCTCACAGTCCTTTTATATTCCCTGACCCGGAAGTGTTCCCAATCCCCAGTCCATGTGATCCTGTATCACTTCCGGGTCAGGTAAAAGTTCTTTTCTTCACCCCGGAAACCCGTCGCTCTTCCCTTGACGAACTTCCGGGTCATAGGGCACAAATAAGTCTTTGGTCCTCCATGCAGCTCCCTCTTGCGACCCCTGTGGTATCCAGCAGGGCTGAGGATGAAAACTACATAGTCCATGACTCCCTGCTGGTCTTCGCGGCACCTCCATACTGCAGGGAGGGCTCCATCTGGCGGCCTGGTGGTATTGGCCGGGATGACAAGCCGGCCACATCTCACAATAGATAGATAGATAGATAGATAGATAGATAGATAGATAGATAGATTGGTTCATTGGTTGGTTCATTGATTGATTGATTGATTGATTGATTGATTGTTCCCCGGCATGTAGACGGTGTGAGAATTTCAAGAGCAGATGACTGTGAATGTAAACTGATTATCAATGGCAGGTTGATTTTTTTTCCAAAGCAGCTTTTCGTTTTATCCCAAGATGGCGGACCCTTCAGATTTGATCCTTTTTCCTCATCACAGTCGTTCCCAGACTTTTGAACAGGAGGAGCTGTTTGTCTTCTTTTTTTTTCCAATAATAATATTTGCACATACTTTATTTTCCCTAAAATGATCACCAGACGCTCACATCTATTCCCAGAATGTGTTTTTTGGATGGCCTGCCTGACACAATTTGGCTTTTCACTGCCAAGATAAATCTGTCAGTGGTCACTTTTCCGCAGTAGAACAGGGGGCCTTATTGTGTGCACGGCCCACTGAGCAGACCCGGTGTGTGTGTGTGCGTCAAGATGGATGAAATCCGACTCTCTGCTGAATGAGGTGGGCTGTTTCAAGTCAGTTCTTTCTGCTTTCTTACTGTTTGCTTGAGAAGTTGCATTTTCTTTTTCCCAAGAGAGACCATCCTGGTGTTTTTGTCTTTCATTTCCATTTATGTCATTGAGTTTGTGACCAACTGTAAAGTTAAAAGACACAGCAGATGTCCTTCAGTTTAACAGTGAATCTCGTACTCGAGGACACCAATGGAGTTTAAGGGGATTGCATTTAGGACTGAAGCCCTCACACTCTTTTTGGGTCACACAGCTGTGGGACTCTGGAACAAACTACCAAGCCATGGAGGTGAAGAAGAAACCTTGAGAGCTTTGAAGAAGAAGCAGGATGAGACGCTGGGACAACTGAGCTGTTAGCTAAACAGACAAGTGACCGGCGGACTGAATGTTCTTCTCTCGTTTGTCAGATTTCTTCTGTTGTTACCCCTTGGTCCTTGTTTCATACAGTATGTGCAGGCTGCATGTTCTCCTTGTTTCTCTCGAGGTGTTTTTCCCTGAGTATTCCTATTTCCCATCTGGTATCCCACTAAACATTTAGATGTGCAGTTTGCATGTTCTCTCTTTGTTTTTGAGAATTTTTTTGTTCTTAATTTTTCCCTTCAAATTCCCAAATGGCTGAGACTGGACTTGTGCCCGGTCTAGAACTGGTATTTCTCTTGAACACACTGCTGCTGGCATCGTCAAAGATAAAAGCATCAGAAATTTTAGCTTTGGCACATTAGGACTCCTTCGTTTCACTTTTCACGGTTTTTACCACAATACCAGTAATCTCATTACATCACCATTTTAGAGCAGATTTTTATTGCAGTGCACCGCCATTTTACACACGTTTGCTATTTATGACCACAGCACCTGCTGCTGGTCATGTGGTCAGCGACATCGAAGCAGTCACGAATAACGAACGTGTCCACGTTTTGGATAAACTCCATGTATTATTATTAGACAACATTACATCTACTTTTAATTAGGACTTTCATTATGCCTGTTTTATTTTTTCTAAACTGTGTTTTATTTTGGGTCATTTTTGCTCAACTTTTGTTGTGGATAGGCCTACAAATTTCAAAAAAGGCCCGGAATACCTCAAAAAGTCATGAGACCTAAACACTCAGAAAAAGGCCAAAGTAGTATGAAGGGAACAGGAAACACCCAAACCCAGTATGGCTTAAGTTTTATTTCTTGAGTCTTCCTGATTTCATGGATACAATTTCTTCCTGGCCAATGACATGCTGTCAGTAAAATATGTAGCCCCGCCCACTCTGCTCTTACATACTCACTTCACTTGCCCAGCTGTTGCTACTGAAACACCTAGCCCCACCCAATCTGCAGCCAATCAAACACCTAGCCCCGCCCAGTCTTCTGCCATTCAAATATTTAGTCCCTTCCATTATTCTCACCCACCCAGTTCTTGCCACTCCTACACCTAGCTTCATCCAGTCTGCTGCCATTCAAACACCTAGCCCCGTCCAGTTTGCTACCCCTCAAACATCCATTCCAACCCAGTAAGAGCTGGGCAGGTAAGGTGAGTATGTGGGGGTCACACTCGCCTCATCTACCCAACTTTTGTCACTTAAACACCTAGCCACACCCACTCAAACATTTAAACTCCACCCACCTCACCTCACCCACCCTGCTCTTGTCACTCAAACACATAGCTCTGCCAAGTCAACTGCAAATCAAACACCCAACCCCACACAGTCTGCTGCCAATCAAATATTTTGCCCCTCCCATTACGCTTACCCAGCCAGTTCGTGCCACTCCTTATACCTAGCTCCGTTTAATCTGCTCCTATTCAAACATCTAGCTCCACCCAGTTTGCTGTCACTCAAGCCTCCATCCTCACTCTGCAAGAGCTGGGTAGGTAAGGTGAGTAAGTGGGGTCACACTCACCTCACCCACCCATCTTTTACTACTCAAACACCTAGCCCCACCCAGTCTGCTGTCATGGAAACATTTTGCCCTTTCCAGTCTGCCTCCACACACTCACCTCACCTGCTGAGCTTTTGTCACTCAAACACCTAGCTCCACCCAGTCTGCTACCAATCAAACACCTAGCCCCACCCATTTGTCTGCCACTCATTTATTTAGCCCCTGCCATTAAGCTTCCACTTACTCACCTTATCCACCAAGTTCTTGCCACTCTTACCCATAGCTCCATTCAGTCTGCTTCCATTCAGACACCTAGCCCTGTGCTATTTGCTGTCAATCAAACATCCACCCTCACCCAGCAAGGGCAGGGCAGGTAAGGAGAATTTGTGGGGATACACTCACCTCACCTACCCAGCTGTTGTCTCTCAAATATCTAACTCCACCCAGTCTGCTGTCACTCAAACATTTTGCCCCACCCAGTCTGCCTCCACACACTCATCTCACTTGCGCAGCTGTTGTCACTCAAACACCTAGCTCCGCCCAGCCTCTGCCACCATCCTGCCCTGCCTGCGAAGAGCTCTCTGCTTCTCGCAAATTCAGTAATGGGCACTCAGTGAGTTATAAGACCCTGCTTTTCATTTTTATTCAAACCCTCGCCAACCCCACCAACATGATTAGTCCACAGGGTTTATTAAGGGCTGCCTGACCCCGCTATATTTCTTTTATATATATATATATATATATATATATATATATATATATATATATATATATATATATATATATATATATATATATATATATATTGTTATGTTCACACCTCACTAGAAGTAGCTCAAAGTTCAGTGAGCTGAGATTAAAATGAATACATTCACGTTCATAGTTCACCATTTCAACTTTGAATTAGTTCATGTTCAGTTCATTTTGTGTTTTTTAAGGAGTGAGAATAAATGACCCATAAGTTTACTTCAGCGGTTCTCAAACTTTCGTATTTTGTGGTAACCTATCATTTTTTACTTCAGATTTGCATGTGTTCGGCTAACTTCGATGAAATATTTGCAATTTATTTTTTAAAGTGCTTTAAAAAACTGTTAAAATGCCTTGTGCGGTTTTTGGTAGTAATACTAATCCCAAAAACAAAGAAGAAATGATTTATTCTTATTTAATTATTTTTTTTATGTTAACAAACTATTAAATATGTTTTCATTTTTAAAAATCTCGTAAACGAGGACACCGATGAAGTCAATCTGCGCGAGACGAACGTATTTTCGTCCGACAAATATTATACCGCTGTTAGTTGTATCATGAAAATAACCCAACACGCAGTAAATGATTTACCTCAATTTATCAATACTGGCTACGCTGCCAATGTGGTGCAGGCACGCCGCATGATCACCTGATCTACTGTTACCCGAATGTTCGCGACAGATACCGATACGTCTCAAACTTTCTGGATCGAAAATACGCGACTATAAAAGCTGCAGCAGCGGCGCCGCTCGTCATAGAAACAAACTTCAGATAGAAAAGGAGCTCAGAGGGTCTGGAATATCAAACCAAACCTGGACAGGCTGTCTACTTTAAAGCAGGCACATATTAGTCATTAGATCTATGCCTTAGAAATGTTTTATTTTAATTTTAGTTACTGTATAATTCATTCGTTGTGATGATATGCTTGCAAATTAAAATTTGAAATAGAAATATAAAAAAATTAATTTTGATGTCTTGTTCATTTATTGGACGCCCCCCTTGTACAGCTTCACAGTTTGAGAACCGCTGGTTATCTTTTTTCAATAGAACCAGCAGCCTGCCATTTAATATTTAGTTTAGGCCTAACGGTTGGATATTGGTACAAAGTTACAGTATGTATTGTACAAGTGGAAGTAAAAGAATACAATACATAGTTATGTAAAGTCATTTTCTTAGTTTTCACACCTATATGTGCATCAGTTCAAATAGGCTACTAACTACTCATGTATGAAAAATGCATAATGCCCTTCAAACAACTAAATTACATGTAGGCTTATTCTGCCTTGCAATGAAAATAATTATACTCTAGCAATTCACATGAAATGGGAATGTGAATATTGAATAAAATAATTTGCTCCATATATGGAAACGATATAGGCACACAAGAAGAACAATGTGGAATTGTGTTTTTTTGTTTGTTTTATTTGTCTGTTGTGCAACTGCACCTCTCGAAAATTATTTTATTCTAGAAACTTATTATAAAACCATAAGCAATACTTTCAACGTGACAGGTGGCCATACTCTCTATTTCTAACCGTGTGACACAAATGGTGACTGTGGAACCAGCGCGGAGGTGAACTGACTAATTACACTGCCGGTCAAATTACGCCACCAGTCAAAGTTTGCTTCACATATTAAGTATAAAGTGGCCTCGCGTTTTCCTAAAAGCGCAAGCGGAGCTTCACCGCGCGCTCGTGTCAGCGGGGGTCCAACTTACGCGCAAGCAGGCAGACACAGACAGCGCCGATTTGATTTGACGTTATTTTTTTGATGTTATTTTTTGCAAATGCAAATAAATGGAAAAACATTCTTACGAATTAAATATTCGTCAAAATCCGTATAACGTAATTCCGTATTCTGATTCGGCTCCGTACACCCCTACATTACAGGGTAAGGCAAAGCGTTTAATCTGCACCTAAACCCGATCCGGAATGTCACCTAAAACTGAACGAGCTCACGTTCAAGTTCTTCACTTCTTGCAAATCCGTTACGTTAAGTTCTTAGAAAAATGAGCTTGTTCAATGAAGGCGTTCTCGTTCATGCACATCACTATTGCGGGTGCGGTCTCACTATATAAAGCCCCCTTGAGTTATTCTCCATTTTGATTTTAAACAACTGCAAACAAATGTCGTTTGGCTGCGTGCCTATTTGTAGCTCAGCCAGAATAGGCCCTGGTTCTCCTGTGACCTTGAGCAGAGACAAACTACTGTGCTGGGCAACATGGTGGTCAGCAGTTCAACTCACGGCGCTACGGATCTGGGCTCAGACACCTGCAAAGTCACCATCTGGGTAGAGCCCTTCTTCATCCACTTCTCTTTCCTACCACATCCTAAAAGTGTGTGCAATATAGAATGATTATTCATGTCAAATTGTCCTGCCATGGGTGTGCCATCTAATAGACTGGCGCCTCATGCAGTGCCACGGGCAAAGGCTTCAGCTCCTGCAGCCTATTAATGGAATGTAAAGTACGACAAAACAAACACTGGAATCCACAAATCAGCGCACAAGAGCAGGGCCGTCAGGTGTAGCAGGTGTGCCAATATGGAGCAGAAGGGCTCAGAGGCAAAAAAATCCCAGCCCACCCGCTGACCTCCGCAGGCTTCTGGCCCAGGCCTGCTTTGACCAAACCTGGAAGGAAAAATAAAAATAAATAAACAAATAAATATCAGGAATGTCACTCCATGATGGGGACATTACTAACAGGAAGCTCAGCTTGATTTGACATTTTGAGCAATGCCAAGAAACCAAAATGTGCAAAATTTACAAAGGACGGGGGATTCCACATGCATAAGACCACTTAAGGGTCCGGGTCACGGGGCTGGGGGCCAGCGGCACTGGGTGCAAGGCAGGGGGCCTTTGCTGATTCGCTTGTTTGCTTCTTCCTTCACTTCCCATTATCATTCATTCATTCACTATTTTATAGTTCACTGACTTATTCATTAATTGTAATTATTTATTGGTTTCTTGGACAGTTCATTTATTCGTGTCTTTGTTCACATATTTCAACACTTCTTTATGTAAGTACTTAATGTATTGATTTTTGTATCATGTATTTATTTCTTCATTTTATGTATTTGTTTGTTTACATTCTTGCTCTCACTCATTAATTTATTCATTCATTATTTTATTATTTATTTCTTTGTTTGCTTAGTCATTCACTCATTTACTTATTTTTAGATTCTTCTACATTTATATTTATTTTAATTATTTGTAGACATCCAAAGCAACTTACAAAAGAGGTCACAGTAATGGAGTAAAATTCAGTCTGGGGGATCTTTGGGAAACAAAAGTGACAGCACAAGGTGACAAGTTTGATCATCACAAGTGAAGAGCTCAGAAAACAAAATACAAGTGAGTTACACTTCATTAGTTACAAAAACCTAAAAGTGAATATCAGTCAGACGTCACTGAAAGACTCCAAGAGCGGGCAGGAGCGGCCAAGAGCGGGCAGGAGCTACGCATGAAGTGGGTCTCTGTTGAGATTTCATGCCACACAGAAAGTGACGTCACCTTGCAGTGTTCAATAGCAGACCTGAGGGGGCAAACAGGAGCCCATATGCAGAGGTGATGACCCCCTGAATACTCAGTAAGCAGGGGTCTCAACTTACAGTAATAAGCTGGCATAGTGATCTGAAGAGAGGAGTGGCATGGGCACACCTCGGCGGGCTGCTGAACTCATTCACTGATAAGCAATCATTCATTCGTTTATCTTTAATTTATTTGTTTCATTGTGTACACGTGTTTATTAGATCATTCACTCATTCATTTACGCATTCTTTCTTTCTTTCTGTACATTCATCATTTCATTTGTTCATCAGTTAATTTGTGAAAGCACTGATTCATTATTTTGTTAGTTCATTCATTGTTATCTTATTTATCATTGTTTGTTTAAACCTATTCATTTATTGGAATATTTAATTTATTAATTGCAATATATTTAAAATTATATTTAAATTATTATTCAACTATTTATTCACTTACATGTTCATTTCTAATTTATTACTGTAATTAATTTATTTATGTGCTTGCTCGTTTGTTTGTCAATTTATTGTTTCATTTGTTTCTTTGCTCATCTGTTTCCTGTTTCCTTTTTATATGTTCACTTATTATTCTTTCATTTATTTTTTCATTTATTGTATCTTACTTTGCTTAATTGTTTATCCATTTCTTGTTTTATTTATTTATTTATTTGTTAATTAACGTGTTATTCATTTATTTTGTTATTTATTTATTTGTAAGTTTGTTAGCTTATTCGTTCATCCATTTCTTGTTTATTTATTTATCTATTTGTTTGCTCATTGATTCATCTATTTGTTTCTTTATTTAATTAATTAATATGTTTGTTAGCTCATTCATTCGTCAATTTCTGGTTTCTTTTATTTATTTATTTATTTATTTATTTACTTATGTGTTTGTTAGCTCATTCATTAGTCTATCTCTGGGTTCTTTTATTTAGTATTTATTTGCTCATTGGTTCATCTATTTATTTATTTATTTATTTATATATGTATTTATTTTTGTACATTTATTTGCTTATTCCATCATCTGTTTCTTGTTATATTTATTTGTACCTTATGCTTGTCTGCTCACTCATTCAACTATTTCTTTTTTTATCATTTTTGAATATTTATTTGCTCACTTGTTCATCCACTTCTTGTTTCATTTCTTTATCTGTTCATCAGTTTATTCTTTATTATAATGTATTTATTTGTATGTTTATTTGCTCATTTCTTTATTTGTGTCTGTGTCCAGGTCTCCAGAGGTGCAGGACTGCTGCACTAACCACTGAGCCACCCTGTTGTCTCCTGATGATTTTATTTATTTTTTTCTTCTTTTTTTTTGGGTGCGGCCCTTTCAGTTTCCGACTCCAGAGCGGCGTTTGATTCTTATGCCGGTCCGTCTCTCTCCCTTAAAAAGGGCAAGCAGGATGACGTTGGCAGTGCTGCTCCTCCGCCTCTGCTTACCTGCTGCCATGTGCTCAGTTCACCGACGCCCATAAAATCAGGAAACCATGTCCGACTTAAATGTTCTCACTTGCCCAGTAGCACCATGTTCAGGAGGGTGCATGTGATCGTTCATTCATCCCACCATCGAGTGATTCCTGCCCTGCACCCTGTGCCGTCCGGATAAGCTGCAGTTCACAACAACCCTGCACCAAATACAACTTGACAAACCTGCTGGATCCCCGGATTCTGACATCCAAGGAGTGCCAGCCAGGGAGTTCAAAAAAACAAACAAAGCACAGCAGGCACCCATTTGTGCCCTCAGCGATGGTCTTGTTTGGCCACAAATAAAAGCCGCGGTTTGCAGTCAACACTCTAATCAGCTCTGCTGGCCTCCAGGCAGTTTGCCGGCCACCCTAAGAGGCTTAAAAATCCCAGGGTTTGTCTTTCCATTTAACCCTGAGGCTGTAAAGATCTTCAACTAGTTAAAGCTTTTGTGATTGATTGGAAGGAACTCAGAGCATGGGAAAGGCGCTATATAAATAAAATGCTTTATTATTATTGGATGGAGTATCCATTTTCAAGGCCTCTTACTTCAATCTGATGGACACAACCAACCTAATTCAGCAATAAAAGGAGCAACCCACCCGGGACCGGGCATCTGTTCCTTAACGACCCCAGGGCCGTTAAAATGTATGGGCACAATGGGCACTGGTCGGGGGCTCCAGGATCTTAGGGGCCCACCATCTTTCTGATGCCTGTTTCTGTTTTGCTATCATTACTTTACCTAGGGGGCCTATGATGCTGGTAAGACGGCCCTGTTAAAGGCCACACTTACTGATGAGCACAAAACACACAAGTTTTCTTCTGTGAAAAACTCTTAAAAGTAATTTTACAATCATAAAATGCGAAAGTAACTAAAAACAGATTTTGGAGGTATGTGGCTCTGTAGATGTTAATTCAAAGCCAAAGGAGTTACTCTAATCTTCCATGGTTCCTTCAGGCGGCTCCACATGCTGTCATCTGCCTCGTTTGGGATTAGGAGGTAACGCCATTGAATCAGAATGAGAATATCTTTGTTGTCATTGTAATAAATACAACGAAATTAGGTGCAGTCCCTGCGGTGTCAAATATAAATAAATATAATTACAAAAAGGATACAAAGAAATAAAGTAGAACACAAACATTCAACATAAGACCTTAATTGCACATTAAAAACACTCCTGCACAAGATGTCATCGATTGCACTGCTTGCTGCATTGGAGGTGAAGAGGTGGCATTCAGTGCCATAAAAACAACAGGGTAGAAACTCTTATTCAGTCTATAAGTCTATTAGTCTTTGTTTTGGCACTCACACTTCTGGGTCCAAACCCACCATGAAGTGTAGGAGGAGAACCTGAAAACCTAAACAGACAAGGAGAAAACGTGATGTTAGTTTAGAAGAACTAAGTGGACAGGACTTGAAAGCTTTGTTGAGCTGAACGACTTGTTCTCTTCCACATTATGAATTTCCCCTTGGGATTAATAAAGTATCTATCTATCTATCTATCTATCTATCTATCTATCTATCTATCTATCTATCTATCTATCTATCTATCTATCTATCTGTCTATTATATAGTGCCTTTTATCTATCTATCTATCTATCTATCTATCTATCTATCTATCTATCTATCTATCTATCTATCTACCTATCATATAGTGCCTTTCATATCTATCTATCTATCTATCTATCTATCTATCATATAGTGCCTTTCATATCTATCTATCTATCTATCTATCTATCTATCTATCTATCTATCTATCCTTTCTGTCTGTGGAATCTCTGTCTGTCGATTACTCTGGTCTGGGTGGGCGTGGTTGTTGGTCGCAGGTTCGCTCCGTTCGTTTGGGTATCTGTGAGTATTTCTCGTTTTCTTTTTCTAACTTTCTTTACTATTAGTTTTATGTATAAAGATTTTTTTACTGATTTGCCATTTATTTGAAAGTATATAGTTTATTGTCAGTGGTTGTTGTAATAGTCGGACGCGGCTGCGGCTCGCCGCCATGGCCGCGTCGAGCAAAGCCTCCAGGGCTTAACCCGCGAAATTTTGAAAATCTTTCAAGGAAAAATGGAATTAAAGTGGTTGTGGACCCGATGGTTTCTGTTGAGGCGTGTGTTATTGAGGTAGCGAAAAGAGTTGGCTGTAAGAATGTGAAGTCAGCATCCCGAATGAACAAAACTATTGTAGTTTTTCTAAGCGCGAAGCTATGGTGCATACTATAGTGCAGGAAGGCCTGGTGATAAACGGCTCGCTAGTCCCGGTTCTGCCTTTATCGACTCCTGCTAAACGAGTTATTATTTCAAATGTTCCACCATTTTTGAAAAATGAGGCTTTATTAAATGAACTTCGTAGATATGGTGAAGTCATATCTGATGTGGTTATGATACCGCTTGGCTGCCGCTCACCGGATTTAAAGCATGTCGTGTCTTTCCGGAGACAGGTGTACATGATACTAAATAACTCGCGTGAGGAGCTTGATGTGGCCTTGAAATTTAAAGTAGAGGGTTACGAATATATAGTTTTTATCACTACGGAACAAATGAAATGCTTTAAGTGTGGTCAGACAGGGCACAAAGCGAGTCAGTGTAAGCGGGTGAGATGACGGAGAGCTCGGATATGCCGGGACCGTCTGGTGTGCACAGAGAGCCCGTGATAGAACTTCGGACAACGAAGAGAATGAGTCGGTGATCAGTGATTCGGAAATGGAGGATCTGAGTTACGATTCAGATGAAGCGGCTGAAGATCAGAGTGAAATTACTGTAGTTCAAAGTATCACAGCTGGCCGGGACATGAAGCAGGGGAGCTGGAAGTGTCCAGCGGAGAGCCTGCGTTAGGAAAAAACCTGAGGGCTGAAATGATCACGGCCGCAGCGGCTAATGCCGGGCAGATTAGTAAAAGTAATGGGAACAAGAAGGCTGAAGTCAGCCATGAAGAGGAGGAGATGGTGGCTAAGGTGATACCAGGGTCGAATATTATAAAGATGACCCTGCAGCGCTTCTCCAAAAACACCCACCGAGAGTATTGCCGCTCTAGAGACGTGCCCAAGAGATGCGCCTTCTCAAGGGGCGGAGAAGAGCGCGCTGGCTGTGCAGGCATTGACTGAAGAAACAACGCATGAGACGGGGGCCGATGGAGAAATGCTCGTTGAAGACAGTAACGATGAACACGGTTATGTTAAGCCGGTAACCAGAAAAGAAAAGAACAAATAACCAGTGGTGGGCGCGCCAAGAAGAGCACTAAGACTGAAAGTGCAGAGGCCGCCGCTAGTGATCAGCAGCAGACAGACGGCACTGAAATCAAAGCGAGAGAGGAAGGAGGGGAGGACGGCAATGAATCTGACCCGTCGATAAGAGTTGATCTGTCATCTCACTCGAGCTTACACGAGGCTTACAGCACAGAAAGCATTTTGCGCTTTTAGAGTTTTAGAAGGGAAGCGGGGGGTCAGTATAGTCGAACACTTTCCTGATCTCCATCAGTTTCTGAGCTCGGCGAAGCAAGTGCGGCGGCGGGCTGCTGAATTAGGTATGACCTCCAAAGAGAGAGTCCGATTAAAGAATATCATAAGCAAAGTGAAACGTTCACTAGAAGCACAATCATGATGGCAGTTTTAATGCGATTACCCGTTTCTTTGGTTAATGTAGTGTTGTTGACCGCCACCTTATTTTCTTTTAAAATGCCTGTCTATTCCTGTGCTCTTTCAATATAAACGGCTGCAGAGATCTAGTAAAAGAACGGCGCTATTTGAGCACTTAGCGCAAAAAGAATTAACGTGGTTTTCCTTCAAGAGACCCATACTGACGAGGCTAATCAGTCTGACTGGCACAGAGAGTGGCCAGGGCTGGCACATCTTAGTCATGGCTCAAATCTCAGTGCAGGAGTCGCGATCTTATTTTCTAAGAGTTTTGTACCTGACAGTGTTGTTTGTACTGAGTTAATCCAGGGGAGGCTGCTGAAGGTAGAAGCGCAGCTGGGAGAGAAGAAGTGGGTGTTCATTAACGTGTACGCCCCAAATGTAGGGATTGAGAGAACTCACTGCTTCTCAGTTTTAAATGATGTCCTGGGGACATGTGACAATGATGAGCTGGTGTTTGTTGGGGGCGACTTTAACTGCACAGAAAATGCGCAGCTGGACAGGAATGGGCTAGAACCGCACCCGGGTCCGTCCAATCACTGAGGTCTGTGGTCACCAATAATAATCTCCTTGATATTTGGAGGGATTTTTATCCGGGGGTCCGGCAGTATACGTGGGTGAAGAGCTCAGCTGGGCTGCTGTCTATGGCTCGACTTGACAGAATTTACATCCAGAAAAATCACAGGAACCTCATAGCTAACTGCTCCATTCTTCCAACTAGTTTATCTGATCACTGTCTTGTTTCCCTTCAAATCTCTTTTCTCTCTGCTCCTTCTGTTAAATCCTACTGGCACTTTAATAATAATCTACTGAAAGACCCCCACTTCATCAACTGTTTCAAATACTTCTGGACACAATGGAGATACAAAAAGAAGACCTTCTCTTCACTGAGGCAATGGTGGGATTGCTCAAAACTGAGATACGCGTATTGTGCCAACAATACACCGAGCACACCACCAGGGATGTGAATGCGGCCATTTCTGAACTGGAGAAGGATATTGAGGAACTTCATTCAGTTTTATGTAATAACTTTGACGGCAGCATTTTTGAGTCCCTCAAAACTAAGAAACAATTATTGATGGACCTTATAGACAAGAGAGTCAACGGCGACTCGTCCGCTCGAGAATGCAGTCGCTCACCCAGATGGACGCTCCTACGCAATTTTTTTAAACTGGAAAAAACAATTGGCCAAAGTAAGACCATCAACTGTTTAAAAAATGACAAAGGTCAAAACCTGCTGGAGCCTGAAGCCCTTCGATCCTGGGCACACCAATTTTACCAGCGACTGTTTTCTGCAGACATTGAAGAGGTACATTTAGAGTCGTCAGTTTTTCTCCAGGACTTACCTCAGGTTCTAGATGGAGAGAAAGACTTCATGGAAACTACGATCTCTCTAGATGAGTTGACCACAGCGTTGAATGGGCTGAACATTGGGAAGTCCAAGGAATTGACGGTTTGCCTGTTGAGTTTTTAAAGCTTTTGGTGTCACCTTGCGCTGATCTGGCAGAGGTTTTCTGTGAAAGTCTGCGAGTGGGTGAACTGCCCCTTTCCTGTCGCAGGGCGGTTATCACACTACTCCCAAAGAAAGGAGACCTCACGGAGCTAAAGAACTGGCCCAGTAAGCCTGCTGTGTGCGGATTACAAAATCTTTCCAAGGCCCTGGCTAACCGGTTAGGAAGAGTCATGGCGAGTATCGTGAACCCCGAGCAGACATACTGTGTCCCCAGCAGGTGTATTCTGGACAACATCTTCCTGGTTCGGGATGTGATTGATGCTGCCAGGCTCTTTGGGTTTGATGCTGGTCTTTTATCACTGGATCAGGAGAAGGCGTTTGACAGGGTGGACCACAATTACCTTTTAGCAGTGCTGAAGGCCTTTGGCTTTGGACCTTCATTCATTAAACACATTGGACTTTTATATCACAACGTTTTTAGTGTCGTGAAACTCAATGGAACACTAACCGCCCCGTTCAAGGTCACCAGAGGGATACGTCAGGGTTGCTCTCTGTCCGGTATGCTCTTCTCGCTCTCCATCGAGCCGCTACTACAACAAATTCGCATCCGCCTTCAAGGTCTGAACATCCCTCAGTGCCCGAATTTACAGCTCAAGGTGGTCGCGTATGCTGATGATTTAACCGTGTTCATCTGTCATCCTGGAGACATCACGGAGCTGAAACATTGCCTGGATGAATTTGAAAAACTGTCATCGGCAAAAATTAACTGGGACAAAAGTACCGCATTTTTAATTGGCAACTGGAGGGATGGAGACCCACCGGGCCTACCTGGTGGCCTTAAGTGGAACAGAAGAGTCTTCAGATACCTGGGGTGTTTTAGGACAAGGAGGAGTAGCTGAAGAAAACTGGGCAGACTGGCGGAAAAAGTTCAAGCCAGACTGAAGAAATGGAAGTATCTTCAAAAGGAGATCTCCTGTCGAGGCAGGGTCCTCATTATTAATAACTTAATAGCCTCCATGTTCTGGCATAAGTTACAGTGTATAGACCCTCCAATATCGGTCATCAAGAACATCCAGGCAATACTTTTAGATTTCTTTTGGGATGGCCTGCATTGGGTAAAGCGCAGTGTCCTGTATCTGCCTGTAGAAGAGGGCGGTCAGGGACTCATTGACTTGGTGAGCAAGATGGAGGCCTTTAGGTTACAGGCATTACATCGGCTCTTATACGGCCCTGAGCACCTACCATGGAGACAGCTGGCCTTTACCTTATTTCGTGGGGTAAGGAATTTAAATTTTGCTGAACATTATTTTTATTACATTCTGCCAACGTTGTTGGGTCTGACCTGCCGAATTTTATAAATCTGCACTTCAGGTTTGGCACAGAAAGTTCAGAGGACCAGGCTAAATCTGGAAAGTATTTTTGGTTCTTGGAAGAACCTTTAGTCTGGAATCCTCTTTTAGATTGTTCGTTATTATTTTCTGACTCATTCGTATCAATTCTTTTAAACAAAAGAATTTTAAAAATAAGACATTTATTTAATACAAATATGAGGTGCTGGCACACCCCTGCCCACCTAGCGACAGTCCTGGGGATCAGATCAGTACGCTTGGTTGACATTTTTCTTAGTCAAGTACAAACAGCACTGCGGAGGTCAGGAGCGAGTTCACTGTGTGACGAGTACTTCACAGGTGAGGGACACCAGAAGCAGAGATGACATCACCCACCATCATTGTAAGACCACACGTCACTGACCACACTGACAGACCTGGACACCTTCTCAGATTTGGGACTCTGGTCGAGAAAGACTTTGAACTGTTTAACAAAAAAGAACTTTATAAACTGTGTGTCAAAGTGACATTTTATAACCAACTGAAAGGGTTGCCAGATACTTTGTGGAGGAAAGAACTGCAGGTCTCAGAGAACATAACACCTTCATGGAGAGCTTTTATAAACTCCGTTACAGAAAAGACTTGGGGATCTGCAGTGGAGGATAATGCACTCGGCCTTGGCCACAAACTCATTTCTGAATATAATTAACGCTTCAGAGACTGACCAGTGCCCGTTCTGTGACACAAGGGAGACCATCTTTCATATGTTCATTCACTGTGAACGGCTGAGGCCTTTGTTTATTTTCTTGGATTTAATTCTTAGTGGTTTTGGTTTTGGTCTCTCAAAAATTAACTTTATCTTTGGTATTAACTATAATCAAAAAAATAGGAATAAGTCTGTTCTTGGGAATTTCCTCTTAGGACAGGCCAAGTTGGCAATCCTAAAACAAGGAGGAATAAAGAGAAAACCTCATGGGGACCGACGCTCTGCTGCTGTTCAAAGTTTTAATTAAAAGTCGACTGAAACTTGAATTCATGTACCATAAACTAACAAACAATTTAGAAATGTTCAGCGACATGTGGGGGACACGACAGGTACTGTGTGCTGTGGAGGGGGGCAAACTGGTGATCAACTGGGAATGAAAAGTATTGGTGGGCTTCAACAATATGCTTTAATTAATGTGCGGAGTAGGAGGAGTGTAAAGGAGGATTAGTGGTGGTCTTTGTATTATAAATGAATTGTTAATTTATTTTTATATTATTTATGTGGAGTAGGAGGAGTGTAAAGGGGGAGTAGTGGTAGTTGTCTGATATTTACTTTTTGTTTATCTTTGAATATTGGGGCTGTTTATCTTATGACTGTGTATATTGTTAATGTTCATAATAAAGGTCATTTTAAAATTAAATTATCTATCTATCTATCTATCTACCATATAGTGCCTTTCATATCTATCTATCTATCTATCTATTATATAGTGCCTCTCATATCTATCTATCTATCTATCTATCTATCTATCTATCTATCTATCTATCTATCTATCTATCTATCTATCTATCTATCTATCTATCTATCTATCTATCTATCTACCATATAGTGCCTTTCATATCTATCTATCTATCTATCTATCTATCTATCTATCTATCTATCTATCTATCTATCTATCTATCTATCTACCATATAGTGCCTTTCATATCTATCTATCTATCTATCTATCTATCTATCTATCTATCTATCTATCATATAGTGCCTTTCATATCTATCTATCTATCTATCTATCTATCTATCTATCTATCTATCTATCTATCTATCTATCTATCTATCTATCATATAGTGCCTTTCATATCTATCTATCTATCTATCTATCTATCTATCTATCTATCTATCTATCTATCTATCTATCATATAGTGCCTTTCATATCTATCTATCTATCTATCTATCTATCTATCTATCTATCTATCTATCCACATTGTTCCGATGTTCACGCAGCCCGTCCATTACTGACACCTGCTTCTCAGCCCGTCCAAACCAGCAGGGACCAGAAGGTGTTTTAACATTTACATTTATTTGCTTGGCAGATGCTTTCATCCAAAGCGACTTACAAAGGAGGTCAACATAATCGAGTAACATCTGTCTGGAGGACTTTAGGGACCTTCAGAACTCGACTTGATGTTATTTTGGAGGCGTTGACTGGACAGGACTTGGAGAGTTTTGTTGGGCTGAATGGCCTGTCCTCGTCCACATTGTTCTGATGCTCTAATGTTCTTATTAAAGACACCCACTGTCCTCCATTTGCATATGTTGCCCACAAATATGCTTGTATTTGGAGTTACAGCGCTGGAGATGGTTTATGATGTAACTTGTAGGTAGTATCTGCCTAAAAATCACCTGATATGAATTCATTCAGATTTAACAGTCTACGTTTCACACAAACAGGAAGTTTTCCATCACAAAGAGAACCACAAATGCGTGAAATAAGTGACCAAGTATTGTGGCAGACAGTAGGACTTTAGGGACCTTCAAAACTCAAGTTGATGTTATTTTGGAGGAGTTCATTGGACAGGACTTGTTCTAATGATGACTGTGAAATCCTAATCTCAACGAAGCAATAAGAATCCCCTTTGAGGGCCCGATTGCATCAAAGTAACCCAAGGGAACAAAGAGGAACAGTTGACACCCACACTCAGATAATGAGTGAGTAGGCCTGAACAGAACTGTTTATTGAAAAGCGGCTCCTTAATTTAAGTTACTATCGCGGTTTTGTCTTTGAAAGGGCGTCCTTACCTGAATCATTACCTGAAAACAAGTCACACAATTCTCGTGCATTTGATTCATCAGCTGAATTATTACCCGAGAACAAGTTCTCTTTAATTTTTTTCGTGAACTGGATCTTTAACTGAGAACGAGTAAACACGATTCTGGATCGTGAGAATCATGAATGAGTCACATGATTCTCGTTCACTTGGTTTGAGAACGAGTCATATAAATTTTATGCATTCGATTTGTCAACTGAACTATTAACCAGGAACAAGTCACAATATTCTTTCATTTGATTTGTGAACACATCATTACCCAAGAACAAGTCACTTGTGTCTGGATCATTTGATTCAGGAATGAGTCACATGATTTTCATTCATTTGATTTGTAAACAAGTCACAAGATTCTAATTCATTTGATTTGTGAACTGAATCATTACCCAAGAATGAGTCACATGAATCTCGTTCATTTCATACATGAATGAGTCACACAACTCTCTTTCATTTGATTTGCAAACAAGTCACACAATTCTCGTGCTTTTGTTTTGTAAACTGAATCATTAACCAAGAATAAGTCACTCAAATCTTGATTCATCGCCTGAATTATAACCTGAGAACATGTTGCACAATTCACTTTCATTTGATTCATGAACTGAATCATTAGCTGAGAATGAGTAAACATGATTGTGGATCGTTAGAATGAGTCACACAATTATCATGCATTTGATTGGTCAACTGAATTATTACCAAGGAACAAGTCACAAGATTCTTGTTCATTTGATTTGTGAACTGCGTCATTACCCGAGAATGAGCCACATGAATCTCGTTCATTTCATTTCCGAACGAGTCACGTAATTCCCTTTCATTTGATTTGTGAACTGAATCATTAACTGAGAACAAGTAAACACAATTCTGGTTCATTTGATTCAGAGATAAGTCACCTGATTCTTGTTCATTTGATTTGTGAACTGGGTCATTACCCGAGAATGAGTCACACAAATCTCGTTCATTTCATTTCCGACAAGTCATGTAATTCCCTTTCATTTGATTTGTGAAATGAATCATTAACTGAGAACGAGTAAACACAATTCTGGTTCATTTGATTCAGAGATAAGACACATGATTCTCGTTCATTTGGTTTGTGAACAAGCCACATAATTGTCGCACATTTGATTTGTCAACAGTATTATTATCCGAGAGTTAGTCACACAATTCTTTTTCATTTGATTCTCAAATGAGTCACATTTTCCTCATTCATTGGATTGCCCGCGAAGGAATCTCGTTCATTTCATTTGCGAACGAGTCACACAACTCTCTTTCATTTGATTTGCAAACAAGTCACATAATTGAATCATTAACTGAGAACGAGTAAACACAATTCTGGATCATTAGATTCATGAATGACTCACATGATTCTCGTTCACTTGGTGTGTGAATGAGCCACACAATTATCATGCATTTGGTTTGTCAACTGAATGACTACCCAGGAACAAGTCACAAGATTCTCATTCATTTGATTTTTGAACTGCATCATTACCCGAGAATGAGTCACACAAATCTCGTTCATTTCATTTGCGAACGAGTCACACAACTCTTTCATTGGATTTGTAAACAAGTCACAAAATATTTGTTTATTTGATTCATGAACTGAATCTTTAACTGAGAATGAATTACATGATTTTGGATCATTTGATACAGGAATTATTCATATAAGTCTCATTCATTTGGTTTGTGAATGAGTCCCATAACTGTCATGCATTTGATTTGTCAACTGAATTATTACCCGAAAACGAGTCACATGTGTCTGGATCATTTGATTTGTGAACTGAATCATTACTTGGGAATGGCTCACACGTGTCTGGATCATTTGATTCAGGAATGAGTCACATGGTTCTCATTCATTTGATTTGTAGACAAGTCACACAATTGTTGTACATTTGATTCATGAACTGAATCATTACCAAAGAATGAGCCTCATTAATTTTGTTCATTTGATTTGTGAACTAAATCATTAACTGAGAATGAGTCACGCGATTTTGGGTCATTTGATTTGGAAATAAGTCACATGATTCACGTTCATTTTGTTTGTGAACAAGCCACATAATTGTCATACATTTGATTTGTCAACTAAATTATTTTCCGAGAGTTAGTCACACAATTCTTTTTCATTTGATTCTCAAATGAGTCACATGATTCTCAGTATTTTCATTTGTGAATGAGCTACACGATTCTCATTCATCGTATTCAAGAACTAAGTCATGACCTGAGAAAGAGTCGCAGAAATCTCATTCATTTGATTTGTGAACTGAATCATTACCCAAGGATGAGTCTCATTCAAGATTCTTGTTTGTTTAATCCCTGAACTAAATGGTTTATTTAGTTTGTGAATGTACCACACAGCTGTCGTGCATTTGATTTGTCAACTGAATTATTACCCGAAAACTAGTCACACTATTCTCATTCATTTGGTATGTGAACGAATCACCCAATTCTTGTTCATTTCATTAAAGCATTACCCGAGAATGAGTCACACGAATTTCATTCTTTTGATTTGTGAACTGAATCGCTTGACTAGTGGTGAGTAATGAACAAATGAGCTAGTTCTTTTGTACTTGTTTTGGTCTTTAAATGAATGTACTGGTTCAACAACTTTGGCGAACAAATGCTTTTGAGGAATGTGTAGTGCATACTACGTTTTATACTGCATTCCACGACAGTCCAGAGCTATCATCTTAATTTCATTTAAATAGCAGCCATCTTCAGGAAATAACCAGTAAACTGTTTCAGCAAAACGGTCATGATGACAACTAGCCAATGACTGACTTGATAGATGACACCAAGCACCTCCCACTGATCAGTTCACTCTGACTGAGTGACTATGACCGTCTCAGGACACTGACTGACTGAATGAACCAGTATGCCCCCTACAGGCCTGGAGACGTTTGTTCATTAACTGCAAACAAGAGACTCACAGTACATTGTATCTCAGTTCAGGTCATATATATGGGTGGTATGATGGCACAGTGGTAGCGCTGCTGCCTCGCAGTTAGGAGACCCGGGTTCGCTTCCCGGGTCCTCCCTGCGTGGAGTTTGTATGTTCTCCCTGTGTCTGCGTGGGTTTCTTCCCACAGTCCAAAGACATGCGGGTTAGGTGGTTTGGCAATTCTAAATTGGCCCTAGTGTGTGCTTGGTGTTTGTGTGTGTCCTGCAGTGGGTTGGCACCCTGCCTGGGATTGGTTCCTGCCTTGTGCCCTGTGTTGGCTGGGATTGGTTCCTCAGACCCCCGTGACCCTGTGTTCGGATTCAGCGGGTTGGAAATTGGATGGATGGATAGATACATATATACAGTGCATCCGGAAAGTATTCACAGCGCATAACTTTTTCCACATTTTATTATGTTGCAGCCTTATTCCAAAATGGATTCAATTCATTTTTTTCCTCAGAATTCTACACACAACACCCCATAATGACAACGTGAAAAACGTTTACTTGAGGTTTTTGCAAATTTATTAAAAATAAAAAAACTGAGAAATCCCATGTCCATAAGTATTCACAGCCTTTGCTCGATACTTTGTCGATGCACCTTTGGCAGCAATTCCAGCCTCAAGTCTTTCTGAATGTGATGCCACAAGCTTGGCACACCTATCCTTGGTCAGTTTGGCCCATTCCTCTTTAAAGCACCTCTCAAGCTTCATCAGGTTGGATGGGAAGCGTCGGTGCACAGCCATTTTAAGATCTCTCCAGAGATGTTCAATCAGATTCAAGTCTGGGCCACTCAAGGACATTCACAGAGTTGTCCTGAAGCCACTCCTTTGATATCTTGGCTGTGTGCTTGGGGTCGTTGTCCTGCTGAAAGATGAACCGTCGCCCCAGTCTGAGGTCAAGAGCGCTCTGGAGCAGGTTTTCATCCAGGATGTCTCAGTGCATTGCTGCAGTCATCTTTCCCTTTATCCTGACTAGTCTCCCAGTTCCTGATGCTGCCACCACCATGCTTCACTGTAGGGATGGTATTGGCCTGGTGATGAGCGGTGCCTGGTTTCCTCCAAATGTGATGCCTGGCATTCACACCAAAGAGTTTAATCTTTGTCTCATCAGACCAGAGAATTTTGTTTCTCATGGTCTAAGAGTCCTTCAGGTGCCTTTTGTCAAACTCCAGGTGGGCTGCCATGTGTCTTTTATTAAGGAGTGGCTTCCATCTGGCCACTCTACCATACAGGCCTGATTGGTGGATTGCTGCAGAGATGGCTGTCCTTCTGGAAGGTTCTCCTCTCTCCACAGAGGAACTCTGGAGCTCTGACAGAGTGACCATCGGGTTCTTGGTCACCTCCCTGACTAAGGCCCTTCTCCCCCGATCGCTCAGTTTAGATGGCCGGCCAGCTCTAGGAAGAGTCCTGGTGGTTTCGAACTTCTTCCGCTTATGGATGATGGAGGCCACTGTGCTCATTTGGACCTTCAAAGCAGCAGAAATGTTTCTGTAACCTTCCCCAGATTTGTGCCTCGAGACAATCCTGTCTCAGAGGTCTACAGACAATTCCTTTGACTTCATGCTTGGTTTGTGCTCTGACATGAACGGTCAACTGTGGGACCTTCTATAGACAGGTGTGTGCCTTTCCAAATCAGGTCCAGTCAACTGAATTGACCACAGGTGGACTCCAATTAAACATCTCAAGGATGATCAGGTAAACAGGATGGACCTGAGCTCAATTTGGAGCTTCATGGCAAAGGCAGTGAATACTTATGTACATGTGCTTTCTCAGTTTTTTTATTTTTAATACATTTGCAAAAACCTCAAGTAAACTTTTTTCACGTTGTCATTATGGGGTGTTGTGTGTAGAATTCTGAGGAAAAAAATGAATTTAATCCATTTTGGAATAAGGCTGTAACATAACAAAATGTGGAAAAAGTGATGCGCTGTGAATACTTTCCGGATACACTGTACAAACTAGGGGGCTTTACCCCTTACTTGCTTCGCTTGATAACCCCAGCACGCTTCACGCTCACCACTTTGTGTTTCTGCTGCTCATGTTGTTTGTTTACTGAATGCATGCTAAGAAGATGCGGACGGATCAGCTGCTGGCTTGTAGCTGCATCTACCGAGCTGCATGTTCTGCATGTCGTACTGCGCGTCGATCGTTTAAAAGCCTGTACAAGTCTCACAGGACTTTATATAAATAGGAGATTGCATGGGCGGCATGGTGGCGCAGTGGGTAGCACTGTTGCCTCGCAGTAAGGAGACCTGTGGGTTCGCTTCCCGGGTCCTCCCTGCGTGGAGTTTGCATGTTCTCCTTGTATCTGCGTGGGTTCCCCCCACAGTCCAAAGACAGTTTAGGTGCATTGGCGATCCTAAATTGTCCTGTGGTGGGCTGGTGCCCTGCCCGGGGTTTTTTTCCTGCCTTATGCCCTGTGCTGGCTTTGATTGGCTCCAGCAGATCCCTGTGACCCTGTAATTAGGATATAATGGATGGATGGAGACTGCATCAGAAAGGACAGAATATGAAAGAAGAAAAGTGTGGGAGATTAATCGAAAACTGAAAATAATTTTATTCAGTCATATTTCAATGTTCTCACAGTTTTATTGTGATGTGTGCACTATTCTAAGGTTATATTTGTATGATTTTGTTTATTGGTGAAATTGTATTTATTTTCAAAATTCACTACAGAGTATTATGATGATGATGATGATGATGATATTGTTTTTTTGCTTGCCTTTTATATTATTTATGAGGGATGTTCAAAATGTTTCCGCACTTTTTAAAACTCTGTTTATTAAGAATTTCAAAAATAAATGACATCACTTTTCTACAAAGTCACCTTCGTTTGCGATGCAATTTCTCCCAGCGTCGTACCAACTTTTTCAATGCCCAATTACTATATTTATCCCTCCCGCCTTTACCGTTTCCAACGAAAATATAAAAGTGCGGAAACTTTTTGAACGTCCCTATTGTTTGGTGGTTAAAGTTGTTACGCTGTTTTAATACAATGCTAGATTTTAAACTAGAATATAGCTTGCTGGTGTTTTGGAAGTGAACGAATCAGCGATTCAAAGATTCAAATCTCTTTGATGAACTGAACAAAATGAATCGAATCACTAAAAAAGAAACGTTTTGCACATCACTATTACTGAGAATGAGTTGTACAATTGTTGTTCACTTGTGATTCTCAAACTAAATGGGTTTCTTTTAAATTATGTATGGTCACTTTATTATAATGGTTTGTTATTTCTAAAAAGGTTAATATGAATCACCAATGTAATAGATATAAAGAGTATTGAATAATTAATTTGCGATTCGTTCAATGGGGACCAAAACCCCGAAAGGTTTTATTTTATTATTGAGGATAGTTTGAAAGAATCTAATCAGTAAAGCGAATCGAAATGCCCACTTACTTCTGGCGCCATTGTTCTTTAAACAGCCCCTGGTGTGGTTGAGCAAAACCAGAAGTGTCATCACGGTCAGTTTTGGGACTTGTCTTCCGGTTTGCCGGGAAATGCGAAGAAGGTGTTAATGGTGGCCGCGTTTCCTGAAGTCCTGAGGACGGGTGGCACATCCGAATTAAAGCCCTCTGGGTGTTCCCTATGCGCACACAAGCCACGTGCCATTTTAAATTTTCCTATTGGATAAATATTTCTAAAGTTTGAGGAGAAACATCAATTCGTGATCAATTAAGTGGTAAACCAACAATATATTATTAAGCCATGTATCTAAGAATAGCAATCTGCCCTTATGAGTATTATGTGGATTATTCGTAAAAGAAACATTGCGGAGAAAAACAAAAATGTGTCTGCGGTGGGATGCCCAGGGTTTGTTCCTGCCTTGCGCAGTGCTGGCTGGGGTTGGCTTCAGCAGACCCCTGTGTTAGGATATAGCGGGTTGAGAAAATGACTGACTGACAAAACTATATTTGCAAATCAAACATCAACTCAACAAAACGGGTTTCTGAAACTCCATGAAGGTGGCTTTCTAATTTTGTAGGGGCTTAACTTTACAAACTGTAACCCACCCTCTGTACGCCATGCACCGAGGCCAGCAGGCTGCTATTCCGTCGCCACTCCACACAAGAATCGCGCAGCACGCGTCCCGTGACAACTGATCACGGCCACCAATCTCACTTACCCCTCCGGCTCTACAGCAGTTGAGGGTGTGTAAGAATCACAATACCGCGCCTGTAATAATAATAATGATAAAGTACGAAACAGTTATCTTCCATCCTGATCTTTCAAGGCGCCATCAGCCTAATATACAACTGTGACCTGGCGGATTTGTAAAGTGCTGATCTTTTTTGGTAAAAGCGCTATACACCATAAAGGTGATCTGCGCGATGTGTACTACACGACAACAGGCAGCGGAACGAGATGCTATCAGGATTTAGCCGTCCTCTTTCGAGGTGCATTTGTAAGTACGCCCGGAGGCGAAGGAAGCCGTCGGCTGCCAATGGAGGAGGCGGAGGAAGGGGACGTGGAGTCGAGTCTTTCACGCTCAGTGCCCTCGGCGCACCGCCCATTCACACAGGTACACTAGATAAGAGGTGCGGAAGTTGCCAATCCCCCCCCCCTTCAGTTCGATCCGTCCCCGCCTGCCACAGAAACTCCCGCAGAGCTGATCGAGAGCGCAAAGCGACTTTGTAACCCCCAACTCAACCAACGCAGACTCTCGGGAAGCGAAACACCGACTGGACAAGTGAAGGCGCGCGCGGCACCGAGAGAGAGAGAGAGAGAGAGCTCGGGCACGCGCGGCCACCAGGGAGTGCTCTGTGGACGTTTTCTATTTTGTTCACGCTTTGGAGTCCGTTCGGTACATTTATTTACTCTTTTATTATCGTCATTATTCTGAGCTTTTCTTTCATGGAGAGGGGACTTTTTTCCTTGCGCCACGTGCATCGCATTCGTTCTTCGAGAGCGCGCGTGGACACTTTGGAGGCTTTTTGAAGTGCGTGTCTTCGTGATGCGCAAACGTCCAACTTCCATTCCAAAAAAACACAGAGAAACAGCCGTAGATGTATGAAGAAAACCCCATGCAGGCGAAGATGGAAGATCGCCCGAGGTCACTGACCATCAACACCACCGCCAGCACCGCGCACTCCGACAGCTTCGCCGCCACTTCTTTGTCGTACGACAAGCAGTTCATCCGCACGGTGCCAGGACTGCTGATGGTCGCCGAGATCGTAAGTACAACCGAGATTCGGACCCCCTGGGTCATTGGACCCTCCAAATGAAATGTGTGGCATACTTTTCATTTGAAAGAGATCGAGAAAAGAAAATTTGAACCAATGATTGATTTTTTACTTTGAAAATAATTATTATTGTAGGATTATAAATCGGTGTCTTTATTTGTATTCATTTTGTATTTAATAATTTGTAAAATCAATACGTGCATTTCACCTGAGAACTTGACACAGCGTTCTGCGCCTTCACTCAGTGAAGGGCGCTATACAAAAAATAAACTGAATAGAATTAAACTGAGAGCACAATAACAAACCAGCGCCGCAGTCGGCACCAGAAAAAAGCCGTTAAGAAAATAAGATGAGACAGTCAGCCCGTGTTTACAGCGCCTTTACCAGCACGCACTACAAATGACTTCACAAGTGCAGTATATGAGATACACGCAGTGTGGTGTAATCGTTAAGGCCCTGGACTTCAGACTCTGAGGGCGTGGGTTCAAATCCTGTTATAAACACAGTGTGACCCTGAGCAAGGCCTTTCACTTTAGGGGAAAAACTCAAAGAAATGCAAACGAATTGCATCACTCACATGTTGAGTTAGATAAAGGTGTGAGCCAAGTGGTCAGTAATAACACAAGGTGTATAAATGTAAGAAATGCCACACTAAACTGGCACTGGGAGACATTTAGAAGTTTAAATCAGGGTGCATTTCTTTGTTCATTAATTTTCTAAATGTTTCTTTTCCTAAAAAAATATTCTAAATTAGAAAATAGTAAGGGCAGCACAGTGGCGTAGCACTTAGAACTGCTTCCTTATCACAGTTGTGGAGTCCTGAGTTTGAATTCCGTCTTGGGCAGTGCTTGCGTCTACGTGGCATTTTTTTCCAGGTGTTGTTTTAACTGTTACCTCCTATAAACCCGTGTGTTCGGTTTATTGCATGTTAAGTTAATTGGTGACTCCAAATTAGCTCTGTGTGAATCCAATTCAGAGTTAGGCTAACTGGCAACCTGAAACTGGCTCAGGAGGATGGAATGTGGGTGAGCTTTTGAGATGAATTGGCACTCCAGGCTGGGTTAGCTCCTAAATTATGCCTGTTGTTCCTGGGAGATGAGATCACTGCAATTCTGAGCTGTAAAGACGGGCTAGGAAATGCATGGATGCTTGTAATCAGCACTTTGGAGTTCCTTGTTGGTTTTATGTTTTCTTTATGAAAATTTCATAAGGCTTTTTGTAATATAAAACATGCAACTAAAGAGTGTTTTATGCTAGGGTTTAATTGTTTCATTGATAAGGGCAAAGCTAGATAGATAGATAGATAGATAGATAGATAGATAGATAGATAGATAGATGTGAAAGGTACTATATAATAGATAGATAGATAGATAGATGTGAAAGGCACTATATAATAGATAGATAGATAGATAGACGTGAAAGGCACTATATAATAGATCTAAAGATAGATGGATAGATAGATGTGAAAGGTGCTATATAATAGATTTATAGATAGATGTGAAAGGCACTATATAATAGATCTAAAGATAGATGGATAGATAGATGTGAAAGGCATTATATTATAGATAGATAGATAGATAGATAGATAGATGTGAAAGGTGCTATATAATAGATTTATAGATAGATGTGAAAGGCACTATATAATAGATCTAAAGATAGATAGAACTTTATTTGTTCCCAAGGGGAAATTTGGCTTTTTAGAGAAGCTCAATAAATAATACATATTTAAGTCAGATTTCTATATCATAACAAAATACACAACTCTCTCATATAAACACCAGAATGACTACAAAGGAAGGACATTAAAAAATAAGAATAGCATCTGACTTGGCAGCCCCAGTGAGGTGCTATACAAGTGTGTTGCTGTTGGTATAAACGACCCCCAGTCGCATTTCTGGACTCACTTCGGCTGAATGATTCGTTAGCTGACAGTCCTCTGTGTTGGTGTGTCATGGTCATGGAGAGAGGATGTACAGCTTTGTTCATAATGGCGCTCAGGTTTGTCCTCATTCTCTCCTCCACAATGACCTCCAGAGGATCCAGAGTGCATCTCATAGCTGAGCCTGCCCCTTTAATTATCCTGGTGATCTGGTGGTCCTCTTTTGCAGTGATATTGCCAGCCCAGCACACCACACTGACCATCACAGAGTTGTAGAAGATTAAAGGTGTACCGTCTCCTAATAAAAAAGGGTCTGCTGTACACTTTCTTATTTAATTCCTTTGTGTTATGAGAGCAGTGTAGACTGTTACTGATGTGGACCCCCAAATAGTTTTAGTAGTTGACCATCTCTACATCCACTCCGTGAATAGTGACTGATCACAGAGACTCCTTAGTGTGGTGAAACTCAATAAGCAGTTCTTTGCCATTGCTGATGTTAAGTTGCAGACAATTGTCTTTGCACCATCAATCACACTTCACCCCTTGACTCCTGTCCTCTCGCCTCAGTCGCCCCCATAAGTGCAGAGTCATCTGAGAGTTTCTGCCGGTGACCTGACCTGCTGTTCTGTTTCTAGCCTGAGGTGTACTGGGTGAGGAGTCAAGCAGTCAGGCCTGGTCCACCTGGTGCTCCAGTGCTGTTCACACAGTCCTTGAGCCTCACAAATGGTGGTCTGCCCAACAGATAGTCCATCATCCAGGACACCACCTGCTCATCCACCTGTGTATCTCTGTGCTGACCCCTTAACAGGTTATTTGCTGTTGTCATTTTCAGATACTCTGTCACTTGCATTGAAAGATCAGTTTTATGAAGTTCGATGTCACTCTTAATCAGTTACACTTTGTGGCTACACCACCAGAAGACTCTGCTTTGTGTTCTTCGTGGACTATAGGGGGCGCTCACAAGTCCTACCGAAGTTAGTCTGGCAGACATTACATTTATATGGCGCTTTTCAAGACACTCAAAGCACTTTGCACAGAGAGGGTGGGAGCCACTTCAACCACCACCAATGTGCAGCACCTACCTGGATAATCTGATACCAGCCATTTTGCACCAGTGTTATCACCACACATTAACTATTAGATGGTAAAGGGGTGAGAGATAATTAGCCAGTTAAAGACAGGGGATGATTAGGTGGCCATGGAATAGGTCATGGTGGGCAGTTTAGTCTGGACATGGTGAGACCCCCTGAAGGATGACCAAGGATCTTTAATGACCACAGAGAGTCAGAACCTTGGTTTTATGTCTCATCCAAAGGATGACACCCATTTATACAGAACCGTTTCCTCATTACTGCACTGGTGGCACTGGGATCCACACACAGACCACAGGGTAAGCGCCCCCTGCTGGCCTCACCCACATCTCTTCCAGCAGCAACCCAAGCTTTTCCTAGATGGTCAACCCTCCAAGTACTGGCCAGGCCTGAATATGCTTACCTTCATGTGGATGATCTTGTGGTACAGCTGCTGGTAATAACTGACCCAATGTCCCAAAATTGCTTACCTATTAAGATGAGTACCCCTGACTGCTGATGTTGGGTGGCTGACCCACACTTCCACACCGTCACCCCCTGCTCAACGTTCAACACTCTGCATCTTCTACATAAGCAGGTCTTCACTACACAACCTCTTGTTTGCCAGACATCATGTTCTTGCTGTGTATTCTAGTGCTGCCCTTACCAAATGCTCATCTCTCTCCTGCCAGGCCTGTTGGGAACAGGACAGCAAGCGGAGGTCCTACTTATAGAGTAGCTACTTCTGGGGTCTCAAATGCTTTGCAGAAGACCTAAGACCATGTCAATACTACCTATGGTGTCCTTCTGTATGCCTGTAGCTCCCATCCAGGATACCGATGAACTTCTTTCCAACAAACAGTCCCTCTCCTCAACCATTCATCAGGACCTTGTACATCAGTGCTGCCCCCTGCTGGTTAATGTGCAGAACTCGACGTGCCTTACATTTACAACAGTGGTACTTAAAACATTTTTTTTTTTTATCACAACCCAATTTTGCCTTATTTGTGTCTTCATGACCCACAATCTCCAATGATCTTCATCCCTGGTCCCCGTTGGATAATCGCCGCCAATCGTTACCCAGTAGTGGAGGAGGTTCCCTTAGGAGAATTTTCACCAATTGTCATCATTGGTCCCCCTTGGAGAATCATTACTGATTGTTGTGTGTGAGCAATTATGGAGGAATGACATTAGCTCAAGCTGCCTATGGTGACCCCTCACATGACATTCCACAAACTGTTTGTGTCCTCTTCCCATTCGGCATCGTTGTGATTCGTGTCTCAGTGCGACTCAAGTTCAGCCATCACGTGACGCACTGTTCTACGCCATTAAAGCCATTTTAAATTATGAGAAGTGAACACATCCATGGGAAGAAGCCAAAGGAGAGAGATAACCAGGGTGTAAAATGTAAGGTGCAAGTGCTGAATGGAGCCAAGCAAAGTTTATTGGGGCTCAAAGTCAGGACTCTGGTGCTGTGAGACACATGGACAGGGGGGGCTGAAGTCTCAAGACCCCCCACTTTCTTACACGATTCGTTACGGCGCAGCCTTGTGCTAAAATCATTTCAGTTAAGGTTTTCAACACATCAAACAACACTCAACACCTATCTATCTATCTATCTATCTATCATATAGCACCTTTCATATCTATCTACAGTCACACAGTCCCAAAGCACAAAACTCACACTATATACAAGCCTTTCTGGCACCACCACTCCTCCCAGGCAACCTCGTCCTCTTCCTCCCGATTCTGGCCCCGAATGGAGGGAGGTTGCCTGCTTTATAGCCCACCCGGAAGTGCTCCAAGTGCCTGACCAGCTGGCCTTAATTGCACCTCCGGGTGGGGCTGGTAAGTCGTCCGATGTGGCAGCTGGCTCTCCACAGCACCCCCTAGCGGCCACCCCATCTCCTAAGTGGGCTGTGGTGGACTCCATGTTCCATGAAGCCACGGGGGAGACTGAGGAAGGACCCACAGCCAGGGAGACTACCCCCAGGTGCCCCGGGGAAGGTATTGCACGGTCCATGGTGGCTCCCCCGGGACATATGCAGTAGAGGCGTCCCGGCTGGGCATGGGACCCGGCTGTCCGTCACACTATCTATCTATCTATCTATCTATTATATAGTGCCTTTCATGTCTATCTATCTATCTATCTATCATATAGCACCTTTCATATCGGTCTATCTATCTATCTATCTATTATATAGTGCCTTTCATATCTATCTATCTATCTATCTATCTATGTATTATATAGTGCCTTTCCTATCTATCTATCTATCTATCTATCCCTTACATTCCCAGGGTCCTGGCTTTGAACCTTGATGTGCACATGCATGTAGTTTTCAGTGGGGTCTCTGGATTCCCACCCATCTCTCAATGACATGAAAGTTGAACAAGCTGGCATCTCCAGATTTGGCCCCATGCGAGTGTGGTGGAGCATTTCCATGGACTGATGCCCCATTCAGAAAAGGTTTGTGCATTGTTCCCAGGGTTGCCAGGTTAGACTCTGGTATTTCTGTAACTCCTAGCTCAACTGAGCAGGTTTGATCATTCACGGAGGTCTTGTATTTGGTGTCAGATGATGATTTAGGAGTCCAGTGGTTTAAGTGAGTGGTGTGACAAAGCTGAAGGCCTTAAGCTTTCTTGAGTACCCACTGGAAGTTCTGTGTTTTCACATGCAGTGCTCCTCACTCATATTTGTTCAGCTGCCTTGGCCGTGTCACATGGTCCATCTTATCTCAGATTCCTCTCTGCCATCCTCACAATTGCACTCCTGACTTGATTGTACATTCTGCCTCACTGATGGCGTGCAGTTCAAATGAGGATGGCCTCGCATTCCTTTCACCCCGACATGCCAATGTCATTTGGTCACACCATACAGCTTTGGTTTCGTCACTGTTTATTGTCACAAAACCACAAACTGGGCATGTCCACCTTTTGGCTCACATTGTTCCTGTGTGGATGTGTTAGTCGGCCGCATTGACAAAGAATGCTGTCTTCATTTGTTCGTAGTGTTTTTTTTGTTAGTCAAATCTGCTGTATGTAAATACAGTGTTGAATTTAGAATGGAAAAATTCATATTATGAACAGAGAAGGATATTTTTCGTGTTTGTGTCAAATAGAAGGAAGGGGATTGGCCGGGCTGAGGAAGTGAAGGCTTCCTGTTTTTTTATCTCTCACCTCTTCTGCTAACTGAGCAATGGCTGTAGAATTTTTTAGTGGATTTGATAAGTAAAGTTTGCACTGATATAAAATCCATTTCATTCCAGGGCCGCTGCTCTGACAGTACTTTATCAAATGAAAATTAATATTTTGTTCTTCTTTTGTTCTTTTGACCTCACCCAGTCCACCCTGAAATAGCTGGACTTGTTAAAAATGTTGGTATAAATGTTACAGAAAGACCATTCCAGAGCAGTGGCTCTCAAAGTGTGGACCATGGACCTCTAGTGGTCTGGTCCCTAGTCATCTTTCTTCAGTTCTGATGAGGCTTCATGAAATGTTTGAGCAGGGTGTCTGGTCGGACTTTCTTGCAGATGCTAAAATCTTTTCCCTTCACACTCCTTCCTGCTGCACATTTCTCCTACTCTTCAACATTTCAAAAACTTGGAGTCTCACTACCTTTCAATCTCTTCTTCTCCACTACATGGAACTCTTTTTTTTTTAACTCCACCTTGACTTCCACCTCAAGAGCCAACCTGTGGAAACAGCAATCCCATAATTCTCTGGTGGATGCAGATGCAGATTCTGATGTTTTTATTTTCTAAGTCTGTGTGCAGTAACACCATCTTTAAGGGGAGGAATCATCTGGGCCTTTGAAACGCAAGTCCAGCAAGGTTGGAATATTAGATAGATAGATAGATAGATAGATAGATAGATAGATAGATAGATAGATAGATAGATAGATAGATAGATAGATAGATAGATAGATAGATAGATAGATATGAAAGGTACTATATAATAATGATAGATAGATAGATAGATAGATAGATAGATAGATAGATAGATAGATAGAGATAGATATGAAAGGCACTATATAATATAGATAGATAGATAGATAGATAGATAGATATGAAAGGTACTATATAATAATGATAGATAGATAGATAGATAGATAGATATTTATTTTTTATTTTTAAAAACAAACTTTATTGACAAAAACATCAAATATACAACTTACACATTATTATAAATATATTTACATGTTCTTTTTTTTTTTTTTTTGAAAAAACACAATTGAACCAACAAAAAACCCCTAAAAAACAAACCGCAGTTCCTCATTATCACAGTCACACAGTACACTATTCACACACCATATTGTTTTAAACTTTTCCATATTCTTTGTGGATTTGTAAAAATTAAAATCAATCAAAATGCGACTAAGGCACAGTATTTTAAAAAACACAATCGGATCTTGTAAACCATTCCCTTCAATTTTGTGCTTTCTCGTTTTCCAAATAGCTAATTTACTTTGCCCCATAATAAAGTTTGCCAAATTCACATTATCTGTGTTTCTTTTAGTTTTTTTAAAACCAAACAGAAAGCCCACCCTAGTGTACACCATTTCCAATCCCCCAACAAGCCTCTCTATTAAATTAAACAAAGACTCAAGCCTTGCACAAAACATAAAGCAGTGAAACACGGTCTCTCTTTCCCCACAGAAACAACAACTGTCAGACACCCCAGGTATAATAATTGACAAGAAGGAGTTCACAGCTAAGATCCCATGTAAGACCCTCCACTGTAAATCACCCACCCTACTGGTCAATGGTGGCTTGTATAGCGACCTCCAGGCTGGCTCTGAGAATTCTGTGCAGTCCATCTTTCTCCTCCATGGAGTGTCTGTTATCGTCCTCAGGGAGTCTCGATGTCTCACTTTTACGCACAGCCAGTACAATTGTTTCCCTGTAGCCGTTGGCAAAGGCAGGTCCATCAGCCTCTCCACCGAAAGAAATTTGCTCTGCTCCGCCGTTGTCCAGTCACCCCCGGGAGATACCAAAAGTGTAGGAAAATCAGGATCCTCAGGTGGATGAGTCCGTTCATTAAACATGTCTCTCAGGAGTGCCGAGCTCTCAGATGACAGTGAAGCCTTCACTTGTGTTAAAAATGTCTGCACCACTCTCACTGACCGCACTCCAATTTGGTGTGCAATTTCATTTGCGTTCTTCCAACAAAACTTTTCACAGTCAATAACATGTTTTAGTTTTGTGCACACTCCATGTTTAAGATGATTAATGAAAGTTTGAGACAGTCCCACTGAACTTCACATTATTAACAATGGGCTCTTCCAAAACCCAGAACAATGACAGGCTGTCCTCATCCCCTTTAATTGTCACCATCTGCCAGGCTCTAAAAAGACTCTTATAAAAGTCCGGTATGTCCGACATATCAAATTTATTCACCTGGCACAGCAGCAGAGTTTTTCCAAATTTCAGGTTTTCAATGTGGTCAAAAAAACGTTGTGCCAAATCCATCCACGGCTGATGCTCAGAAGGATACAACAATTTCTGTAAAGTCTGTAGCCGAAATGCAGCAACTCTCCCGAACACATCTATAATGCCTTGCCCACCTTCATCCAGTGGCTGAAACAGGACACTTCTCCTAAGCCAATGCAGGCCATCCCAAAAAAAATTGATTAAAACTTCCTGAATATTCTGAAGCAGCTGTGCAGGAGGCTCTAAACAAATGCATTTATGCCACAGTCCTGAGGCTATGAGGTTGTTAATGATGAGCATCCTGCCTCTGTAGGATAACTGAGGTAGAATCCACTTCCACCGAGCAAGCCGATCCTTCACCTTCTGCAGTACTCCATCCCAGTTCTTTCGTATGAAGTGTTCATCCCCAAGAAACACTCCTAAATATAACAATCCTTCAGAGGACCACTGCAGGTCACCAACCAGTTGTGGTGGTTTTAAACCAGTCCAGTTGCCCAGTAAGATAGCACTGCTCTTTCCCCAGTTTATTTTAGCTGATGAAACAATTTCAAAAGATCTCTGGCATTGAAGCAAAATGTCAACGTCCTCCTGATTTTTAATGACGATGATGATGTCATCAGCGTATGCTGAAACCTTAACAGGCTCCGCAGTGCAACATGGAATTGATAGACCAGTCAACACTCCTCTCAGTTTAACCAGAAAAGGTTCCAAGGCCAACACGTAGAGCATTCCAGACAAAGGGCACCCCTGCCTGACTCCTCTTCTGACATCAAAAGGTTCGCACAAACCACCATTGACCTTAACTACACCAGAAATGTCACTATACAATAGCTGAATATATTTAACAAAACGGTCCCCAAACCCAAAAGCCTGCATGACTCCCCATAAAAATGAATGTCTGACCCTGTCAAAGGCCTTCTCTTGATCTAAAGAAATAAGACCAATTGGAAAGTTAAAGAGTTTGGATACTGCAAAAATATCTCGAATTAAGAAAATATTATTAAAAATCATTCTATGAGGGACACAATAGCTCTGATCAGGATGCACCACCTGAGCTAAAACAGTTCGCAATCTGTTAGCTGGAGCCTTTGACAGGATTTTGTAATCAGCACAAAGCAGGGACACAGGCCGCCAGTTTTGAGATTTTGTAGGTCACCTTTTTGGCAGTAGTGTTATTACGCCCTCGGCAACTCTGAGGTAACACACCCATTTTAATACTGTAGAGGAATACCTCCAATACATCAGGACCAATAATATCCCAGAAGTCTTTATAAAATTCCACTGGAATGCCATCAATGCCTGGGACTTTTCCATTATTCAATTCATTCAGTGCATCAGTGAGCTCTCCTAAGCACAACTCCTTCTCCAGCTCTTCGGAGTCTGCATCACGAAGGTGAGGTAAATCCTTCAAGAAGGTCTGCTGTTCCTCAGCCTCACCTTCCTCTGTTGCAAAAAGAGTCTCATAAAACCTCCGGACCGCCCGCCTTATCTCACCCGGGTCCTGAGTCTCCTCACCGTTATCCTGTCTTATGCAATGTAAGACTTTATGTTGAGAGTTCTTTTTCTCAAGTCCAAAAAAATACTGGGTTGGTGCATCCATGTCAGTTATCTGTTGGAATCGCCCTCACTAGAGCCCCCCGAGCCCTTGTTTCCAATAAATGGGCAAGGCCCTTCTTTTTAACCCCAAGAGTTTCCAACAATTTGACATCTGGACCCTGCTGTAGAAGCTGCTGAATCTGAATGATTTCAGTTTCTAACACTGCCATGTCAGCCTGTAGTGACTTTGTGACATTTCTGGTGTACTCCTGACATAATAAACGAATGTGGGTCTTCCCAACCTCCCACCACTGTTGTAAACTGGTGAACTCCTTCTTCATGAGTCTCCAACTTGCCCAAAAAAATTTAAATAAGTCTTTAAAACTTTGGTCTTGAAGGAGAGCGTATTAAAATGCCAGTAGGCACTACGAGGCTTGTAATCAGTTAGGATCACAGAACAAGACACCAAACTGTGATCTGAGAACCCTGCAGGGGTAATGTGACCGTTTTTAAATAAACCAATATGGTGCTTGAAACAATAAAGACGATCAAGCCTCGCCATTGAAATAATCCCCCCATTCATCCTCCCCCATGTATATTGTCTGGTGCCCCCATTTTTATTTCGCCACACATCTTCCAGTCCCATCTCGCTCACAACTCTCTCTAATTCCTGGGCTGAGCGTGTGTGCGGCTCCAGCCCGTTATTTCTATCTTTTTGTGTATCAAGGGTGCAATTAAAATCCCCACCTAGAACGAGGACTTCATTTGTACAACATTGTGTCAGCACACCCTCCAACTTCTTAAAAAAAGCGATTTTCTCATTCCCATCGTTCGGGGTATACATTAATAAAAGTAAAAGAACTGCCTTGAAGTTTGACACACACTTTGAGCAGCCTCCCCTTCACTATTTCTTCAACATCACAAAGAACTACGTGAACACTCTTAGAAAACAAAATGGCTACTCCAGCACTAATATTTGTACCGTTACTGTAATAAATGTCCCCTTTCCAATCCCTACTCCACTCCCATTGATTTGCTGTCTATATGGGTTTCCTGTACAAAGGTAACTTTTAAGTCTTTTTGCTTTATGAATTCAAACAAAGCTAGCCTCTTATTATTATTTCTTCCACCATTAATATTTAAGCTTCCTACATTAAAGCAAGCCATGTTAAATGAAAATATAAAATAGTCAAAATAAACCACAGATCCCAGAATATACAGGATCTTGGAAATGGTGCAGTTGCCCTCTCCATTACTGCTTATTTAGTTTGAACTGTTTCTTCAGCCTGCTTGACAGATTCTTTAATCTGAGAAGCTCTTTATCAGTGAACAAGACAGAAGAGGACTTTTCTTTTCTTAGGCTTTGTATTGAAGAGATAAAAAGTTGCACATCAGGAAAGTAATCGGTCACATCTACACCCCTTCTGCCCTCAGTTTCCGTCACAAATGTTCTGATACTTTGAGCACTGTATCCCCCTCTACCTTTACATTCTTGTAGGTCAGACACAGTTGAACTATCCGACATTTCCCCCTCCGCCTCCTCGTCTCCCTCACTCAGCCCAGCCGCGTTTTCACTGTCTGCCTCAGCTAGGGCCGCGTACCTGCCCTGCGTAACCGGTGGGGCTGCAGCGGGACCTCGCCTTCCTCAGCAGCACAAGCCGTAACATTACTGCGTTTTCGCGCGGTTCCTTCCTCCTCCCCAGCTTGTCTTTTTTTAGCAGGCCGTTTAAACCCATCGTATGGCTCAGGTGCGTTATCGTCGCCTTCCTCCATTTCAATCTCTCCCCACACACTTCCCTGTGCTGTAGCAGAATCTTCTGCTGCATTTTCATTCCCGATGTCCCCCATCGATGCTGGTCTGTGCATTTCCCCATCAAGCAACTCATCTCCCTTATTTAAAGGTTCAGAAACATTTACACTCTCCTCGGGCCGCGCTTCCTCTGGTGTCTTTGTGTTTTCATTACCATTAAGCTGTAAAGGCCGATCTTGTAAATCGTCATTAGTGGCATGCAGGTTATCACGAACAACTGCTCTGTTCACTTTCACTGGACAATTTTAACTAAATGCCCCTCACTTCCACACCCAAAACATTTCATTTCATCCGAACTCAGAAAAATCACATAATCGAAACCATCAATCTTAAACCTCATAGCAACATTTAAACTTTCATCCATTTTGTTGAGCACCATGTAAACTTGTCTCCTAAAAGACATTACATGTTTTAACTCCGGCGACTTGCACCCCAAAGGAATATAGCGGATTTTTGAAACTAAACGACCGTGACGTACTAATTCTTTTTCTATAGTCTCATTCCTCAAAAATGGGGACATTCGATAACGTTACTTTACGTGCTGGCGCCGCCAACGGAGACACCTGCACGAACGAGCCATCGATCACTACACCCTTTTCTACAATTGTCTGCACCAGATCGACAGAACTCAAAAATAATACGATTGCGCCGTTCATTCGCGAGGCGGACTTAATGTTCTCGCAACCGATCACATTGCCTACCGCCAACACCGCACTTTCTAAGGGGAAAAAAACATCACACAGAAGTTTTATCCCATGGCGGCGGCTCAATCGTTCTAAATTCGCAGCCATTATGGCTGCTGTGGCCAGATGCCACTTCACACAAAAGAAAACGGAAAAACTTTCAAACAATTCACCAAGAAAATGAAAATGGGAAAGGGGGAAAAAAAGTTAAACAAAACACTTCACTCACCAGACTCAGAGCCCACCACCAGCACTCGCGCCAGATCAACCACCCAACATGCACTGCGACAATGAAACAGGAAGGAAGCAGATAGATAGATAGATAGATAGATAGATAGATAGATAGATAGATAGATAGATATGAAAGGTACTATATAATAATGATAGATAGATAGATAGATATGAATGGTACTATATAATAATGATAGATAGATAGATAGATAGATAGATAGATAGATAGATAGATATGAATGGTACTATATAATAATGATAGATAGATTCACATATTCCAGCGGCAGCATACTGATAATAACAATATTAAATTAAAGAGTGATAACAATGCAGGTATAACAGACAATAACTTTGTATAATGTTAACGTTTACCCCCCTGGTGGAATTGAAGAGTCACATAGTGTGGGGTCTCCTTAGTCTGTCGCTGAAGCTGCTCCTCTGTCTGGAGATGATCCTGTTCAGTGGATGCAGTGGATTCTCCATGATTGACAGGAGTCTGCTCAGTGCCCGTCGCTCTGCCACGGATGTCAAACTGTCCAGCTCCGTGCCTACAATAGAGCCTGCCTTCCTCACCAGTTTGTCCAGGCGTGAGGCGTCTCTCTTCTTTATGCTGCCTCCCCAGCACACCACCGCGTAGAAGAGGGCGCTCGCCACAACCGTCTGATAGAACATCTGCAGCATCTTATTGCAGATGTTGAAGGACGCCAGCCTTCTAATGAAGTATAGTCGGCTCTGTCCTCTCTTGCACAGACCATCAGTATTGGCAGTCCAGTCCAATTTATCATCCAGCTGCACTCCCAGGTATTTATAGGTCTGCACCCTCTGCACAGTCACCTCTGATGATCACGGGGTCCATGAGGGGCCTGGGCCTCCTAAAATCCACCACCAGCTCCTTGGTTTTTACTGGTGTTCAGTTGTAGGTGGTTTGAGTCACACCATTTAACAAAGTCCTAGATTAGGTTCCTGTACTCCTCCTCCTGCCCACTCCTGATGCAGCCCACGATCGCAGTGTCGTCAGCGAACTTTTGCACGTGGCAGGACTCCGAGTTGTATTGGAAGTCCGATGTATGTTGGCTGAACAGGACCAGATAAAGTACAGTCCCCTGCGGCGCTCCTGTGCTGCTGACCATGATGTCAGACCTGCATTTCCCGAGACGCACATACTGAGGTCATGCAGAATTTCCTTCCTATTGGACCTGGGAGGCAAAAGGTTCAAATAGGGACAAGTGTCTACCACCCAGACCTGGCAGAAGACAATAGGTGATAGGTGGAGACCTGTAGGGGTAACCAGTGTGAAGGAAACAGCTGGACACAGAATGAAGGTTTGGGGCAGCCACCCGTATAGTATCCCTGGCTGCAAAAGGCTTTAAAAGTAGCGTACAGTGTGTACAGGTTAGAGTCCAAAACAGAACTGTCTAAGTATGGAGGATGAGGTGGTTCACAGAAAGTGACGTCCTCTGGGCCGGGACAGAAAGGATTTCTCATATTTGGTCTGAGGAGAGAAAAGAGAGAGAGATTTAGTGCACCCCGTCTCCCCCTGGTCTGGTGTGGAACTGGCGTTTATTGGTCCCTTTGGTTGACTCCCAAGCGCACGTGTGTGACACCAGGAAAATGCAGTCAGCATGGTAGCTCATAGGGTAGCACCTTACGAGAGTTAGCTTGCAACACAGAAAGAGAGAGCGAGGAGTAGTATGAGTTTGATAGACTTCTGTTCTAGCAGGACACCCTTTGAAAGACAAAACCACAGGAGTAACTTAAATTAAGGAGCTGCTTTTTAATTAACAGGTCTTCTCACTCACTCTCTGAGTGTGGGTGTCAACTGTTTCTTTTTGTACCCTTGGGTTACTTTGATGCAATCAGGCCCTCAAGGGGGATTCTCATTGCTTCGATGTGATCGAGACTTCACTGCTATCATTAGAACAATCTGGATGACAACAGAGCTCGCCAGTCCTGTCCACTTACTTCTTCTAAAATAACATCAAGTCGAGTTCCCTAAAAAGGTCCCTAAAGTCCTTCTGTCCACCACACTACTTGGTCACTTATCCCAAGTGTCTGTGGTTCTCTGTGTGTAGAAGAACTTCTTAATGTTTGTGTGAAATTTACCCTTCACAAGTTTCCAACTGTGTCCCCTTGTTCTTGATGAACTCATTTTAAAGTCACCATCTCGATCCACTGGACTTAATTCACTTCATCATTTTAAACACTTCAGTCATGTGTCCTATTAATCTCTGTGACAGTCTGGGTTTACTCCACACTCCTTTGTCTCTCCCTGGAGCCTCTTCAACCCGAATTTGTCGATAGTCACAAACCGAGATGAGCTGGGCAAATGAGGACATACACACGTCTAGCTAGGGTTTAGTGATAAAAGTGCTCAGGGCTTTTATTTAAATCACAAGAACAAGCGGTGTTGCCTAAAAGTACAGTACAACAAATGACTTTCAATAAACAGTCAATAAATAAATTAAAAAATTAAGCCAGTAAAACGAGGTTAAAATCCAGAGACGGTTCTTTCATATACAGTCATATGAAACAGTTTGGGAATCCCTCTTAATTATTTGGATTTTTGTTTCTCATTGGCTGAGCTTTCAAAGTAACAACTTCCTTTTAATATCCGACATGCCTTATGGACACAGTAGGATTTCAGCGGTGACATGAAGTTTATTGGATTAACACAAAATATGCAATATGCCTCATAAAATTAGAGAGGTGCATAAATGTGGGCACCACAACAGAGATATGACGTCAATACTTAGTTGAGCCTCCTTTTGCTCCTTTGAGTCTCCAGACGCTGTCCTCCTATAGCCTGTGATGAGTGTCTGGATTCTGGATGGAGGTATTTCTGACCTCATTCTTCATACCAAATCTCTCCAGTTCAGTTCAATTCGATGGACAGCCTGCTTCAAATCATCCCATAGATTTTCAATGATATTCAAGTCAGAGGACTGTGACGGCCATTCCAGAACATTGTACTTCTCCCTCTGCATGAATGCCTTTGTAGATTTCCAACTGTGTTTTGGGTCATTGTCTTGTTGGAATGTCCAACCCCTGCGTAACTTCAACTTTGTGACTGATGCTTGAACATTATCCTGAAGAATTTGTTGATATTGGGTTGAATTCATCCGACCCTCGACTTTAACAAGGGCCCCAGTCCCTGAACGAGCCACACAGCCCTACAGCATGATGGGACCTCCACCAAATTTGACAGTAGGTTGCAGGTGTTTGTCTTGGAATGCGGTGTTCTTCTTCCGCCATGCAAAGCACTTTTTGTTCTGACCAAATAACTCCATTTTTGTCTCATCAGCCCAAAGCACTTTGCTCCTAAATGAATCTGACTCGTCTAAATGAGCATTTGATACAACAAGCGACTCTGTTTGTGGCGTGAGTGCAGAAAGGGCTTCTTTCTCATCACCCTGCCATACTGATGTTCTTTGTGCAAATTGTGCTGAATTGTAGAACGATGTACAGATACACCATCTGCAGTGAGATGTTCTTGCAGATCTTTGGATGTGATCTGTGGGTTGTCTGTAGCCATTCTCATAATCCTGTCCATATGTCACTCCTGTATTTTTCTTGGCCTGCCAGACCTGCTGAGTTTAACAGCAACTGTGCCTGTGGCCTTCCATTTCCTGATTCCATTCCTTACAGTTGAAGCTGACAGTTTAAACCTCTGAGATGGCTTTTTGTAGCCTTCCCCTACACCATGAGACTGAACAATCTTTGTTTTCAGATCTTTTGAGAGTTGCTTTGAGGATCCCATGCTGTCTGTCACTCTTCAGAGGAGAGCCAAAGGGAAGGAAGCACAACTTGTAATTGACCACCTTAAATACCTTTGACCACTCATGATTGGACACTCCTGTCTGTGAAGTTCAAGGCTTAACAAGCTCATCCAACCAAGTCATCAGCATTGAGCAGTGACAGGCATTCAAATCAGCACAATGACAAGGGGACCCACATTTGTGCACAGCCAGTTTTTCACATTTAATTTAATTTCATACAACTAAATACTGCGTCACTAAAAATCTTTGTTCAGAAAACACCCCAGTACTCCGATGTTCCTAGGAAATGAAAGACACACCACTATTATCTTTTTTGTTGAAAGGTGCCACACAGGATCTTGCAGCAGAGGAGATGCCCAACCGGCAGGTGCAGTCAACCCTAAACTCCTGGCTCGGTTCCCCATCGGCAGGCCTTCGGCATCCATGGGGTACCATGTTGAGTCGCACACACGTCTCTGTCTTTTAGTGTCAGTGGCAGACACCACATAACGGGCTGCTCCTATTCCCTAGCATCAGGCTCCTCTTCCCAAGGTTTGCCCCCAGCCGCTTGCCACATTGCGTTCTCCATGGGCCTTCACGATCCTGCCTCTTGGTCTGCCTTTTTTTTTTTGTTCTTCTTTTCTTTTAACCTCCATTTCACTATTCTCTGTTCTTGGTTCTTCTCTCTTTTGTTCTCTCCCCCTTCCCTCCACCATGCAGGCTCCTTTATACAGCTTGATCAGGTGCAGATATGACCCTCTGCCCACTCCAGGGTGTGAATGAGGCACCTGATTGATCCGCTCGCATTTGCACGTGAGGGTGCGATCAGCCAAGCACCACAATCCACTCCAGAGGTGCGTCATCATGTGCGCATCTGCACCCATTCTGAGCCTCCACATACTCAGGAAGCGATTATTTATTTAAAGATTAAACTGTGCTAAATACCTTTCATCACAGTCTTCTGTAATCGCTCAGCTCTTTGAATCTTTCCTCCTAACTCAGCCCCTGTAGCTCTGAATCAGCCGAGTCGCTCTTCTCTGGACCTTTTCTACTGCTGCTATGTCCTTTTTGTAGCCTGCAGACCAAAACTACACACAGAACTCCAGACGAGACCTCACCAGTGTGTTATAAAGGTGGAGCAGAACCTTCAAGCAATTATGTGGTACAAAGGCAGGATGGAGTAAGACATGGGTTTTTGGAGTTACCTATTATTTGCTTAGGTGGAGTGGTGGCTCTGAGGTTAGGGATATGCACTGGCAATTGTAAGGCTGCCAGTTCAAATCCTGTAAACGCACAAAAGAGACTTTACTTCATCGGGTCGTTGAGCAAGGCCCTTAACTTGCAATTGCTACATCCTTGGTATGACGTTAATCTGCATCTGGCCCTCCAGCCTGCAGGGAAAACTTGGGGTTTGGTGGCAGAATTGGTTCTCCAGCCCCCATAAAAAACGTCCCACTGGTTCCATTCCATCTGAACTCGTGTGGTGCTGAGGTGTCACCTGTTGCATGTCTGAGGTGGTTTGTCATATGGTGGGTGTGGCAAGGTGCTGTATCAGTTCCTGCTCCTAACCTCTCTCTCTCTCTCATTATTTGCTTAGAAACCATTTTGGTTTAATGGAGCTTGAGAGGCTTTGCCAGGGAGAACAGGATAAAGTGTCCTAATCCAGGTGGGCAAAGCTTGTTTAGAGAGGGAACTGCTGCCAAGGGGGCTTCTTCAGAGTGATGTAATAAGGGTCAGAATATTTCAATGAAGGACAGGTTCTGGTTGTTGATTTTTAATAATTTTGCAGACCCTTCTGAAAAAGTGTGTTAATTATATCATTATGGGTTACTGAGTGCAGACTGAATGAGAAAAATGGCAAATGTCTCCATTTCAAATTAAATCAACAAAGCAGTATCAGAAAATGAAGGGATCTGAAGACATTCTGAGTCCACCATAAATACAGCATACTAGGCCTCCACACGAGTGCCCTCCACAAGATCTTGAGTTTCTCCTTCACCCCTTCACAGCACCTTACACCGAACATTCCCAAGGTTGTAAATCTTCCTCATTTTGGTGTTGTTTTTGATCCGTTTCCATGGGATATCCTGCAGTGATCTTAACTTCCGACCGGTGGACACGTCAGAAATCTCCTCAAATGTTTTGGTCTTAGGACGTGCAGAATGCACCATCGCAGGTGCCTTTTGTAAATGTAAAGCTTGTGACTTTTCTAAAAATATCCTATCTGTCTTTCTGTCTGTCTGTCTGTGTGAAATTTACAATGCATTTTATATTTAAATAATATATACAGTAATGCCTTTCATATCTATCTATCTATCTATCTATCTATCTATCTATCTATCTATTATATAGTGCCTTTCATATCTATCTATCTATCTATCTATCTATCTATCTATCTATCTATCTATCTATTGTGGGAAGCAGCCCGGACACAGACAGACGGACATCATTTTAAGTCCAACACACATTTATTTACACCATAAAGTAGTGCACAAACCCAGTGCCGCAGCACCAATCACCACAACAGTCCAGGCCTCTGTCCACAATGCCTTCCCTTCAGGCCGCCTCCTTCTCTCTCCTTCCAGACCTCGTCCTCTTCCACTCAACTCCAGCCCTGAATGAAGGGAGACAGTCCCTTTTATGTTTCCCCGGATGTGCTCCAGGTGTGCTCTGGCAATCTTCCACCGACACGCCCCAGTATGGCGGAAGTGCCGGCTGTGTCCCTGGAAGCACTCCAGGTGTCCCTGCTCCTCTTCCCCCCAGCACTTCCTGGTGTGGCGGAAGTGCTGAGGTCCAGGGCGCCCCCTGGCGGTGACCACGGGCCCCTACAGGGTTGAGCTTCAAAGCTCTGCACCCGTGGCCCCCAAAGCAACCAGGGCGGTTGCCCCCTCATGATCTGGTCCGGTCCTCACGAGCGTCCCAGCTGGGTACCACACCCAGTCGCATGCAACACTATCTATCTATTATATAGTGCCTTTCATATCTATCTATCTGTCTATCTATCTATCTATCTATCTATCTATCTATCTATCTATTATATAGTGCCTTTCATCTATCTATCTGTGTCTTTCATATCTATCTATCTACAGTTCCATCAGAAAGTACTCAGACTCCTTTATTTTTTCACGGTTTCCCTCGTCAAACAACACTCCATATCCCGGAATGACAAAGCAAACACAGGACTTTAGGAATTCATGAAAATTTATTTAAAACGAAAAGCTGAAATGCCCCATTGACCCCACAATTCAGACCCTTTGCTCTGACCCTTGACATTTGCCTCAGATCCTGTACCTCCAATTCTGTTGATCATCAGTGAGATGTTTGGAGTCCACGTGTGGTCAGTTGAGTTGATGGGACTGAAAGGCAGCCACCTGTCTCTAGAAGGTTCCATGGTACACCGACTTGTCTCTAGAAGGTTCCAACAGAATTGCCTGCAGAGCTTAGAGACAGGTTGGTGTCAAGGTGCAGATCTGGGGAATGCAACAAAAAAATGTAGGCAACATTGAAGGTTCCCAAGAGTGCAGTGGCCTCCTCAATTTTCCCCAACCGTGACTGTTACTGGAGCTGGTCTTCTGGCCAAACTGAGCATTAGGCAGAGAAGGGCCAATCTATCTAAAGAACATCAAATCTTAACATGTCTACACATTTCATGGGGTGTTCTTACTTTTTCACATGATTGTAATCAAACTAAGAGGCAATGTTAATACGCTTTGCAGCTTCTGGTCTTATACTTTACCTTCCTCTAACTGTTTTTTTTATATTTTTCAGATTTTTGGCCTCCTGGTATGGATGCTGGTGGCCGGGACGGAGTATTTCCGAGTTCCAGCTTTTGGATGGGTGATGTTCATTGCTGTTTTTTATTGGATCCTGACCGTATTCTTTTTAATTCTGTACCTGACAATGGCCTACACAAAGATCACCCAAGTCCCATGGACTACTGTGGTAAGTCCATTTCTTTAAACTCACCCGTTTTCATCTCATTGTCCTTCTAATCTCACAATTCTGTGACCAAAAACTTGTGTGCTTCCTTCAGCCTGTTTTGAGTCATGACAAACACACGGCTTCCTGTCCAAGAGGACGCAATCATTGAGCGGAAGGACACAAAGAGCAAACAATGGACTAGTGTCGCTGCAAGTCAAGCGTTGATATCATTCACAGGGTCAGCTCGGCCAGTTCAGCAGCGTTTTTGGTGGGCCGACTGAGGAAATCTATTATTATGATACGCTGCACGCCAAAATGGAAAATAGGCCTCGAAATATCCAAGACCCAGAGCAGCACTCCCCTCAGGCAGCCTGACTTCAAACTCAAGTGGCAGGCTTCTAGGCCTAAGTAGGCCCCAAAAATGGGGAAACACACTTTTAAAGTTCAAAATGCCCTGAAAGTCCTTGCCCAGGGTTTGTCTCCTGCCTTGCGGCCTGTGTTGGCTGGGATTTTCTCCAGCAGACCCTTGCGACCCTGTAGTTAGGATAAAGCGTTTTGGATAATAGATGGATGGATATATATATATATATATATATATATATATATATATATATATATATATATATATATATATATATATATATATATAGGAAGGGAGTGTGTGGAGGGTATGGCCTGGTACTGGAAGTAGGAGGAGCTTTAACTGGTCTTCCCTTCTGAAGGTCTGGGAAAGAGGGAGAAAAGCCATTAGTGCTATTCATCAGCCCCGTCTGTCTCTGTAACTTACCTTCAACTAAGCACTTAGACTGCCTCACATGCACACATGTGTAACAATATATATACAGTATATATGTATGTATATGTACTGTACTATATTCAGGATGTATATAGAGTATATATATGTATATATATATATGTATAAATATATATATCTATATAAACATTATATGTATATATATATATACTAGAGGGCTTCACCCTGCTCGCTTTGCTCGCCCACCCCGTGTTTGGTTTACCGGATATACAATTTAAAGAGATTGTTATTTTCATGGGAATTGTTACATATGCATTATTTTCACTTTTACTTTAAAAACCTTTGCAAAAACAATACTTTTCTTTTATTTCCTGCCCCATGCGTGGTTACATCTCTTTCTCGCCAGACGTATAACGCTGCTCGTGTTGTGAAAGGGGGGCGGCTGAATGCACACTAAGGATATGCCGCCGGATCATCTGCTGTCTTTCTGCTGCTGCTGGCGAGCTGCCTGTTCTGCTTGTCACTTGTCGTTGTTTTAAGAGCTGGGAGCACATGATGCTTGTCTGCCAAATGCAATCCAACAACTGCTAGGTTAGATGTCTGTGTACTTGTTTTAAATGATGGTTCACTGCCTTGTCTCGCGTGATGTTGTAAAAACAATAATTGTCCTTTATTTCCTGCCCCGGGTGCGGTTACATCTCTTTCTTTCAGGACGTACAACACTGCTCACGTTGTTGAGGGGGGTGGCAGCTGCTGTCGCGCTGCCCTTCGATCATTTTAAAGCCTGTACAGCCGCTGTCCTTTTTACCACTTTGTGTCTCTGCTGCTCTCGTTGTGCTCGCTTCTCCGTGATCATAAATATACACCTGACCGAATTGCGTTTTCTTTGAAATTTTACTTTTTGTTGCTTTCACTGTTGCGGGACCACAGATTCTCATAGCGTATGGCCTATTATTGTGTAACTCTACGTTTTGTGTATTGAATGATGCGAATGTGAAAAGACTTTGTTTTCTGATCTTTGCCTTTTATTTACGACCTCGCTTTGTCCTGCTGTTTTTTCAATTACACCTGGATGATTCATTTCCTTTTGTTTGCGCTAATGTGATCTTTTGATCGTCGACGTTTCATTTATAACGCATTGTCCTTTATATGCTTTATATGCACTGAGACCCCAGTATCTGTGTGTGCTGCTTCCCTTTACACTACTGATTTTTTTTTGCTGGCCGTGCTCTGATATTGCTTGTAAGTAGGGCGTGTGTTGCAAGAATCTCATGTTCTATATCCCAACGATCTTTCATCTCACGGGTCTTTTATTTGTCTTCCTTGATCTTAACGTGAAGATCACGTATTGTCTACTAGTCATTCCCTCCCACAGGATTTTTTTATAATATATATATATTCATAGCATTCTTGTGAAGTCCCTTTACGCTGCGCCACGCCGTGTAGTTCATTTATTTGACAGCCTGTAGATTGGAGTAATTACATTCATAGCATCCATGTTCTGAGTTCCAATCTGATTGTATGGGTGGTTACCTACCAGGTACCGCATGTGGTTGGTCTGCCAATCAGCAAACATCCGCCACAGGGCCGCCGTGGCACAGTGTAAAGGGACTTCGTCATTGACGCTAACATCCGAGGTTCGATCCCCGCAAGGGGAGCAGTGGAGTGTGTACGCCTGATGGCAAACCAAGTGTCACGTACTCTTTGCATTATTTGACAGTAAACTATGTAACATATATAGGGTGGTCCAGATCTAATTATCTAATTATAATTACGTTTATTACAAAGAAAATCACCCGAAAAATCCCAGACCATCGAGAAGAGTGCGAACTGACGACATGAAGAATCCTCTTTGAACCAAACTGGAATCGTCCCCACTTAAATCAAAGTCATCAAGACGATCTGGATCTGCATAATTAGATCTGGACCACACTGTATATATACAGTGCATCTGGAAAGTATTCACAGTGCATCACTTTTTCCACATTTTGTTATGTTACAGCCTTATTCCAAAATGGATTAAATTCATTTTTTTCCTCAGAATTCTACACACAACACCCCATAATGACAACGTGAAAAAGTTTACTTGAGGTTTTTGCAAATGTATTAAAAATAAAAAAACTGAGAAATCCCATGTCCATAAGTATTCACAGCCTTTGCTCGATACTTTGTCGATGCACCTTTGGCAGCAATTCCAGCCTCAAGTCTTTCTGAATATGATGCCACAAGCTTGGCACACCTACCCTTGGCCAGTTTCGCCCATTCCTCTTTAAAGCACCTCTCAAGCTCCATCAGGTTGGATGGGAAGCGTCGGTGCACAGCCATTTTAAGATCTCTCCAGAGATGTTCAATCGGATTCAAGTCTGGGCCACTCGAGGACATTCACAGAGTTGCCCTGAAGCCACTCCTTTGATATCTTGGCTGTGTGCTTAGGGTCGTTGTCCTGCTGAAAGATGAACCGTCGCCCCAGTCTGAGGTCAAGAGCGCTCTGGAGCAGGTTTTCATCCAGGATGTCTCTGTACATTGCTGCAGTCATCTTTCTCTTTATTCTGACTAGTCTCCCAGTTCCTGATGCTGCCATCACCATGCTCAACTGTAGGGATGGTATTGGCCTGGTGATTAGCGGTGCCTGGTTTCCTCCAAACGTGACGCCTGGCATTCACACCAAAGAGTTCAATGTGTGTCTCATCAGACCAGAGAATTTTGTTTCTCATGGTCTGAGAGTCCTTCAGGTGCCTTTTGACAAACTCCAGGCGGGCTGCCATGTGCCTTTTACTAAGGAGTGACTTCCGTCTGGCCACTCTACCATACAGGCCTGATTGGTGGATTGCTGCAGAGATGGCTGTCCTTCTGGAAGGTTCTCCTTTCTCCACAGAGGACCTCTGGAGCTCTGACAGAGTGACCATCGGGTTCTTGGTCACCTCCCTGACTAAGGCCCTTCTCCCCCGATCGCTCAGTTTAGATGGCCGGCCAGCTCTAGGAAGAGTCCTGGTGGTTTCGAACTTCTTCCACTTACGGATGATGGAGGCCACTGTGCTCATTGGGACCTTCAAAGCAGCAGAAATTTTTCTGTAACCTTCCCCAGATTTGTGCTTCGAGACAATCCTGTCTTGGAGGTCTACAGACAATTCCTTTGACTTCATGCTTGGTTTGTGCTCTGACATGAACTGTCAACTGTGGGACCTTCTATAGACAGGTGTGTGCCTTTCAAATCATGTCCAGTCAACTGAATTGACCACAGGTGGACTCCAATGAAGCTGCAGAAACATCTTAAGGATGATCAGGGGAAACAGGATGGACCTGAGCTCAATTTGGAGCTTCATGGCAAAGGCTGTGAATACTTATGGACATGTGATTTCTCAGTTTTTTTTTATTTTTAATAAATTTACAAAAACCTCAAGTAAACTTTTTTCACGTTGTCATTATGGGGTGTTGTGTGTAGAATTCTGAGGAAAAAAATGAATTTAATCCATTTTGGAATAAGGCTGTAACATAACAAAATGTGGAAAAAGTGATGCGCTGTGAATACTTTCCGGATGCACTGCATATCCATATATATATCGTAACAAGACGAGACTTCAGACATGGGAAAGGTTTTGGCCAGCCATCCGTATGATATGTTCCTGGCTGCAAAAGTAAAGAATTGTAAGACCAGAGTAGTTTACAAGACTGAGTCCAAAACAGAACTGAATTCCAAAAGAAGGGAGTGAGGCTTTATAGGAGGTCTAGGGGACGTGATTTCGTCCTCGGGGCCGGGACTGGAAGTGACGTGTCACGAGTTGAGACAGTGGTTCCTGGTGAGATTTCCCGGGAGAGGTCTACAGGGAACTTAGAAAGAGAGTTAGTGCACCCAGCTGCCTCCTGGGCAGATGTGTTACCATTATTCTTTAAGCCCTTCAGCTGCCTCCTGTTCGCACCAAGCCGGTGTGCAGGAATGATCAAAAGTTACCGGAAATGTTTCATGGCAGTTAATGCTGCAAAGAGAGGTCACAAAAGATACTGAAAGCAAAGGTTCACATACTTTTGCCACTCACAGATATGTAATATTCGATCATTTTCCTCAATGAATAAATGACCAAGTATAATATTTTTGTCTCATTTGTTTAACTGGTTTCTCTTTATCTACTTTTAGGACTTGAGTGAAAATCTGATGATGTTTTAGGTCATATTTATGCAGAAATATAGAAAATTCTAAAGGGTTCACAAACTTTCAAGCACAACTGTATGTACAGTATATATAATATTCTATATATGTAATGTAGTGTCTATTATCAATTCAGTTGTGCTGCTTTTTTACGTCCCTCTTTGTGTAGTTAGCCGGGTTGAGGCTGGGTGTATCCCCTGGGGTCCTTGAAACAAAGTAAGCAAATCGGGAGGCTGGGAATCTATTGAATTCTACAACTTTCTGTAAACAAATGTTTTCGCTTTGTCATTATGAGTTATTAAGCGTAAATCGAGGAGCAAAAATGGCAAATGTATCCATTTTGAATGAAACTGACAATATAGTAAAGTGTGCAGAAAGTGAAGGAGTCTGAAGACTTTCCAAATCTGCTGTAGGTCTCGATCTTTGTTTTTGGACAGCTGTTGGTTATGTCTACCATAAATTCAAATAAATGAATGAAATGTGCATAAATGTTCTCATATTGTAACTTTCCTTGTCTTTCTCTGCAGGGTTTATGCTTCAACTGTAGCGCCTTTGTGCTGTATTTCACTGCTGCGGTCGTAGAGGCCACTTCAATCAAGCACGAGTTTGCTAGAAGACATGACTTCAACAGTTGGGCTGCTTCTTCGGTACGTTATTGTGCCCTAAACGCCTCTCATTCTTACTTTAGTATCAAACCTGACGAGGTGCTGAGCTGCCAGGCTGTCCAGTCTCAGTTCGGGAGGCCTTCCGCCACCACAGGCTTGGCTCCAACCACATTGTTGATGTTCGCTGAACTTCATATTTATTGTGAGAATAAGGCTTTCATAAAAATGCTTTTGGTTTCCCAAGAAAAGTAAATATGTAGTGAGTTCCTCCAATTGCCCTACGAGTACCCCGACACACACACAAGAACCTCCTGCCCTTTGTAAGAGTCAAATTCGAATTGTTTCAGAAATGGACTTAAGCTTAGCCCTAATTTGATCCACTTTGAGGATGGTGTTCTTTATAAACAGAATAAATGAACCCAATTAAACAAACAGTGCATTGTGGACCACCGGGGAGCATACAGCCACCCTAACCCCAAAACAGACACGCAGGACGCTTTTCTTTGCTCCCCAAAAAAGCTCAATGTCCACAAGACCAAAGCACAGTCCATTTCCTTTCTTCTCTTTCATTCTTTTCTCTGCCTCCACTCCTCTCCCGGCAAGCTTCGTCCACCTCCTCTCGACTCCGGCTCCCCGAATGGAGCAAGGCAGCTTTTTTTTTATAGGTCCTGGGAGTGCTCCAGGTGACTCACCAGTGTTACCTGGAATCGCTCCCAGGTGTGGTGGAAGACCACTGTAGGGCTCTTCAGCTCCCCCAGGTGGCCCCCACAGAACCCAACAGGGCTGTGGCAAACTCCAACTCCCAGCATGCCCTGCGGGAATCTGTGGTGCTACCATAGACATATAGATAGATAGATAGATACTTTATTAATCCCAAGGGGAAATTCACATAATCCAGCAGCAGTATACTGATACAAAGAAACAATATTAAATTAAATAGTAATAAAAATGAAAAGAATTAAAATAAAATTAATGTTAGCATTTACTCCCCCGCATGGAATTGAAGAGTCGCATAGTGTGGGGGAGGAACGATCTCCTCAGTCTGTCAGTGGAGCAGGACGGTGACAAAAGTCTGTCACTGAAGCTACTCCTCTGCCTGGAGATGACACTGTTCAGTGGATGCAGTGGATTCTTCATGATTGACAGGAGTTTGCTTAGTGCCCGTCGCTCTGCCACAGATGTTAAACTGTCCAACTTTACTCCTACAATAGAGCCTGCCTTCCTCACCAGTTTGTCCAGGCGTGAGGCGTCCTTCTTCTTTATGCTGCCTCCCCAGCACACCACCGTGTAGAAGAGGGCGCACGCCACAACCGTCTGGTAGAACATCTGTGCAGGGGCCAGAGTCAGGCGAAAGAGGACGAAGTTTGCAGAGGAGGAGTGGCGGCGTGTAAAGGAGGAAGGAAGAAACAAACCAGGGGTTTTGTAGTGAAGAGCTGTCGTAAAACAATGTCAAGACACCACTTGAAGCTCTGAGCACGTTGTGTGACTTTGCCGAGATCTCCGAGGACACCCTCATGAGAATTCCAGGTTTTTTTTCCCTCAGTAGAAATGTCTGAGAAGCAGGAGACACACGACTACGTCTCCATTTTTATTTTTTTTCTGATCGCGTTGTTGTCAGTATAACAATATTAAGGATTTCTCTTTTTGGATTTTTCATTTCTCTGCTCCATGTTCAGTGTGGGAGACACGATAATACCAAACAGCAGAGTGATGACTTTTTCCCATTTAAATCGGCTGAATGTGCGATTGGAGACGTGTGTGTGATACGAATTCAAGAAAACAGCGAGTTTTGAGAAACACAGTTATTTAAGATCATTTCAAGGGGTCCCAAGAAATGTGTGCAGGCCATTTTAGAAGATCTTTGTAGAGGAAGAAGCACTTGAAGTCTTGTCACACTCGCCTTGCTTTACTCGATAACGTCTCAAAGGCATGCAGGTAGACAGGGGTCAATGGCTTTTCGGGAGGTGTGCAGCACTTTCTCAAGGAGCTGTAAGGGGACCACATGTTTATGTAAGCTCAGATGACGCGTTTGATCATTCAAAGTGCCGTTCTTGAATCTGAGAAGTGGACCCTGTGCTAGTGGGAGTTTGCTCAGTTGAAGATGATGATGATGATGATAATGATGGTGATGAGCCCATGACTTGGGGTTTTAATCAGGTCTCCACCCCACTTGAGAATTGTAAAAGGTGACCACAGGAGGATGGCATCAGGAATGACATCCAGAGGTCAAAATGTCTTCTCAAAGACCTTCTTGGAGGTGGGTAACCAGTCAACCTAATAGAAAATTTGCTGTTAATCTGGCAAAAGGAGTGTGGGGTGGCAGGCGAGATTCTTGACTAACTTGGTGTTGTAGTTTTTGTTTTTATTTCAATTTTTTCTAAAATGTAGATATTTGCTTCCATCTCTGCTCAACTTTTCATTTTTTTTCTTCTTTTTTTTTTTTTTTTTTTTAAACAGTTCTTTGCCTTTGTGGTTACATTCTGCTATGCGGGAAACGCCTTCTTCAGCTTCAGATCTTGGCGGGCAAGAGATCAAGGACCTTGATGACTTGAGGACCAATCTGGGGGATCATAGTTTTTCTTTCTAAGTCATGTGAAGAATTGACCAAAATTTTTAATGAAGAAGTACATCAAGAATCGGTTCATTTTAGAAAGGAGCAGAGCTTTGGATTACTAGTAACGTTAAAAACTCGATACACACGTGTGGTAGTAAGGCAGTTCTTCTTATTAATACGCACCTTGCGCTTTTCAATGGTTGGAAGGGCTTAAAGGATACGAGCAGATGAAGCCTTAAGTGACCTGATGAGTTGAGAACGAGCTTCACTGGACTCCGGCAGAGAGCGTCAAGTACTGCACGATTACCAACACTGGCGCAAATAAACTCGATGAAGGAACTGGAGAGGCTTCAAAGAACAATTGAGTGAGAATAAGGAGTTGTATCCTACTAGGAGACTGCGTCAAGCACACCACAAATTCTGTTCCTTCATTAAGGCTGATTTCTACTCCTGTGCTGGGCCTACGCCACCTGACGAGCGGCTTCCTCAAAAAATGTTAACCCCACGGCTCTGATTGGCCAGTTTGGTAACTATGTACAACAGTGTTTCCCAAACTCGGTCCTGGGGACCCCCTGTGGCTGCAGGTTTTTGTTCCCACCAGCTTCTGTTTTTAATTGGAATCCTGGGCTAATTAAGTGGACTGATATTTCCCAGGTTCTGTATTTAGGGAACAATATAGAAATTAGAAAACTAAGTTTGCTAAAAAGAAAAAATGTAAATGAACCAAGCAGTTATATAGGAATAATGTATTTTTACTTTGTAACAGTATTTTCATCTTGCTTTTCATTCTACTTTTCAAGGTGTTTAATTAATCCTTTATTTACTAATTAGTGGGTCTGACTCTAAAGTATTTGCAGCCTTTGACAATTCAGTGTGTCTGCTCTGCTCATTTTAAATTGTCATTATTAAGATACAACAAAGGGGAAAAACCGCACGGAGAAAAGGCAAAATATAATGAAATCAACAAAAGAGAGTTAAGCATTTAAATCTATAGCAAAAGCAGAAATATTTATAAATATCTTATAAATGTAAAAGTTATGCTGCAATGCTTCTCTGAATGTTGAATAAAAGGAAAATAATAGCAGCTAATTAAATGGGATGAGTGCTACCAGATATTGTCACTGATTAGAAATCTGGTTGGAACAAAAACCTGCAGCCACAGTGGCCCCCCAGGACCGAGTTTGGGAAACACTGATGTACAATATAGGGTGGTCCAGGTCTAATTATGCAACTTTTAATGCAATGCAGGAAAACAATAGAAGACAAAAGAGTTGTTTGAAATATCTTGTAATAAATGAAAATGGACTTACATTGAATAAATTCACTGATTTTCCATGTAGTGTTCCACTTGTCTTCCATTCAGTTGGATACAGGCTCGGAGTAATAAACTCAATAAGTTATCACGTAATGAAAATGACATAATTAGATCTGGACCACCCTGTACAGTCAAGTCCATAAGTATCTGGACAGTGGTACAATTTTCAGAATTTTGGCTCTGAACGCCACCACGATGGATTTGAAATGAAGCAATCAAGTGAAGACTTTCAGGTTTAATTGAAGGGGTTTAACATAAATACTGTATGAGCCGTTTAGGGATGACAGCCAGTTTTATGCATGGGCTCCCAATTTTCAAACTACCATAATCATAAATATAGCAATGTGGTTGAAAATCCTTTCCAGTCAATGACCGCCTGAAGTCTGAACCCCTGGCCATCTCCAAGTGTTTGGTTTCCACCCCAGTGATGCTCTGCCAGGCTTGTTTGTTGGACTTTCTGCCTTCAGTTTTGTCTTCAGCAAGTGAACTGCACGTCCAGTTGGGTTGAGGTCAGTTGATTGACTCGGCCATTGAAGAATATTCCACTACTTTGTGTTGTAAAGCACTTGGTTTGCTGTCCCAGGATGTTTTGGCTCTTTGTCCATCTGAACTCTGAAGTGTCGTCCTATCAGTTTTGCAGTATTTGTCTGACTCTGAGCAGACCGTATAGCGCGCTCTACACTTCAGAAATCATCCTGCTACTTCTGCCAGCAGTCAAATCATCAATAAACATGTGAACATGTGTTCGATGTGAACGAATTCCACTGCCAGCCATGCATGATCAGGTCATAACACGGCCTCCACGATGTTTCATAGGTGACGTGGTATTCATCAGATCATCAGCCCTTTCTTCTCTTCTCTATGCTCTTCTCTTTCCATCATTCTCGTACATGTTGATCTTAGTTTCCTATGTCCAAACTAAGTTGTCCCAGAACTGGACAAGCTTTTAAAAAATGTTTTCTGTCAAAGTCTGAACTGCCCTTCCTATGCTTGAGGCTTACCAGTGGTTTGCACCTTGTGGTAGACCCTCTGTCTTTACTTTCATGAAGTCTTCTCTTGACTGTAGACTTTGGCAGTGACAGTGGTCTTGGCTTGTGGTCTTGGCTTGGCTAAGTGTTGTGAATTGGTTCTACTTTACCAAGGACAGAATTCTGCTGATCATCTAGCACAGTCGTCTTCTGTGGTTGTCCAGACGTTCAGGTGTTGCTGAGCTCACCAGTGTGTTCCTTCTCTGTAAGACTCTACCAAATGGTTGAGCTGACCATTCTTGGTGTTTCTTTCTGATGGGTTTGTTTTGTTATCTTTGCCTAATGATAGCCTCCTTGTTTTACTTGCATGGACCTCAAATCGAGAGTTCACAGTGACAGCGTCCACATGCAGACTCCACACTTACAATCAACTGCAGAACTTCTGCCTGCTGAATAGTTAATGAAATTATGAAGGACCTCATCAGAGAGAAACACCAGGAGTGGTCAGCTCAACCATTTGGTAGAAAGAGGAGATATGCACTGGTGAGCTCAGCAACACCTGAAGGTCTGGACAACCACAGAAGACAACTGTGCTGGATGACAGCAAACTTCTGTCCTTGGGACAGTTTGACAGTCAAATATCCAAATACGGGCAGCTGACAAGGGACTTTTATCAATTCTTGTACTTCTTGTCCTCAGCTCTGCATTTGACACCATATCTCATCAGATACTTTTGATACGACTCGCTAGTTTTGGAGTCTGTGGCCTCGTCCTCCAGTGGTTTTCTTCTTACCTCACGGATGGGATACAATTTGTTCAAGTAAAGGGCTTTAAATCTCATCTGTATCTTCCCAATAGGTAATAGTGACAGGCCAACCTCCCAGAGAGTGGGCTTGGCTTGGCTAAGTGTTGTGAAGTGGGTCGTCTTCACAGAAGAACAGAATTCTGCACTCAACCAGCACAGTCATTTTCTGTGGTTGTCATGACCTTCAGATGTTGTTGAGCTCACCAGTGTTTTCCTTTTCTGTAAGACTCTACCAAATGGTTGAGCTGACCCCTCGTGGTGTTTCTCTCTTGATGGGTTTATTTTGTTATCTGTGCCTAATGATAGCCTCCTGTTTTTACTTGCATGGACCTCAAATCGAGAGTTCACAGTGACAGCTTCCAAAGGCAAACTCCACACTTGGGATCAACTGCAGACCTTCTACCTGATAATTAATGAAATAATAATGAGGTACCTGCTCACACTTGGCTATGGGACAGCTTGTTAGTCAAATGTCCAAATACTTTTGAGCCTCTGGAAATAGGGGGACGTGTGCATAGAAATGGCAGTCATTCCTAAACGCCTCATACGATGTTTGTCGTAAACTCCTTATATTAAAGCTGAAAGTCTACACTTCAGTCACTTTATGATTTCTTTATTTCAAATCCATGGTGGTGGCATACAGGGTCAAAATTATGAAAATTGTGTCATTGTTCCAATACTTACAGACTTGATGGTATTTCCTGAAACACGTTTCTGTTCATCTTCTCATCTGGAAGTCGGTGAATATATGAAAAAGTGGAAAAATGTGACGGACAAATACAAAAGAAAATGTGTAACAAGAGGTGTGTGGATCTCAAGGAGGAATAACTTACTTTGTTAAATTGGTTTATTGGCTTTCCTTGTGTGCTGCAAACATGTGGTAGATCCTCAGTCTTTACTTTCATGAAGTCTTCTCTTGATTGTAGACTTTGGTAATGACAGGTCTACCTGGTTTGGCTAAATGTTGTGAAGGGGGTCATCTTCAGAGAAGCACAGAATTCTGCATCTAACCTGCACAGTTATCTTCTGTGGTTGTCCAGACCTTCAGGTGTTGCTGAGCTCACCAGTGTGTTCCTTCTTTTTAAGACTCTACCAAATGGTTGAGTTGACCATTCTTGGTGTTTCTCTCTTGATGGGTTTGTTTTGTTATCTCTGCCTAATGATGGCCTCCTGTTTTTACTTGCATGGACCTCAAATCGAGAGTTCACAGTGACAGCTTCCACATGCAAACTCCACACTTACAATCAACTGCAGACCTTCTGCCTGCTGAATAGTTAATGAAATAATAATGAGGTACCTGCTCACACTTGGCTATGGGACAGCTTGTTAGTCAAATGTCCAAATACTTTTGAGCCCCTGGAAATAGGGGGACGCATGCATAGAAATGGCAGTCATTCCTAAACGCCTCATACGATGTTTGTAGTAAACTCCTTAAATTAAAGCTGAAAGTCTACACTTCAGTCACTTTATGATTTCTTTATTTCAAATCCATGGTGGTGGCATTCAGGGTCAAAATTATGAAAATTGTGTCACTGTCCCAATACTTACAGGCTTGATGGTAAATCCTGAAACACGTTTCTGTTCATCTTCTCATTTGGGAGTCGGTGAATATATGAAAAAGTGGAAAAATGTGACGGACAAATACAAAAGAAAATGTGTAACAAGAGGTGTGTGGATCTCAAGGTGGAATAACTGCCTTCGTTAAATTGGTTCATTCGCTTTCCTTGCTGCAAACACTCGTAACAGGCGTTCAGGCGTAAAAAGCACAAATTGCTTTCAACGGTCCACACATAGGTATGTGACGCAGAAGTATAAATCAGCCTTTAGTCCTCATCTTGGGCTGTCAAGTGATCCTTAAGGTCTTGTCGTTATTTATGTGCATGAATGCCGATCAGCTGTGTAGTAAAAAAAATGGTGACCAAGTGTTTTTAGGCGATGGAATCAGCCGCTGTCGAAATAATAATAGATAGATAGATAGATAGATAGATAGATAGATAGATAATGAAAGGCACTATATGATAGATAGATAGATAGACACTTTATTATCCCCAAGGCAAAATTCACATACTCCAGCAGCAGCAAACTGATAAAAACAATATTAATTAAAGAGTGGTAAAAAAAAAAGCAGTGCAAGTTAAAATTGCAAGGTGGAGAGTGCCAGGCAGGTAAAAACAGACAATAACTTTGTATAATGTTAACGTTTACCCCCCAGCTGGAATTGAAGAGTCGCATAGTGTGGGGTCTCCTCAGTCTGTCAGTGGAGCAGGATGATGACAGCAGTCTGTCACTGAAGCTGCTCCTCTGCCTGGAGATGATCCTGTTCAGTGGATGCAGTGGATTCTCCATGATTGACAGGAGTCTGCTCAGCGCCCGTCGCTCTGCCACAGATGTCAAAACTGTCCAGCTCCGTGCCTATAACAGAGCCTGCCTTCCTCACCAGTTTCTCCACGCGTGAGGCATCCCTATTCTTTATGCTGCCTCCCCAGCACTCCACCAGAACATCTACAGCATCTTATTGCTGATGTTGAAGGATGCCAACCTTCGAAGGAAGTATAGTCAGCTCTGTCCTCTCTTGCACAGATCATCAGTATTGGCAGTCCAGTCCAATTTATCATCCAGCTGCACTCCCAGGTATTTATAGGTCTGTACTCTCTGCACAGTCACCTCTGATAATCACGGGGTCCATGAGGGGCCTGGGCCTCGTAAAATCCACCACCAGCTCCTTGGTCTTGCTGGTGTAGGTGTAAGTGGTTTGAGTCGCACCATTTAACAAAGTCCTTGATTAGCTTCCTATACTCCTCCTCCTGCCCACTACTGATGCAGCCCACCATAGCAGTGTCGTCAGTGAACTTTTCTTTACTTGTATTGGAAGTCTGATGTATGTTGGCTGAACAGGACCGGAGAAAGTCCAGTCCCCTGCGGCGCTCCTGTGCTGCTGACCACAATGTCAGACCTACAGTTCCCGAGACACACATACTGAGGTCTGTCTGTAAGATAGTCCACAATCCATGCCACCAGGTGTGAGTCTACTCCCATCTCTGTCACCTTGTCCCTGAGGAGCAGAGGCTGGATGGTGTTGAAGGTGCTAGAGAAGTCCAGAAACATAATCCTTTCAGCACCACTGCCGCTGTCCAAGTGGGAGAGGTATCGGTGTAGCATGTAGATGATGGCATCCTCCGCTCTCACCTTCTACTGGTATGCGAACTGCAGAGGGTCGAGGGCATGGAGGACCTGTGGCCTCAGGTGGTGAAGCAGCAGCCGCTCCATGGTCTTCATCACATGTCATGTCAGTACGACAGGCCGGAAGTCGTTCAGCTCACCAGGATGTGATACCTTTGGGACTGGGGTGATACAAGATGTTTTGCAAAGCCTCCAAAGAGTTCACCGCATCCTCTCTTTCATCTGCAATTCTGAGAAAACACCCAAGAAGAATGCGTAGCCCCACCCACAGTGCCCAGAGAAGGCTCCACCCCTTCCATTCACACAGCATAAAGTGGGCACTTCCAGGAAGGAGGCATCTCATTTTGATTCTTACCTCAATGAGGACGGAGCTCCCACTGACTGAACTTTTGTCAAAGAGTTAGCAGGCTGATCAGAGCCGTCTTTATTTTGTGCCATGTGCTCTTTTTCTGTTGTTTTTGTTGGGCCAATTAAATGGAGTAACCCGGCAGGCGCCACACATCTTCTCTTGGATTTGTCTGGTCTCTCCACCCGGTCGCATCCTAAATTTATCAAGGCACGAGAATGAATTGCATCCATCCATTATCCAACCCGCTATATCCTAACTACAGGTCATGGGGGTCTGCTGGAGCCAATCTCAGCCAACGCAGGGCGCAAGGCAGAAAACAAACCCCGGGCACACACACACCAAGCACCAATGCACCTAACCTGCATGTCTGCGGGAGGAAACCCACGCACACACGGGGAGAACATGGGAAGCGAACCCGGGTCTCCTAACTGCGAGGCAGCAGCGCTACCACTGCGCCCACCATGCCGCCCGAGAATGATTTTTTTTGTTGTTTTTTTTGATCAAATCCCTTTATGGGCTCCATGGAAAAGAACATCAAGAGCTGAGAATACTAATTCTCGTGTCTTGATCTTTTTACGACTCAGTCCTCTGAATTGGTTCGGTTTCTCCTTAAACGGCACCCAATCAAAAACATGATCCATGAACATGTTAGTGAACCTCAACAGATGACCGGCTAAGTTGGGGTCTCAAACTCCAACCAGTTTCTTAATTAGAAGGTTGATTCTTTCTATTAATTAAACCCGTTATTTAATTCCATTGGCCTCTTGCATCTCTCATTCTGCCACAGAAGACATTTGCGAAACTGTTGATGTTCTTTTCCATGGATGGGAATGGGATGTGAGCAAAAAAATATATATATTAATTCTCATGCACACGTGAAACTATCTCATGTACACGAGAAAGTTTCACGTGCTCCCGATGTCTTTTTACATAACCATGTGATGGTGTTTCCGGGATACACGTGTCCTTTTACGGGTTTTGTACTTCAGGGAGAAGGGTCTTGCTGCAGGTTGCAATGCCTAAGACACAGGTCAGGTAATGTCGACAACGTCAGTCACGAAACGCCCTTTGAGTCAGACAATCCTAATCTTAACCAGAGTGTAACTGGGCCCTAATGTTAATCATAGTTTAATGCGATGGGTGTTCCATGACTGACGTTGAGGGCGTTTCATGATGTTGGGGCGCTACATGACTGACCTCATAGGTACTGCGGTCTGCAATTACACTCTGTTGACTTTAGGGGCTCTGCGTATTTCCAGGACGCCTGTTTTGCTTCCACAGCTGTAACTGTTTTATTGTGTAGCCCGTTGTAAAGTTGACATGGACATGGAATTCACAAACCTGTACTTTAAGCTCTGTCTTTCCCATTAAGGCATCAAGACGTTTAATATCTTCCTCTGGAACGTTTCTTGACCTCAAAAGATCTATAAAAATGATCTTCCCCCATCGTTCATGTAGTAGAAATCTGTATCACAGCTCCTGACCATAAATCACATACATTTCTGTTCTTTCTTTCCCATGTGCGCTCCTTCACAAATATCTGCCGGGCATGCAGATATTCTCGTGTGCATGCAAAAAAGATCTCATGAGCCTTTGAAACCTTCTTGTGTGCACACAATAATATCCCATAAGCACGGGAAACATTTTCAAGCGTGCGCAATAATATCTCGTGAGCGTGCAAAACTTTCTCGTGTGCACACGAAAAGATCTTGTGAGCAATCAAAAGTTTCTCGTGCGCACGTAATAACATCTCGTAAGCACATACAACTTTCTTGTGAGCACGCAATAATGTCTCATAAACTCGCACACCTTAATCATGCACACGCGAAAAAGATATCGGGAGAATTTGAAACTGTCGTGTGCATGTGATAATATCTCATAAACACAGAAAACCTTTCCTAGTGCATACAATAATATCTCGTGAGCATGCGAAACTTTCTGGTAAAACTTTATAGTGTGCACGCAATAATGTCTAATAAATTCGCAAACCTTAATCATGCACATGCGAAAAGATATCGTGATAATTTGAAACTGTTGTGCGCACGCAATAATATCTCATAGGCACGCAAACATTAATAATGCACATGTTAAGATATATTGTGAGAATTTGAAACTGTCATGCACACGCAATAGTATCTCATAAGCATGGGATACTTTTTCAAGCACACACAATAATATCTCATAAGTATGTGAAACTTTCTTGTCCACAAGCTATACTATCTTATAGGCACGCAAAACTTAATCATGCACACCCGAAAAGATCTCGTGAACGTTCAAAACTCGTGCACAGACAATAATATCTTATAGGCACGCAAACATTAATCATGAATATGTGAAAAGATATCACGAGAATTTGAAACAGTCGTGCGCATGCAATAGCATCTCATAGGCACGGGATACTTTTTCAAGCAATAATATCTTATGAGCATGCGAAACTTTCTCGTGTGCACAAGAAAAGATCTCCCGAGCGTTCACAACTTTCTCGTGCACACGGAATAATGTCACATAAACAAAACTTAATCATGCACCCGCGAAAAGATCACGTGAGAATTTGAAAATTTGAAATATCTCATAGGCACGGGAAACTTTTTTGAGCGTGAGCAATATTTTGTGAGCATTAAAAACTTTCTCACGGCCATGTAAAAAGATCTAATGAGCATGTGAAATAAGATTTTTTTTTCATGTCTCTTTAGGGACTCTATACTTTTTCTAAGACCACCGACAACATGTTTTGTGGACCAGAGCTTATCAACATTACTGAGACCCTCATCCTTCTTTATTTTCAGATATTGTATGATGGGCACAGGTTAGCTGGATGAGTGTTGGGTCATTTTGTATCTCATTAATATTTGGCTGCTAATTAAGGTAAAAAAGGAGCATTTAAGGCATCTGATTAAAAAATAATTAATTATCAGCAAAAAGTGATCACTAATTAAGAAAATGGTTAGAATGAAAACCTGCAGCTACTGCGGCCCTCCAGGATTAGAGTTGCGCACCCCTGGATTAGAATATGAAAGAGCAACATTTGAATTTGTAGGCTAGCCACTCATTTATTTATGTAATGGTTGACAGTTATGTGTATTTTACATTTTCTTGTTGATTTTGTTAATTTTGAGTTATTATATTTCACGTGGCATTTTGGGCTCATCAGGCGTACACACTCGCCTGCACCCCTCACCGGGATCGAACCTTGGACGGCAGTGTTAGAGGCAAAGGCTCTTTACGTTGCGCCACAGTGTGTGGTTCATTTACTTGACAGCATATATATATATAACATATATATGTAAGTCTACATTAATGGAGTTTGAAATTAATATATCAGTATTATAGCATTTGTCATGTTATACTAAACTAGGTAGCTTTGCCCCCTGCTCACTTCACTCACCAACCCCCAGGCCCACGCTACACCCTAGCCACTTTGCGGTTCAGCAGCTCACGTATGGGGATGCAGATGTGCAATTTAAACAGATTTTTATTTTCATGGGAATTGTTACATATGCATAATACAACTAAGTATTTTACATTACAGCGAGTAATTAACCATATTAAACAATAGTAAAACGTAATAATTTGATAGTAAATTATGTTTCATTTTGCATTAGAGTTATTTGTTGCGTTATACGATTTCGTTCTGCGCCACCTCCACCTACTCAAACCTTCATGATGCTCCAACAATGATGGAAGGATTAAAAGGCAGAAGTCTACGTGACCATCATCATCATCAAGCCCTTCCGTGAGAATCCTAAATCCAAAGAGGACTGTTTCATTTATGTTAGGTAGAATGTCCAGAGGGGACTGGTCAGGTGGTCTCATGGTCTGGAATCCCTACAGATTTTATTTTTTCTCCAGCCGTCTGGAGTTTTTTTTGTTTTTTCTGTCCCCCCTGGCCATTGAACCTTACTCTTATTCGATGTTAATTAATGTTGATTTTGTTTTATAATTGTGTCTTTCATTTTTCTATTCTTTAATATGTAAAGCACTTTGAGCTACTGTTTGTATGAAAATGTGCTATAGAAATAAATGTTGTTGTTGTTGTTTGGCTTTGAAATTAACATGCAAATACTTTCTAAACTTACACTTTTACTGTAAAATTTCAGTAAAAGCAATTTTTTGAATGACATTTTCATCAATATAGCATTGAATTTTGATTCTGTGTTTGGACTTACAACACGACAATGCAACATATAACTGCCTGTGAGTGAATTGCGTTTCTTTCTCTCTAATAAATAAACCGACTTTTTTTAAATGTTTGTCTCTGTGATTTGTTAATTGTCTTTGCAAAAGATCTTCTAAAAGGAAACTGTAAACGTTTTAATAGGAATGGCATATCAAGATCTCCTTTGGTGTGTAATGCTATCCCCTGTAGATGTACTACATTACCTTTCTTGGATACATCCTTCTTTCTACAGTAATTCATGCGGTGGAAGACCAAACGGTATTAACAGTTGTAGATATTCCTCATGATATTGTAAGTTGATGTTTTCATCTTCCGCACCATCACCACCAACTGTTTCAGCAGAGTCTATTGATACGCATTTAACAGATTTGCAGTGTAACCCATCGACAATTTTCACGTTAATTCATTTGACTTCATCGTTTCTCGGTGCTAGGATTGCCCGTGTACTCATCTGTTCTGTTGATAACCCTTCATGATGAAATTCTTCATTAAGATTTGGACATAACACGTCTTCTTTTATTGGGAACTTAAAGTGAGTAAAATGTTAAAATTTATAAGAGCTGAGAGAGCAGGAACTGTGTCTGAAAAAAGTATTCACACCAATGAGAGGTGAGAGGGCCGTGGGCGTGGTTAAATATGGTTGAGAGGAGAGGACTTAGAAAAATCTCATGGCCAAAGTCTCTTCTCATGGGACATTAAATCATCTCTCTGAAAAGTCTCCTCCCAGGATTTCCTTTTATAATAGAGAGATATATTAAAATATTAATATATTAAATATTTAAAATGATACATTAAAATATATTATTTTAAAAAGAGAAAAAATTCAGTTTATGTACTAACATGGCAAAATAAATCAATTTAATCAAAGCAAATTTTATATAAGTCGAAAAGATATGCAATATACAGTCGACCCTTGATATACGACCAGCCTGACATGCGAACAACTTGATTTACGACCAAAATTTTTGTTTTGATTTACGTGTACCCGCTTGTGCGATTGTAAACAAACAGCTGAGAGCGTTCGTAAGCGTCAGTCAGAGCCCAGATACATGAATTTGTGGACGTAATTTCGGTTAGTGCAGTGATTTATCTATATATATAATTCACTAAGACCAGGGCAAGCAAGACTCATAACTGCTAAGGAAGGAAGAGAAGGTAACGAAGGTAAAGAAAGTGATTGTTAAGGGATGTTAGCTAGCGGGTTAGGCATGGCACATGATGATGTCATTAGGCTGAGTCAGCACCGACTTGCTTTGGAGTGTATTATTACAGCAGTTCACAACACGACCAGCTTTGAACTGAGTGCTCGACTACTGTCATTATTAACTTGAGAAACAGGGATCACACATTTGAAACGAAGAAGGAAATTGTGCGGAAATATGAGAGTGGTGTTCGTGACCGATCTCGCTAATATGTACAGCATGTCGAAATCCACCATCTTGACAATTTTACAAAGAAAAGATTTACATAAGGAGGCTCCTTCTAAACAATAACCACCTTCCATTTCATTCTCGTCCTCCTCCTCCTCCTCCTACAGCCCAAAGATGTCAAATTAAATGGTGAGTACAGTATGAAATTGTTGTTTCTTGTTGGCTACGCACTTTTTATAACTTTTTGGTTAGTACATTAGAAAAATGATTGGTGCTTTGGTAAATTATGCGCATTATACAACCCTTTTTTATTATGAAAAGGTTAAGTAAGTGTTGCAGTGTGAGGTTCGGAGCGCATTATGGGTATTTCCATTATTACTTATGGGAAAAATAGTCTTGACTTACAACCAACTTGAGTTACAACCAGCCCTCGCAAACAAAGTGAGTTCGTAAGTCAAGGGTCCACTGTACTTTGTTAGATCCATTTCAGTCTGCATATCAGTCTATAGAAGGGCAGAGGACACCATCGTCACTTTACTTCATTTATTAGATAGATAGATAGATAGATAGATAGATAGATAGATAGATAGATAGATAGATAGATAGATAGATAGATATGAAAGGCACTGTATGATAGATAGATAGATAGATAGATAGATAGATAGATAGATAGATAGATAGATAGATAGATAGATAGATAGATATCAATCAATCAACATTTATTTATATAGCACATATTCATTCAAAAAAATTTAGCTCAAAGTGCTTTACAAAATGAATAGAGAAATAGAAGACACAATAAAAGATAAACATAAGTCAACATTAATTAACATAGAATAAGAGTAAGGTCCGATGGCCAGGGTGGACAGAAAAAACAAGAAAAACTCCAAAAGCTGGAGAAAAAAAATAAAATCTGTAGGGGTTGCAGACCAAGAGACCGCCCAGTCCCCTCTGGGCAATCTACCTAACATAAGTCAAACAGTCCTCTTTGTATTTACGGTTCTCACGGAAGGACTTGATGATGATGGTCACATAGACTTCTGGCTTTCAGTCCATCAATGTTGGTGCATCATGATGCTTTGAGTAGGTGGTGGTGGCGCAGGCCGCCACCACAAAGAAACCGGAAATAGAAACAGAAGAGAGAGTAGGGGTCAGTACAGATTTTAGAGCCACTGTGAATAGTTATTATGAAGAATTGAACATACAGAGTATCAGTATTAAGTTAAAGTGAAGTTATAAAAAGGCCATGTTAAAGTAATGTGTTTTCAGCAGTGTTTTAAAGTGCTCTACTCTATTTGCCTGGCGAATTCCTATTGGCAGGCTATTCCAGATTTTGGGTGCATAACAGCAGAAGGCCATCGGCCTCACCACTTCTTTTAAGTTTAGCTTTTGGAATTATAAGGAGACACTCATTTAAAGATCTAAGGTTACGATTTGGAATATAAGATGTCAGGCATTCCGATATATAAGATGGAGCGAGATTATTTAAGGCTTTATAAACCATAAGCAGTATTTAGATAGTATAGATAGATAGATAGATAGATAGATAGATAGATAGATAGATAGATAGATAGATAGATAGATAGATAGATAGATAGATAGATAGATAGATAGATCTTTATAAAATGATTAACTACCCTCTGGCTGCCATGACTCCCATTTCTTGTCAATGTTCTTATTAGCTCAGGGAATTTCTTTGTCTTGTTAGAACAGCCAAGCAGAACTATCCTGTTTTCTTGCCATCCTCATTTGATTCAGCTTTAATAAAATAAGGTTACTAGGAACTATGGCAGGGTGACCTCAGTGATTACAGGACCATACAACTAATGTCTGTGAACTTCTAAAGGCCATGACAAGAGAGTGACATGCAAGGAGCCACGTGTCCCTGTCAAGCAGAGTATATCTGGCCCACCACAGGGGGTGGGGGTGTTCGGAGTTGGGCATTGCAGGTTTGTGGCATCTTCATCCTGAAAAGTTTATGTGCTCTTATCTGTGCCCAGCGATCAACAGGAGGAGCTGAGAGAAGATTGGTGCTAGCTTGATATTCAAATAAATGGCCAGGTAAAAGGCTTTAAAGTGCATTTCTGTATATATGTGGGATTTGTGTTGCCTGTCACCCACAACGGAGGACTACCTCCATACGAATGTCACCTCTAAGAATCAAGTGGTCCTATGCTGCTCAATTAGAGGACAGCCCCAGAGGACCCATCCCTACAGGGGGCCTCTGAGACTTTGGCGATGTTTGGGGAAGAGCTGGCAGAGAAGAACCTGGCACAGATTAAGACGAATGCCAGCACGCTCACTGGAGTTGGTGCATGTAGAAGCAGCAGGACATGCCTAGATGATCTGGCAGAGGGGAACATGACAGCTGTTTGTTAGGCTGTGGTCATCATTAGGTAATAAGTGACTCTTGGATTAAGGAAACACAAAAAGGGAAATATTCCAAATCACTGAATGCACCGGAACGTTACGCCATGCCAGCATTGTTGAAGTCATTCTTGATCGTCACGTATTAAATTGTATAGACAGTATGTTCAGTTATGTATTGTTACTGAAAGTTCAAATTAGGCCCTAGACAATCATATTCTTTTGTTCAGTTCTTCATGATACCACAGTAGGTGCCTCCAAACACTATTCATCACTCCATGTTAACTTCTCGTGCACTCTTCAAAAATATTGCTTTTGGTGTTTTGTTTTTTTTTCTCTTCTTTTTCTTTCGGCTGCTCCCGTTAGGTGTTGCCACAGCTGATCATCTTCTTCCATATCTTTCTGTCCTCTGCATCTTGTTCTGTTACACCCATCACCTGCAAGTCCTCTCTCACCACATCCATAAACCTTTGCTTAGGCCTTCCTCTTTTCCTTAATAATATGAAATTAAATATTTGTTGTCATGCATATTTCCCAGTTTTAATAACTACATTTCTCTTGTTCATTTTGTCATAAAGTAACATATTTTGAGGGCACCATCAGCTACAAAAGCACAGAGCTAATTCATGGAGGTATAATGGACGTTCTCAGGAATACATCTTGCCATACATGCGCATTGGACGACCACCTCACAGTCTCAGTCGAGTATGTAGTAACCCTACTAAGTTGAGAGGGGGCGCTGCTGCTAATGTTGTCATCTCCTCCTTTTTCCAGCGTGCCGACAAGCCATCCAGTGTAGGCGTTTGACACCGCCCCTTCTAGTTCAGCCACCACAAAACTCCGGGCATCCTGGAACTGAGTCAGTACTGACCAGAGCACCCTGCTAGATGGAGTTCTACTAGAAGGGGCTGTAACTCTAATACTATTGTTTAGATCCCCCTTACAAGCGTTACTTCATTTGTTGAAGTTTGATTTTGTTGTCCATGGGCAATATAATGGATGACTCGGGCTGACACTCCAAAATTTCCTCACTGTTTTCCACACCTGTGTGTAGATGGATGTAGAATTGGCTCGGACACAGGAAGCAGAGGATGATGGTGGGAGGAACCTCATCAGAATTGGCCGCTGTTAATAGTGGTGTCCAGCAGGGGTCAGTGGTAGGGCCACCTCTATTTTCAGTATATTAAAATGATTCAGATAGGAATAGAAATAACAAGCCAGTCAAGTTCAAAGATGATACCAAGTGAGGTGGATTGGCAGATGATCTGGAATCCATTAAATGATCACAGAGGGACTTGGACAGCACACAGGCAAATTTGTGGAAAATGAAATTTAATGTCAGCAAATGTAAAAAATTGCATGTAGGAAGTAAAAATGTGAGGTTTGAATACACAATGGGAGGTCTGAGACTCGAAAGCACACCTCATGAGCAGGACTTAGGAGTCGTAGTGGACTTGTCACTATCAACTGCCAGACAGTGTTCAGAAGCCATTAAGAAATTAGAATGTCAGGTTATATAGCGCCTTGATGTGTGGAGTACAAGTCACAGGAGGTTTTGCTCAAGCTTTATAACACAGTGGTGAGGCCTCTTCTGGAGTCCTGGGTGTAGTTTTGGGCTCACCAGACATAGCAGCACAAGAAAAAGTCCAGAGAAGAGCAACTGGGCTGATTCAGGGCTACAGGGGATGAGTTATGAGGAAAGATTCAAAGAGCTGAGCCTTTACAGGAGACCTGACTGAAGTGTTTAAAATTATGAAGTGAATTAGTCCAGTGGATCAAGATGGTGACTTTAAAATGAGTTCATCAAGAACACGGGGACACAGTTGGAAACTTGTAAAGGGGAAATTTCACACAAACATTAGGAAGTTTTCCTATACACAGAGAACCACAGACATTTGGAATAAGTGATCAAGTAGTGTTGTGGACAGGAGGACTTTATGGATCTTCAGAACTCTACTTGATGTTTTTTAGAAGAATTAAAAGGAGAGGACTGGTGTGCTTTGTTGGCCTAAATGGCCTGTTCTTGACTTGATTGTCCTGATGCTTCTAGTAATGAGAGATTTCAAGTTTTCAAATGTAATAGATATGCAAGCCTTTCCGTAAACATGTTCTCACTGTGTCAGGATGGGTTATTGGGTGTAGATTGATGGGCAAAAATGGCAAATTGATCCATTTCAAATGAAGTGTACAACACAATAAATCGTGCAGAACGTGAAGGAGTCTGAAGACTTTCTGAATTCAGTGTATTAAGAGCTTGATGACTTTCTGGTATAACAAACATCTCGGGTTGAATGACGCAGGTTTGGAACTCTAACGCAAATCATAAATCTTATCAGGCTTTTGTATATTTTGGTAATCCATGTTGGTCTTTCAAGAGGAAACAACAAGCCAGGGGATGAGTTATGAGGAAAGATTCAAAGAGCTGAGTCTTTACAGGAGATGAAGAGGAGACCTGACTGAAATGTTTAAATTGATGAAGGGAATTAGTGCAGCGGATCGAGACGGTGACTTTAAAATGAGTTCATCAACAACACGGAGACACAGCTGGAAACTTGTGAAGGGGAAATTTCGCACAAACATTAGGAAGCTTTTCTTTACACAAAGAATGATAGACACTTGGAATAAGCGACCCAGTAGAGTAGTGGACAATAAGACTTTAGTGATTTTCAAAATTCGACTTGATGTTTTTTTGTAAGAAATAAGTGGATAGGACTGGGAAGCTTTGTGGGACTGAATAGCCTGTTCTCATCTAGATTGTTCTAATGTATATTGGGAGAAGGATGTGAAGGATGGAGCTGCCAGGCAAGCGGAAAAAAAGGAAGGAATAAGAGAAGGTTTATGGATGCAGTGAGAGAGGACATGCAAGTGATGGGTGTAACAGAGCAAGATGACAAGGACAGGAAGATATGGAACAAGATGATCCACGGTGGCAACCCCTAATGGGAGAAGCCAAAAGAAGAAGAAGACCCTCAACAAACCCCAAGACAGAGCATGTTACTGATGTGGTAAAATGAGGCCTTAACAAGCAAGGGTGCAATGCTGAAGCTACCAATACTCTACAAGACAACCCTCTTGATCATGGCAACTTGTTGCTCAAGCTCAAGGCTGATTTTGGAGCTGTAAGCCCCTGTGGTATTTTTCTATTAGAGTGACACAAATTCGACAGCGAGTCACGCATGCACAGCACGCCATGTTGCCAGTTAATTCCTTGCCACTAATCCTTTCGTGTTATTTCTTTGATAGTGCAGTGTACCCCGAAAATTTGGGAACTACCAGCCAGCAGCCGGGTGAAGAGGGAGGCCCCACCGACTTGCGTCACAATAATAGAAAAAGTATCTCCCCTTTTCCTTTGCTGCCAGTTACCATAGCAGCCTAGTAATAATGCCCCTCTCGGGGTGGACAGGTCTATATCATGACAGTCCAGGGCTGAAAGACAATCTCACTCCGGCCCTGTTCATACATGTTTAGATGCAATCTTGGCTATTTCGATTAATAATTTGATTCTGTGGGCGTTCCGTTTCAGACCATAGGTATTGCCGGCTGCAGTTCCACACTGTTGTGCTTCTCCAGTTCGGCAAGCGGCGGCTGCTGTTGCTACTTATAAAAATGCTGCCATTCTTACGCTCGTAGCTCAGCTCCAGCACTTGTACCCCACATTTCATAATTGCGATTTACTCAGAATGCCCACATCAAGAGGAAGTGACGTAGTGGTAAGCTTGCCGCACTCTCGCACCCCGCGCTCTGTCCGTTGAGTGACGTTTAGCGGAAGGCGTGAATCTCCTCGATACGCGCGGTTTGTGTTCTCGGCTAGGCTCAAACCCCGCCCCGTCGTGTAACTCAGTTTGGGGCTGCCACTTTAGCAAACTTACGGGGCTGCAGTGTGTAACTGAAGTTAGTCGGATTTAGGAAAGAAAAAAAGAGTATAAACTGCCAGGAAAGAGTTGCCATTTCGGAAAGTCATTATGGCCCCCTCTATCTTCACGTCGTCGGCCACCGCCGTCGCATTGAGTAACGCCACGGTGACGGTGGACGCAGCCTTCTTCAGGTCATCTCAAGGGATTCTGAAGATTATGCAAATGGTAAGAAATGATCATTTAATGTAGGATGGAAGTTGTCATTTTTAGAGTAAATAAAAAGTGAAAACTTTTCTTTCTAGAAGTTGTGGGCAAACCCCCTTTTTATTTCAACAGTCATCCGCTTCTCTTGGCAGATGCAACGGGTTGAGTTAAGAGGGCGCTATTAGATTGGCAGAAAGAATTCTTGTCTGGCAGTTTGTGTGTGGCGTGGTGGTGGCAGTGTGATTTGTGTGTGTGTGGTGTATCCTGAAAGCGCTGCCCCTTCACCACGCTAGGGTACGAAGCGAACTGTGCCCAGTTACACCAGTCGCGCTACTTTATTCAGTATGCCAGTTTGTGAAGTGGATTTCCATTACGTTGGCCTCAGGGTAGCAAATCTGTGCCGTGCCGTTATTTGTAGGTGAAACTAACTGTATGTGCGAGTGTTGTTACACAACAGAAACTCGAGGCACATTCCTGCTCGGCCTGCAGTGGTGTGAACTTGAACAATCTGTTACGTATAAAATCTCTCGAGTTTGTGTGTGTGTGTGTGTGAGAGGAACAGAGCCAGAAATACGACAGTCAAAAACTCGCTGGTTCGTTATAGGTGACAGTCACGGTCATTTTAATTAAATGTCAGCGGGGTAGCTTCCTGTGTGCTCGATCTAATCATTTACTTCAAAGCGACATTTGTCAGCGCTTTAAATTCTACTTTTTCAGGGAGTGTTTGCGTCTGTAATGCTATGGAAACCCCGCCATTCAGGGTCAGGACCTCCAGTTGCCGCAAGCTATTCGGACTCAAGTTAGGAACCGACCCTAGTCTAGTCAGAAACAATTGTAGGAACTTGGGAGTCCCTAGTTTAAAAAAAAAAACACCAACTTGCCCAGCATGGTAGAAATTATGAACATTATTTAAGATCAAAGTCTAAATTAATAAAATGAACTGGGAGAATTTCATATTTTTTATGAAAAAACATTATATAAAACACATAAATACATTTATATAGAACATGTTGGAAAAAACAATAATAACTGAATAAAGTGCATTTAAATAAATGAAAAAGTAAGTAAAATGAAAAAAAAAAATCTCACCTGCTTAATCCAAACCAGAGTCACAGGGGTTACTGGAGCCTATCCCAGCTAACAAAGGGAACAAGGCAGGACCAAACCCTAGACAGGATGCCAATCCAGCATAGGGTGACCCAGCACATTGGCCAGTTTAGCAATAGGCTAATTTTCAATTTGATGGCAGCAACAATTTACCAAAAAAAAAAAAAATTGTGGAAATGGGAAAATATGGCACTGTGTTGGGAATTGAATTGAATTGAATTTTTATGATATCCTTAGAAAGGAAAAAATCTATCTATCTATTATATACTGCCTTTCATATCTATCTATCTATCTATCTATCTATCTATCTATCTATCTATCTATCTATTATATACTGCCTTTCATATCTATCTATCTATCTATCTATCTATCTATTATATAGCACCTTTCATATCTATCATCTATATATTTATCTATTATATAGTGCCTTTCATATCTATCTATCTATCTATCTATTATATAGCGCCTTTCATATCTGTCTATGTATCTATCTATCTATCTATCTGATTATAAGACAGGTGATCTTCTCCTTTTTAGCCTGGAGGTAGCAGCATGTACAATTTTCAAAAAGAATTTCAAGTGTAGGATTTATCAAAGCACAGGACAGTTCTGTCCACTTTGCCTCAGCCCATCTTAAATGAGCTCAGGCCCAGAGAAGGCCACGGTGTTTGCACATCATGTCTATGTCTGATTTCTTCTTGGTATGGCGGATTTTACCTTGCCTTTGCGGATGCGGCGATGAACTGTGTTCACAGACATTAGTTTTCAGAAGTGTGCCTGAGCCTGTGCAGTGATTTCCACTACAGAGTGGTGTCTGCGCCGCCTGAGGGCCCGAAGATCACGGCCATCCAGTATTGATGGTGTCTGTCCTTGTCGCTTGCGTGCAGGTGATTTCTCTGGATTCTGTGACTCTTTTAATGATTTTGTGTTCCATAGATGCTGAAATCGCAAATCCTTGCAGTTTTGCGTTGAGGATTCTTCTTGAATTTGTTGCACCATTGCTCTTTATTTCTGAGAGACTCTGCCTCTCTGGGATGCTCTGTTTATACCCCGTCATGTGACTGACCAGTTGCCAATTAACCTCACCAGCTTTTTTATTTATTTTTATTTTATTATTCCACAACTTTTCCAGTCTTTTGTTTTCTTGTCCCAACTTTTTTAAACCATTTACCTGGCATCAATTTAAAAATGAACAGATATTTTTCACAAAACAACACACTGTCTCAGTTTCAATATTTGATATGTTGTCATTGTCCCGTTTTCGATTAAATGGGGGGTGTAAATGAGTTGCAGATCATCACGTTCTGTTTTTATTTACATTTTACACAGTATCCCAGTTTCCCTTCTCTTTTGCAGAGGGTTTTGTGGGTTTCCTTTTAAATGGATAAATTTGCCGTTTTTGCTCAGCAGTCTACTCCATAATGAAAAACTGAAAACATATTTTCTGACAGGATTGCAAATTTAATAAACATCAAAAAAATCTGAATTGAGGGAAGGATGAGTGCAGCCCAATACTGAGAGGTCCTTGAAGAAAGCCTGCTCCAGATTGCACCCCACCTCAGACTAGGACGGCTCTTCACATCTCAGTGTGACAGTGACCTGAAGTATACCACCAGGACAATGCTGGAGTGTCTTCAGGACAAGTGTCTGACTGTCCTTGAGTGTCTCGGCAAAAACCCAGATGTAACCTCCATAGAACATTTATGGAGAGACCCGAAGATGGCCATTTATAGACACTTCCCATCCAGTCTAATGGGGCTTGCAAGGATCTGCCAGGAACAATGGGATAAACTGGCCAAACCCAGGTGTGCAAAGCTTGTAGAGACTTACCCAAGACGACTGGAAATCTGGAATTGTCTCCAAAGGGGCTTCTGGATTAAGGGTCTGACTACGTCTGTGAATGAAAGATTGACTACATTTGCAGATCTTTCTAAGAACCTGTTTTCACTTTGTCAGTATGGGTTATTGAGTGAAAATTGATGGGCAAAAATGGCGAAATGTATCGATATAAATAAAATTAATATTCCAAAACAGTAATGCGTGCAAAGGCCTGAATACTTTCTGAAGGCAATGAATTTATACAGAGACTTTTTTATGATAAAAATTGGACAGTTCACAGCAAGAAAATAACAAAAGTCCAGCACCGTGGTTACTGCTATTGGCCTCACAGCAGTGGGTTCAAGTTCTAGTCTGGTGGATGCCTCTGTATGGTCTGCATGTTCTCCTGGTGTCTTTGGTTTCCTCCTGCGCCCTGTGGCGAGTGGCTGAGGGTGGTGTACCCAGCCGGGATGTCCGGAAGGACCAGAGGAGGGCTTATGCCTTCTCCAGACCACGAGGGGGGTGACCGCTCTGGTGGCTTTGGGGACCACAGGAACAGAGCTTAGAAGCTCAACCCTATAGGGGCCCGTGGTCACCGCCAGGGGGCGCCCCAATGCCTGAGGAGCCCCTGGCCCTCAGCACTTCCGCCACACCCGGAAGTGCTCTGGGGGAAGAAGACCAGGGACACCCGGAGTGCTTCCGGGTGCGCAGCTGGTACTTCCACCACACTGGGGAGTGCCAGCGGAAGCTAATCGGGAGGCACCTGGCGCACGTCCGGGTGTGTATAAAAGGGGCCGCCTCCCTCCATCCGATGGCTGGAGTTGGGAGTGTAGAAGATGAAGTCTTGGTGGAACGGAGTGGAGGCGCACCTGAAGAGGCACAGGCATTGTGAGGCCTGGAGTTTGGGGTTGTGTGTGCACTGTCAATAATAGGGATTGTAAATAAATGTCTGTTGGGTGATTTAAAATCATGTCTGCCTGTCTGTGTCCGGGCCGTGTTCCACAGCCCTAAAGCCGTATAGGTTATGTTGTTTGGCAATCATGAACTAGCCCAGTATGAGTGAGGCTGTGCATCCTGTGCACGTCTGCTTTGTGTCTATGGCTGCAAGTATAAGTTCAGAGGCATGGCCTGGAATCCCTACAGATTTTATTTTTTTTCTCCGAGTTTTTTTTGTTTTTTCTGTCCCCCCTGGCCATTGGACCTTACTCTTATTCGATGTTAATTAATGTTGACTTATTTTGTTTTCTTATTGTGTCTTTTATTTTTCTATTCTTCATTATGTAAAGCACTTTGAGCTACTGTTTGTATGAAAATGTGCTATAGAAATAAATGTTGTTGTTGTTGTTCCATGTCTCCACAACCCAGATTTGAGTTATAAGAGAATTTAGGAAACAGTGCATGACTAGATTTGTGAAATGCTACAGTTTACTGAAAGTCAAGGTAGATACTGACATGCACAGAGTGTGAATGTCTTTTTAGGGTCAGCTTAAAATGATGCATTTGAGTGCAAGTTGAATTTATGAGAAGCTGTGCTGATGCAAAAAGGGGAAGGAAAACTTTTAAGATGTGTAAATTACTTCCTGAAGCAGAAGGGCCATTAAGGACTCCTTTAAAGAATCCTGTTTTAAAATAGCAATACGGCATATTTATTTTTAAAAACATAATGTTAATATTACTTTTAAACAGTGCCTCTCCTGGAGAGTTTAATCACAAAACATTTCATAAAGCACAGATAGGTAGACGTGAAAGTATACAATAGATAAGAAGGACGCAATGTGACTGAAATAGTGTGGCCACTAGGGGGCGCTGTAGGCCCTGAAGCCCAAACACAACCACACAGACAACATCAAATATAAGGAGTGTTACAGCCAAGAACCTCACGGAGGCATCTGGAAAGGCCGCACAAACACCAGTATTCTCTCTTCTCTTCTCTCTTCCGCTGTCCTTCCTCCACTCCTCCCAAGTAAGCTTTGTCCTCTTCCACCCGACTCCAACTCGCCTGGGTGGGACGTGGGCCATGGGGAGCACTTGTGGGACAAACTGAGGTCGATTTTACAAATCTCCGCTGCATCCCCTGGCTGCCTCTATGGAAACCAACAGGGCTTCCCTACAGGAATTAAGCTTCCAGCATGGATGGATGGCTAGAAAGACAGACAGATGGACACTATATAGCAGATAGTTAGATAGATGGGTGTATGGATAGAAAGGCACTATAAGACAGATGGATTGATAGAACAACAGGCACTGTATGATAGACAGATAGATAGAATTGCACTGTATGATGGATAGATAGATTGATAGACAGATGGATAGATAGAAAGGCGCTGTATGATAGATAAATAGAAAGAAAGAAAGAAAGAAGGGCACTGTATGATGGATAGATAGATTGATAGACAGATAGATGGATAGATAGAAAGACACTGTATGATGGAAAGATGGATAGATAGATTGATAGACAGATGGATAGATAGAAAGGCACTGTATGATAGATAAATAGAAAGAGAAAGAAAGAAGGGCACTGTATGATGGATAGATAGATGAATAGATAGAAAGGCACTATATGATAGATAGATAAATAAAAAGAAAGAAAGGCACTGTATGATGGATAGATAGATGGATAGATAAAGACACTGTATGATAGATAAATAGAAAGAAAGAAAGGCACTGTATGATGGATAAATAGATAGAATGGCACTGTATGATGGATGGATAGATAGATGGATAGATAGAAAGGCAGTGTATGATAGACAGAACGTCTAACTTGACTAAAAGTAAGAGAGCAGTCCCAGTGAGGCGTTATGAAGGAGCCCCAGTTGTGTTTCCTGATGCCCTTCTTCTGAATATTTTGCTGTAAATGAAGTCTTCAGTGCTAGTGTGTCATAGAGAGGATGTGCACTTTGTTCATAATGGCCATCAGCTTTGAATTCTTCTGCCCTACACTACAGCATTCCATCCCTGGGCCTGCCTTCTTGTTTTGCTCTGGTGGGCCTCTCTTGAAGTGACGTTACCAGCGCAACACACCACAACATACAGAATGTCGCTGGCCTTGAGTTCTAGGACATGTCTTCTTCTTCTTCTTCTTTTAGCTGCTCTCATTAGGGGTCACCACAACAGATCACCTTCTTCCATATCTTCTTGTCCTCGTCATCTTGTTCCATTACACCCATCACCTGCATATCCTCTCTCACCACATCCATAAACCTTCTCTTATGCCTTCCTCTCCTCCTCTTGCCTAACTGCTCTAGCCGTAGCATTCTTCTCCCAGTATACCCAGCACCTCGCCTCTGCACATGTCCAAACCAGCACAATCTCGCCTCTCTGAAATGTCTCCAAATCATTCAACCAGAGCTGACCCTCTAAATGTCCTCGTTTCTAATCCTGTTCATCCTCGTCACACCCAATGCAAATCTTAACATCTTTAACTCTGCCACCTCCAGCTCTGTCTCCTGTGCCACTGTCTCCAACCCATATAACATAACTGGTCTCACTACCGTCCTGTAGACCTTCCCTTTCACTCTTGCTGATACCCGTCTGTCACACATCACTCCTGACACTCTTCTCCACCCACTCCACTCTGCCTGCACTCTCTTCTTCACTTCTCTTCCACAATCCCCATTACTCTGTACTGTTGATCTCAAGTATTTAAACTTTTCCACCTTCGCCAACTCTACTCCCCTCATCCTCACCATTCCACTGACCTCCATCTCACTAACTCACATGTATTCTGTCTTGGTGGTCCTACTGACCTTCATTCCTCTCCTCTCATATCTTCACCTCTCCAGGGTCTCCTCAACCTGCTCCCTACTGTCACTACAGATCACAATGTCATCAGCAAACATCGCAGTCCACGGGGACTCCTGTCTAATCTCATCTGTCAGCCTGTCCATCGCCATTGCAAATAAGAAAGGGCTCAGAGCTGATCCCTGATTTAATCCCACCTCCGTCACTCCTACCGCAGACCTCACCACGGTCACACTTCCCTCGTACATATCCTGTACCACTCTTACGTACTTCTCTGCCACTCCTGACTTCCTCATACAATACCACAGCTCCTCTCAATCACCCTGTCATTTGCTTTCTCCATGTCCACAAAGACACAATGCAACTCCTTCTGGCCTTCTCTCTCTGCTTCTCCATCAACATCCTCAGAGCAAACATCTCATCTGTGGTGCTCTTTCTTGGCATGAAACCATCCTGCTGCTCATTAATCATCACCTCACTACTTAACCGAGCTTCCATTACTCTTTCCCATAACTTCATGTTGTGACAAACTTTTACACCCAATGCCCTTCCTGATGTAACCCTCCCCATTTATCCGGGCTCAGGACCGGCATGAAGAAACACACTGCTTTGTGCATCCCCTGTGGCTGGATTAGAGTTCTAGGACATGCAAAGGATGTAAAAATGACATCTTCCCCTCTAGTCTTTGTCTGCTAGGCACACTGCAGTGGGTCCAAGTGGTCTTTGAAAAGTAAGCACAGAGTTCAGGACCAGCCTTTCAAAGCACTTCACGAGGTCGACGTGAGTCTGCTGTCATTAGGTGAAGAAGGGCCTGTCATCTTTGGAGCGAGCTCAGTCCCGGATGTTTTCTGTAGCAGTAACACTTTGTGGGATGTTAGCGGTAGACTGAATAGGTGGCATGGGACACCACAGAGTCGGTCAGCCCCGGCCTTAAGTTCTTGAGGACTTTACTCCATTCCGGGGTTTCCTTCTTGTTGCCTCCTCAGTTGCACTTACGATGTTCACAGTTATAAGGCAGTGTGTGTTCTTTTTTTAAAGAGAAGTGCTGTGCTTAATAATGAATAAAACTGAAATCGAAAATCAAAGTTAGCAATGAACAAGTATGTGGGGGCGGCACGGTGACGCAGTGGGTAGCGCTGCTGCCTCGCAGTTAGGAGACCCGGGTTCGCTTCTCGGGTCCACCCTGTGTAGAGTTTGCATGTTCTCTCTGTGTCTGCGTGGGTTTCAGTTGTCAACATGGGCACTGCCCATAGGCAGCTCACACTTCCTCTTTGTGTGTGTGACTCTTTTGCCCTGTTCTTCACCAGCAACACCTCCAAGATGTTGAATTAGGCAGATTGTCGACATTATTTTTTCTTGTTGTTGTGATGGTGGATATGCACAGGAATGTGGCATCCAGTGGGCTTTTGTCCTGACTGGGACATGTTTCTGCTTTTCATTGAAGAGAAGAGTGCAGACATGACATTCACTCCTTCCAGGCCATTGGTACTCACAGCAGTAGATGTAGGGTCCATTTCTACCCCCAGGTTGTAAGGTTACTGAACAGAAGATTTAAAAGTAGCGTATGTTCGGTTTACAGTCCCCAGTTTACCAAACCTGCATGTGTTTGGGATTGATGAGACAATAAGGAGAATCTGCTTACTGTATACAAAAGGTTGCCAGACCATAAACCCGAGTCCAGTTTAATGTGTGCTGCTCAAAAAAATGAAAGGAACCCTTTTGAATCCGAGTATAGCATCAAGTCAATGAAACTTGTGGGCTGTTGATCTGCTCAGTGAAGTAGCATTTTGAAATTCTATGCGTAACGGTCATAACTGAATACTACTTACGTACATATATACGCCCATAGCCTGCAGCTCGGTTGCCATGTGAGGCGGAGTTGCATCCCCCATTACCACGCCTCCCACATACTTGACTCCCTGCCCATATAAGGCCGTCCATCAGCAGCAATCCAAGCTGTGAGAAAACAGTAAAAAGGAGGCGTGTCAGACATCGTGGTACATTTGCTGATGCTGCTATACGGAAACAACTTCATGACGCTGCTGCCAAATACTCGCAGAAAAATCCACAAGTTAATAGAGACTCTGTCGCTAAATACTCGCAGGCAGTTCCATAAGTTCATAGACATGCTGCCGCTAAACAACCACCAATGCCTCTTAAACATCTTAGATTCACAGGTGACGATTTCAGTAGTGGACACTTTAATGTTTATGAATGTTTAAACTCTCAAAAGCTGAATGCGAAGTTATCGATGAAGCCGGTTGTATGCTTACAACGCTTGACAGATACTGAATGTCACTTCAACACAAGTCCTGCAAATACTGTCGTCATTGAAACAAACCATGAAACTCAAACCGATTATGACAGCAGCAATCCAAGCTGTGAGAAAACTGTAAAAAGGAGGCGTGTCAGATGAAGTGGTACATTTTCTGATGCAGCTAGACGAAAACAACTCCGTGACGCTGCCGCCAAATACTCGCAGAAAAATCCACAAGTTAATTGACACGCTGCCGCTACATATTCACAGGCAAATCCACAAGTTAATACCGGGAATGCCTGTTAAACATCTTAGATTTACGAGTAGCGAACACTTCGATGAATGAAACCTATTATCTTTATAACGGTTGACAAACACGGAATGCAAATTGAACACAACATGTCCTCCAAATATGAACCTGATTGAAACAAATAAGGATAATCAAATCCTCGATGACAGCAACACTCATAACACTCACAAAACAATTACATTGACAATCATGTTACGTTATTTTTAAAATGTTTCCTTTTCTTTTTCATAACTTCTTTAACACACTACTTCTCCACTGCGAAGCACGGGTATTTTGCTAGTTTTTCAATATAATCTCTTGTTTCTGTCTGAGAAGTGACATTACATTAAGCTTAAATTGTAATCTCTCGAAGCGAACAAAGTCCTAGGTTTAGAGGTATTTGATCGATAGCAACAACAACATTTATTTCTATAGCGCATTTTCATACAAATAATGTAGCCCAAAGTGCTTTACATGATGAAGAAAGAGAAAAAAAAGACAAAGTAAGAATTAAAATAAGAGAACACTAATTAACATAGAATAAAAGTAAGGTCATATGGGAAGGGAGGGCAGAAAAAAACAAAAAAAAAAACCTCCAGCCGGCTGGAGAAAAAATAAAATCTGCAGGGGTTCCAGGCCATGAGACCGCCCAGCCACTCTGGGCACTCTACCTAACATAAATGATCAGTCCTCATTGTATTCAGGGTTCTCATGGGACGACTTCTTGATGACGGTCACGTGGACTTTTGGCTTTTAATCCATCAGTGTAGGAACATTGCGTTGCTTTGATCAGGTGGTGGTGGCGCAGAAAACCGGAAAAAGAACAGAAGAGAGAGTAGGGGTTAGTACGGATTTTGGAGCTACCATGAATAGTAATGATAATTAATTGAATATACAGAGCATCAGGATTAAACTAAAATAAAGTTATGAGAAAGCCATGTTAAAGTAATGAGTTTTTAGCAGTTTTATAAAGTGCTCCACTGTATTAGCCTGGCGAATTCCTATTGGCAAGCTATTCCAGATTTTAGGTGCATACATATGCGATAAGCTGTCGCTATCTCGGCATCTGATTTAAAGTTGTCTCCAGTTATTTTTGAGAATAGTCCAGCTATGAGTTTCACTGGGTTTGGACTTTCACAATTCTCAGGTAGACCTTCGATTCTAATATTATTCTTTCTGCATCCATCTTCCTGAGCCGCAAGTCTGCCTCCGAGGTTTTTGCATTCAGAATTCTCAGCTGTAGCTCTGCCAGCAGCGGTAGATGCCAAATGTTCAGCTGTTTCAATTCGAGTCTTGAATGTCTGCTTAACGTCTTTCAGCTGATCGGCAAGTGCCCTCAGTTTGGACACATTTTCCTGAATGTGTTCCTCAATTTTTACCCAACATACATTTAAAGGCTGCATCAAAGCGATTGTATATACTATACGTTTTTCCAAGTCTTTATTATCCTGCATCTCCAGCTGCAGCTTCTCACTTTCTTTCTTTATATTTTTCTGAATGTCTGTCTTTAGCTCATTTATGGCTGTGGCCATTGTTGTGATCATTACCTTCAGTTCAGACAAATCGTTTCGGCTTTCATGCTCCGCGGGTGAAGTGGCAATCCCCGTTGCAGCCAATGCTCCCGGCTCGCGAGGAGTAGATGAAAGCACGGACTGCAAGGCCATTTCCAGTTTCGAGTGATCTTCTGGAATCGACGAGCTATCGTGACCAGCATCACTTGCACCTTCGCTCCCATTTTCGATCTCGACTGGAGATGATGCAGTGGAGCGGGATCCTGGGAAGTCTGTGCTTTCGCCTGCCAGTTCCAGGTCAGTCTCTGAAAAGCCATACCTTGCACTTGGACTTGATGCCTGTCTAGACTTGGATGTAGCTTTAGGTTTCTTTTCCGTTTCTTTCTGACCCCCTTTCTTGTTACTCATGTTTATATACTGTAGTAGAAGCTCCTCGGGTTGGGTAAATACAGGATACCTCGGAATAATAAGAAATAAGAGAAATAATAAACGAAGCTCCGCTTCAGACGTCCATCTCCCGTAACAGACGAGACCACTCTCACGTTGCGTTAATTTCTGAGGACCTGCGCAGAGGAAGCGTCATTTAAACTCTGGGAATGCGTGGCAGCCATGATGTGTTAAGTTAAAATGAGCCCTTAGTGAGAGTTTGATTTTTTCCAGTTTCAAATAGTATATACAGTAACATCAGTTACCGGCTGACGTAGAATAGGAGAGTTAGGATTCTTCCAATTGAGCAAGATAAGTCTACATGCCAATAGTGAAGTAAAGGCCATTACAGTTTGTTTGTCCTTCTCAACTCTAAGCCCCTCTGTGAGCCCACCACACACGGCTGTTAATGGGTTAGGTGGGATTGTGACCTCCCAGGCTGTCTGAAAGGCATTTTGGTCCTGAATGATTTTAATTTGGTGCTCGCCCAAAACATGTGAGGCTGGAGCTCGATTGCAACGTTCGCATGTCCTGGAAACATTTTGGACAATTTTAAAAGAGACAAATGTGCCCGATATATAATTTTAAGTTGAATAATTGTATGCTTTGCGCATATGGAGCTCGAGTGAATTCTCTGCATTGCTACTTTCCACTACTTTTCTGAAATATTGATTAAGAGATCCTTTTCCCACTTTTCTTTTGGATCTTTGAAAGGGAGGGACTGTAAAATAGTTGTATATATTACAGAAATGCTGTCTGAGTCCTCGAGACTAAGCAATATTATTTCCGGTATAGAGCTAGGTGGGAAGTGAAGAAAATTGAGCAAGGTCTGTTTAGCAAAGTTATGAATTTGAAGGTAGCGAAAGAAATGTGTTGCTGGTAAGTTAGATTTGGAGTGTAATTGTTCGTAGGAGGCGAAGACGTCGTCTATGTACAGATCTCTAAGTGATTTAATACCAAATGTTTTCCAGATGTTAAAAAACTGCGCACGTTTGAGAGGGTGGGAAAAGGCGGCTCTCGTGCTGAGGTGCCACGGTTAAAAGCTACTCTGTCTTAAAGTACTTCCTACATTGCTTCCATATTCTGATTGAGTGAAGCACAGTGAGGTTGTTCGTATATTGGCGATAACTTGTATTTATTGGGATACAAGGCAGGGAATATAAAGAAGTACTGCAGGATTTTATTTTAAACCGTAAGTTTTAAGGCACATCTGCAATTACAAAGGTAAGATCCGGATATATTAAAAACTTGTGTCTACGATGACATGGGACAAACGTGTGATTACGTTAGGCTTCTTAAAAAAAAAAAAAAAAGCACAGAATTTCAATAATTAGTCATGTAGTGAGTACTAGGGTGTTGTACCGTGTTAGCCATTATGAATGTAGAGAAAAGTCAAGCAAAATGACTCCTTTTGTTGGCCAACTAGAAAGATTACAATATGCAAGCTTTCGACCTGACTACAGATACGCATTGTATGGGAAAACGCATCAGAAACTTAAAAAGACGTTTGTTGGACAGTCATTTTATCCAAAGATCTTGACCATACATTGTTCTCCTCTATTGCTTGATGAATTTTCATCTGGAGGGGTCTGTTCATTTTTTACATTGAAGATGTCTCACTTAAAGTTTTTCCAATGTTGTTATTTGTCCTGGTGTCTCTATAAACGCAGGCAACTCCAGTCTCAGTAGTACATTTCGCCTGAAGAAGGGGCCTGAGTTGCCTTGAAAGCTTGCATATTGTAATCTTTTTAGTTAGCTAATAAAAGGTGCTTAATAATTAGTCATCAAACTTTATTCAGGGACAGGTGAATATGTAGCTAAGCTTAATACTGCCACGGCACTGGACGAATTATATCAGCCAGGGGTGAATCACCAAAAGATTGAACTGGTAGTACATCATCAATAGCGGGAGTGCCTATAAAAACGACAACGCTGCACAGTCGCATGCTCTTTTTCTACTGCGGCAAAGGTAAGCAGTCCTTTTTATACTTTCTCATATACAAAGTATAGGGAAAGTATTGTAATCATCCAAAAATTCAACCGCGACCAGTCCTGGAGGGCCTCATCATTCTTACCCTTTTCTTAATTAGGGACCTGTTTTTGCTGCTAATTCACTTCTTTTACATTCATTTTATTTGACTTGCTCTTGAAAACTCAGACCCCTTAATTGTTTCTTTTTCCTTTAATCGGCTACCAAACAATAATGAGATATAAAATGAGCCAAAACGTGACCAGCAAACTACATACAGTATCTGAAAATAAAAAGGGTGGTGGTCTGAAAAATGCTGATCTGCTCAGGTCCACAAAACATTTTATCAGAGCTCTTAGAAAAGAGAAAAATCAACAATTTTGCAAATGTCTGCTATTGCACAAAGAGAGCAGCAACAAGCCATAGAATTAAAGAACGTGTTTAATTAACAACAAGACTCAGCGCCTGATTAAGCAACTGATTGGAGCGAAATTTGTTGGAGTTTGAAGCCCTGACTGAGTTGGTCTTCTGTCAGCTCACTCACTTCACATTTCATTTCTGTTTAAAGAAAGAGATGAAGCAATTCAGAGGAACAAATCTTAAAAAACAATTCAATTAAAATTAATTCAAAAGAAGTTAATTAGCAACAAAAACAGGTCATTAATTAAGAAAATTGTTAGAATGAAAACCTGCAGCCACTGTGGCCCTCCAGGACTGGAGTTTGAGACCCCTGTTTTAGACCCCCCCGAGTCCAGTTTACTCGCTCGTAGTAGGGAAAGGGAAAGTATTGTAATCGTCCAAAAATTCGATGTCCAGATTTTGATGAATCTCCACGTTTAAAAATTCGATTTTGATGAATTTCAACTTTTCAGAACTCCCCGAGTCTGATTTACTTTCTTGGAGGGAATGTATTGTAATCGTCCAATAATTCGATGTTGAGATTTTGATGAATCTCCACGTTTTAGACTTCCCTGAATCCGAAAATACCATTTTTGGAATTATATCTATGTGTGTGTGTGTGTGTGTGTGTGTGTGTGTGTGTGTATATATAAACACAATAATTTGAGTGTGCTTTCACTTCGGTCAAGCAAATTTTGCTTACATGTATTAGGTACAAGATGTAGATTTCTATCAATTTTTGGGCTATTTTCGCTATCCAGAAGTGATACTTTCCCTTTTGTTCATGCAGCTGCAGAGTCTGATTTATCTAAGTTTACTTTTCTAATAATTGTTCAATATATTATAAATTTGATTTGTTGTTGATGGTTCTTGAATGTACATAATATAAAAATCCTTGTCTTGTGATTTACTCCTCAAATATCCATCCCCACATCTGAGTATACGAGAAAGTCGAGGGGAGACCACTCGCGTTTTTAAAGATAACGAGCCACCTCAAAGAGCCATGTGTAAAGAGCAGTGAATTCATCCATTGCGGCACTCGACGCCTGTACTACGATACATAATAACACGAGTCTGCTGGACATCTTACCTTGTAATAAAAGTGAATTCCTCTGTCTGAGCCAGCAAACGGCCGTTTCATTGTACGTGTCTCAATGGAAGATCTCTGCTCTGAGAGACACGTTTTCATCAAGCGCTAGGCCGACAACTGCTGAATCTGGAGCCGAAGTGTTATCGTGGTCCTCCTCCTCCTCACCCAGTGTGTCATCCTCCGTCTGTTCTCTCTCAAATCCTCAGTCTTGGAAGTGGAATGGAGAAATTGTTAGACTCAAAGCAACATAGGAACCTCTCCCTTCTTCAACAGTCGTCACTCGGCCTCAGCTCCCGTCTCGTGAAAAGATGGCTACAAACTCGGTTATGGAGACTAACTGTAAAGCTCTCTCTCTCTCTCCGGATAGTGACAATCCCTGTAGATCAGGTTTCCACATCAGAGGGAAATGTTTCAAAACTAACTACCTTGTTGTGCTTACTGGAAACTCGGCATAAAGGTGCACAATAACGTTCAGCTATAGAGCCATCTGTACGCTGAACCTTTAAAAACGTCTTTTTCGTGGACATTCTCGCCACTTAAGCAGAAATCACAACTGCAGTATGGACAACGGAAGTAACTGAGCTGGCTGAGATTTCACCGGAAGTACGTCTGCACCTCCCTGTGCGTATAGTCAATTAAAGCGGAATAAAAGTGCACATTGCAGACTCTCCTTTTTCGACATGGTTCCCCCCCAGTGACAGTTGGCGTCACAGGTTTTTGTGATTTCTTCAGGTGGGTTTCATGGCTTCATAAGACACCGTGGCCTGCTTCTGCCCTTTTCGAGTCTGTAGTTGCCATTTTTCAAAACGAGCACAAGAGCTGTACCCATGAAAGTCAAAGAAGCCATTCATTGGTCTGCAATGTGCGTCTTGACGTGAATTGTTTATTTTACACGGCCCCAGTTGTGAATTTGCCATGCTCTGTCCAGGGTTGCTTCCTGTCTTTCCCCCCCCGATGCTGCTGGCTCCTTTGGTGTCTAAAGCAGCATCACAAAAATACTCGACTGATTTAGAAGATGTGAAAGAATAAGTCTCAACACACGAAAAGGGTTTGGGGCAGCCACCCGTATGTTGTCCCTGGCTGCAAAAAGGGGTATATAGCAAGTCGCAAAAGCAGACCACAGACATCAAAAGGTTTGGGGTAGCCCACCCATATATTGTGCCTTGGCTGCAAAATGGGTTGAATTGCTTGTGAAGTTCACAGGTTTGAGTCCCAAACAGAACTGATTTCAGTTTGATAAGATGACAGCTTTAAAGGCTGTGACAAGAAGTGACATCATCTGGACCAGAACCGGAAATGATGTCATCAAGTACCTAGTGGGATTTCCCGTGGATGGTCTTGTGACAATGCGGGTTCTGCTCCATGCTCCCATCCACTGTTCGGGAGCCCTTGAACCCAACACCGTTGATAATGCTACCGAGGTGAGCTAGACAGTGAGGCAATAACATTTGAGCAAGGGATGGTATAAAAAGTGCAAAGTGCTTTTATTTAAAACAATCAAAACAAAAACAAAGTGTTCAATTAAATAGGTGCAGTGATTCCCAAAGTCTTTCAAAAAGAGTCATTAAATAAATATTCCATTAAAAGAAATGTGGAGGTTAAAAAACCATATAAAAACAATCCTGTAAAACGAGGTTAAAACGTTCATCAGGAAACAGTCTTTTAAAATCAACTTCAAGGCCGGTGCTCTTCTACACCAGCATCTCACCTGCTTCTCCCAGTTGGGCTTTACAACGGGCGAGACGCTCTCTCTGCAGCTGCCCTTTCTCTCATCACATCAACACGGGTCTGGAGGCCTCCCTATCCCTGGCTTCCGTCAAGCACTCATCCCAGACCCACACTTGGTTCACGGCCAGGACGCACACGCTGGGGAATCCACCACCAAGCCTCCCGCTGCCTTTCTGGCCTTCCGCGGCCATTCGCCCTTCGCTGATCACTCCCGCTACTTGATCACTCAGCGGGAGCAACTTCTACTACGACTCCTGGGTGTCGGCCTAACACCCAGGCTTCCACACAGCTGCTTGCGAGCACTCGTTCGCTCACACCGTGTCTCTCTCTCCTGCACCGACTTGCTCGCTCGTTTCCTGTAACCTCCGTCCTTTTCTCCCTTTCATTTTGTTCTTTTTACTCACCCCTCTTAACCGACTCGCGCTTCTTTATATTGAGAGGGGGGCCATAGCAGCTGCAGCACATTAGCCACAGGAACAATCACGGATGTGGGCAGTCCCTCACCTGTGCACTAGGTGAGAAATGCTCACATCGCAGATCGCCCTGCGGCTTGCTACGGCCACCACGCCCCCTCACTTAACCACCGCTAGCGCGGTGATTATTCATTTAAATAAATGGCCTTTGCTGAGCGAGCTGTGGACCCATAATACCACAGGTCTGCAGAGGACGGAGAGAGAGAAAGTTAGTGTAGCTCGCCACCCCCTGGTCCGGAGTGGTACTACTATTATTATTTAGGCCCTCTAGCTGCCTCCCAGTCGCACGTGTGTGACAAACCATAAGCCAAGATGTGTCCTTATTGAGTTCCAAACTGAACTGATCTTAGTGGCGAGATGGGAGGTGGTTTTAAAGGCCGAAAGCGGAAGTGATGTCATCAAGAGACCGGAACCGTAAGTGACGTTGTTCTGGGCGCCGGAACCGGAAATGACTTTGCCATTGTTAAATCTGGTAGGTTCTGGTTAAAGCCTGCCTCCCCTCTCTGGTCCCTCTTATTTCTGCTATAATTCACTCTTCTCTCACTACTGGTAAAAACTGTTGCAATAACCTCAATACTGAAAAAACCTGGTGCCGACCCTACTAATTTCAATAATTTTTGCCCCATTTTCTAATTTGCCGTTCATCTCCATGAAATCTTGAAAAAATAGTATCTATCCAACTTCACTCCCACTTATCTCATAATAATCTATATGAAAAGTTCCAGTCTGGTTTTCGCCCACTCCATAGTACAGAAACGGCACTTGTTAAAATTACTAATGACCACCTAATGGCTGATGACTCTGGTTTAATTATTATTCTCATCCTCCTTGATCTGAGTGCAGCCTTTGGTACTATTTGTCCTACCACTCTCCTTAACAGATTATCTTTGATTGGCATTACCCACACTCCACTAGATTGGTTCCAGATCCCACCTCTCAGGCCGCACTCAGTTCATTCAGCTTAAAACTTTTACATCCTAACCCACCGCTGGTTACTTCAGGTGGGCTCTGTCCTGGGGTCTCTTCTTTTTATTATTTACCTTCTTCCCCTTGGCAATATCTTTCGTAAATATAACATTCATTTTCACTGTTATGCTGATGACCCCCAGAATTACCTTGCTAGTAAACCCACCTCTTCTTTTCCACCATCTTTCGCTTATTGACTGCATTGGTGGAATTAAATCCTAGTTTTCTTCAAATTTTCTTAATTAAACAGTGACAAAACTGAGGTTCTCCTCATTGGTACAAGATCATCATGATAATCTTTCACTTGCTATTAATAACTCTTTTATTTCCCCTTCACATCAGGTCAAGAGTCTATGTGTCATCCTTGACAGGACTCAGTCTTTCCAATCTCACATTAATAACATCACCTGGTCTGCTTACTTCCACCTACGTAATATTAAATCGCATCCACCCCTCCCTCACTCCCCATACCCCTGCCATCCTTGTTCACAGTCTTGTTACTTCTCGTCTGGACTCCTCTTTGGTCTCTCTAATAAATGTTTTCCTAAGCTTCAGCTAGTCCAGAATTCTGCAGCTCGCATCATTACTCGAACCCCGTCTATTCACTATATTACTCCGGTCTTGCAGCAGCTTCATTGACTCCCGATTAAGTTTCGAAATTGATTTTAAAATTCTGCTGTTAACATTTAAGGCCGTTCATAACCTCGCCCCTCCATATCTGTCTGACCTTCTTCATGTTGCCATTCCCTCGCGTAACTTTAGATCCTCTTCCTCAATCCATATGACCGTCCTTCTCACCCGTCTAATCACTGTGGGGAGCGGCGCGTTCAACCCTTCTGCTCCCAGACTTTGGAACTCACTACCTACTGAGCTTAGAAATATCGAATCATTTTCAACCTTCAAATGTAAACTTAAAACCCATCTGTTTAAAATGACTTTTTCTTTATTATTACAGTGGCTTTGTTTGGTTTGATTTTTTATATTATCTGATGTTTTAAGTTTATAATGTGTTTTTTTATTTATTGTTTGTTTGGTGTCCTTGAGTGCTTAGAAAGGCGCCTCGTATAAATAAAATGTATTATTTCCCATATTTGGCCTGCAGAGATAACAAAGGTAGGTTTAATGCACCCTGTCACCCCCTGGCCTGGCGGCTAATTACCTCCACTTGGTCCACTCAGCTTCCTCCTAATCGCACGTGTGTGAAAAAGGAAAATCTGCAGCAAAAAGGACATTTCTGAAATTTGACATTCACAGATTTACAGACTGTTCACATTACATCGCAGGTCACTAATAGGTGGACCGCGGTCCGGGTCCGGACCCAGAAGAGACATATCATTGAGTTTTATTTAGTTTTACTGGCGACTCTTTTCTTACAGTGTTTCTACACTGCTACTCAGTGAAAGGGACCGCCTACGTGTCTCTGATTGGCCAGTACTTGTTGCCTTCGTGGGTTCGAGTTGGTTGGGTTCATAGACATATATAGATAGACGCCGCATTCACTGTGTTTTCTAGTCGAAATGATACGTCAGTGTGTCAGCCGTATTGCGAGTGGCAAAAGTGCCATTTAAACTAATACAGGCAGACGTGGAAAGCGGGTTTTCTGATGAAAAAACAACATTTAAAACAGTATTGTTTACATACAACAGATTTTGGCAAATCGTTTAAATGCAATTATTTATATCCATTGTGACAGATAGGGGGGCGCTGTCGTCCCCTTGAACCCTCAGATCAGACACCAGTTAAAAGTCCAATAATTAAATTTATTTGAACTATACAGTGCACAAAGCACCCTCCACTCCACAATACTCATAAATCAAATCAATAATCAATCAATAATCAATCCTCCACTCTCCCAGACGCGTTGTCACCCTGCCACCCGACTCAGCTCAACCCTGGGATCTCCCACAGTCCTTTTTAAAGTCCTTGACCTGGAAGTGTTTCTTCTTTCTCTGTCCATGTGACTGGTAACACTTCTGGGTCAGATAAAAAATACTTTTCTTCAGCCCGGTGTAGGGCAAATAGTCCTTGGTTCTCCCTGTAGTGTCCTCTGGCGGCCCCCATGGTATCCAGCAGGGCTGTGAATAAACACTCCAATGTCCATGATGCCCTGCTGGAATTCGGGGCACCTCTATGCTACAGGGAGGGCTCCATCTGGCAGCCTGGGGGTATTGGCTGGCCATGTACCACACCATTTATACACTAATAATGGCAATTATTAAATAATAATAATTATAATTATTGTTATTAAATAATTCCTCCCATATAAGTAACATTTCTCGGGCTGCCTTCTTCCATCTCCAAAACATTTCTAGACTTCGTCCTGTTGTTGCGCAACACAGTACTGAAGTATCGGTTAATGCCCGAGTCACCTCACTTGTAGATTACTGTAATGCTGTTCTATCTGGCATCCTACAAAAACGTATCCATCGCTTACAACTTCTTCAAAATTCTGCTGCCAGGATAATAAGCTGCTGTTCTAAATCCACTGAACACATCACACCGATTCTCTCTCAACTTCACTGGCACCCTGTTAACTACTGAATACAGTGCAACATACCGCTCTTAACATTTAAAGCTCTCCACAACCTCGCTGATCTCCTACAGACTTGCACTCCTCTCGCTCACTCAGATCCTTTAATTTGAGAGTATTCAGTCTGGCAGTATGGCGCAGCCTTAGTTTGGAAGACAGACACAACTAAAGACATGAATATAAAATGATGGTTGTCAATTTCAAACTGTGTTTCCTCGATGTGCTCCTTGAGAAAAAACATCAAGTTTGAGAAATGTTAACAGCTAACAACAATCTACATAGTTAGTGACTAAATACGTTGAGCCAAAACGTTGTTTGGAGGCTCACTTGAGCACATAAATGCATAGCTTTGCTAGCTTAGCCTGGTGTATCTAAAGTAAAGATTATAAAACGGGATTTTCTAATGGCGAAATATAACCAAAACAATTGTTAAGCCTTACCTATGAAATGTAATCCCCCGGCATCTGGTTTGGAGCGTACAGAGGTTTGTAAAGTCCCAAGCAGAACATGTGTGAGACATCTTATCCATTACTTTACACCACAGCAGTGCCACTCGCAATACAGGGAGTGCAGAATTATTAGGCAAGTTGTATTTTTGAGGATTAATTTTAATATGGAACAAACACAGTGCTATCAGTCAATCCAAAATGTTAATAAACCTGAAACCTGAATGTTTTACAACGGAAATGTGAGTGTGAACATCATCAGGGAATACATATGTGCGCACAATTATTAGGCAACTATTAGTGTGCAGATTTATTATGCAACTAAAGGAAAAATGAACATTTTCCCATCTCACTTGTTTATTTTCATCTGTTATAGTGAGAATAATAAGCAAACACCTCAAAATTTACAAATAAACATCTCTGACATTTCAAAAAAATAAATCAATCAATCAATGACCAATATAGCCACCCTTCTTTCCAATAACAGTCATAAGCCTTTCTTTCCATTCATGGAGTCTGTCAGTTTCTTGATCTGTTGACGATCAGCTTTTTGTGGAGCAGTGACTACAGCCTCCCAGACACTCTTCAGAGAGGTGTATTGTTTTTCTCCCCCGTAAATCTAGCGTTTAAGAAGTGCCCACAAGTTCTCTATAGGGTTTAAGTGTCTTTGAAAAACTGGCAGTAGGTTTGGGAGTTGATTTTGAGTTCATCCTCAATGCAAAAAGGTCCAACTAGCTCATCTTTAAAAATACCAGCTCATACCAGTACCCCACCTCCACGTTGGAGTGGAGCTCTGTGCCCATTACTGATCCACAGGTCCATCCATCTGGTCCATCAAGAGTCACTCTCATCTCATCGGTCCATAAAACCTTTGAAAAAAATCTGTCTTCAGATATTTCTTGGCCCAGTTTTGACATTTCAACTTATGTTTCTTGTTCAGTGGTGGTTGGGTTTCAGCCCTCCTTACCTTGGCCATGTCTTTGAGCACTGAACACCTTGTACCTCTGGGCACTCCAGGTAGGTTGCAGCTCTGGAATATGAAAGTACTGGAGGATAATGGGTTCCTGGTAGCTTCACGTTTGATTCTTCTCAAATCTTTGGCAGCTAATTTGCGTCTTTTGTTCTCAACACGTTTCTTGCGACCCTGTTGACTATTTGCAACAAAATGTTTGATGGTTCTGTGATCACACACCAATATCTTAGCAATTCCAAAAGTGCTGCATCCCTCTGAAAGACTTTTTACAATTTTTGACTTTTCAGAGTCAGTTAAATCTCTTTTTTGGCCCATTTTGCCTGAGGAAAACTAGCTGCCTAATAATTCTGCACACCTTGATATAGGGTGTTGATCTCCTTAGGCCACACCTCCCTCATTACACAAATACACATCACCTGACGTGCTTAAATCCAATAAGCATTCAAGTTAATACAGCTTGGAGTTGGAATATACGCATTAAAAATGATGATATGGTCAAAATACTCACTTGCCTAATAATTGTGCACACAGTGTATGGCAGCGACGTTGACGTACGATTCTGCTGGTCATGAGGCGTCTAGTTATTCTATGTTTATGGGTTGGGTTTAAGCATGAAGACTGAGATTGGTCAAGGTGAAGGCAAAAATGTCAGCCAATTACAGGCAGAGTAGGGCGGGCCTTCACTGAATAGAGGCGCCTGCATTCCGCGTGAAAACAGCTGGCACAGGGAGAGAAAAATATAAAGGAGTGAGAAGACGAAAGAGAGAAAAGTGGTGAAATTGTGAGTCAATGTACCATGGCTTTTGCTAAATGGTGGAAGGTTGACACTGAAAACCATACTTTTAATCCAGAATAGGCCAAGGCATTTATGTTCATACTTCCCGTAGGAAGCTCAATACCGCTGGGTCTCATCTGCTCTGAGACGTTGGCCCTGCTTAAAAGTGTGAATGGTAAATGGCCTGTATTTGATATAGCGCCTAACTAGAGTTCAAGAACCCCCCTAGGCGCTTTACAACACAACAGTCATTCACACACACATTCATATGCTGGTGATGATAAGCTACTATGTAGCCACAGCTGCCCTGGGGCACACTGACAGAAGTGAGGCTGCCGAACACTGGCGCCACCAATCCTTCCGACCACCACCAGCAGGCAAGGTAGGTTAAGTGTCTTGCCCAAGGACACAACAGCTGCATTCTCATGCTGGAAGCCAGGATCGAACCTGCGACCCTCCGATTGCTGGACAACCCGCTTTACCGACTGAGCTACTGCTGCCCTGAATGTGAAATGCCACTATGAAACTAAGCATAGAATTGCATTTTGAGAAAAGTTCCCCAATAAATCCGCCAGTTAGGCTACATTACGATCGCCAAAAAGCCAATTATGATCAGTCAACGAGGATTTGAACACATTAATTTACTGGTCAACAACTCGCTAATGAGTGTTCCCTCAGAGCTGCGTGGATTTTGGGATGTCACAAAAAAAACATTCAGTGATGACAATCTTCACACATGCATGAGGATGGCACTGACACCATTCCAGATCAGATTTAAAATCCTGGCAGACCAGGCAAGAGCTCACTGGTCTCACTGAACAAGAGAATGTAGGCAGCGGGTTACGAGGGGAAAGAAAGGGGAAGATGCGTTCAGTTATTTAAAGGTGTTCAGATTTACTGTGAAATATTGGTTTGTGTGTTTTCATTTAAGGCAGTAAAGCAAAAAAAAATGGGAATATTTCAAAGGGGGGGGATTCTTTTCTATACCCACTGTAAATAAATTGTAATGTATAACTAAATTATAATGCAACTTAAACATGATGCTGCAGACCTGTACATGAGGAAATTTTCTCTATCCGGACCTCCTTAAATTATAACTACCCCAGCATTACATGTTTGTCACTTTTTCCAAATGTAATTTGGATGTGCCGGTCAGTGTCTTTTTGGAAAAATAAAATTAGATGCACGGGATCATTAAATGTACCAAACTTTGATGTTGCTGCTGCTTTAATAATTCTGTTTATCTCTTCTAGGTGACTCTGCTTATTTCCTTCCTCTGTGTTCACACCTCTGAATTTTCCATCTATTCAAATTACAAAGTCCTTCAGGTCGTCACAGTGTGGTTTCTTGTGGTCATTATATTATTCTATTTCATGCACCTGTTCCGGCTTCACACCAAGCTGACCCAAGTCAACTGTCTTTTAATAGTAAGTGATTTCATTTTCTTTTCTTTTTCTTTTTATTAGTGTGTGCCAGACAGAAAAGTACTTATCAGAGTTAAAAAACAAAACAGTGCCCCCTGTTGTAAATATGCAGTAATTGTAATGACAAGTTACTATACGTGACCTTCTTTGCCTAAACTGTCAGTGATGTCAAAGCTTTGACCTGCTGCTTCATTAACAGTTCGGACTGCGATCTGTCAGGTATACATCTCTCTCTCTCTCTCTCTCTCTCTCTCTCTCTTTATATATATATATATATATATATATATATATATAATATATAGAGAGAGATAGAGAAGCCAAGCAAAATGACACCTTTTATTGGCTAACTAAAAAGATTATAATATGCAAGCTTTCGGGGCAACTTAGGCCCCTTCTTCATATAAAATCTAATGTCTGTCTGTCTCTCTGTATGTCTGTCTGCTTTTCACGAGAGAACTACTTAACAAATTTAGATAGGGTTTTTTTCTATAATTTGCTTGAACATTCTGGTTAATTTTGCGACTTCTCTCATCATGCTAAGTATCACAGTTCACTTGTGGCACCGACTTATTTGCGCGAATCTCGGAGACATGCAGCAAGCTGATGGGAGTGGGGTTTTACCTCCTCACTCACACGTCCGACTCAGGGCGCTCCTTAACTCCGGTTGGCTAGTGAACAAGAGAGCTACTTAACGGATTTAGATCGGGTTTTTTCTAGAATTTGCTTGAACATTTCAGTTGATTTTGCCACTTCTGTCATCATGCGAAGTATCATAGTTTGGTTGTGGTATCGATTTATTTGCTCAAATCTAGGAGACACGCAGCAGCAGGCCAAGGGGGACGGGGCCCTCCTCACTCACACCCCAGCTGAGGGGCGTGTACCTTACCTCCATTTAGCTAGCGAACGAGAGAACTACTTCACGGATTTAGATCAGGTTTTTTTTTCTAGAATTTGCTTGAACATTCCGGTTGATTTTGCGACTTCTCTCATCGCACTACGAATCATAGTTTGCACAAATCCGAGACAGAGGCTGCGGGTCGAGGGGAGGAGGAAGTGTGACGTCAGGAGAGAGGAGTTGGTCTACCTCTGTGTTTTGGAGTGTAACTTGCCTCCGCTTAGCTAAAAATCGGGTTGCGACCAGAGTTTTGGAACGAATTACGATTGTGACCCGAGGTTCCACTGTACAGTGGTGTGAAAAACTATTTGCCCCCTTCCTGATTTCTTATTCTTTTGCATGTTTGTCACACAAAATGTTTCTGATCATCAAACACATTTAACCATTAGTCAAATATAACACAAGTAAACACAAAATGCAGTTTTTAAATGATGGTTTTTATTATTTAGGGAGAAAAAAAAATCCAAACCTACATGGCCCTGTGTGAAAAAGTAATTGCCCCCTGAACCTAATAACTGGTTGGGCCACCCTTAGCAGCAATAACTGCAATCAAGCGCTTATGATAACTTGCAATGAGTCTCTTACAGCGCTCTGGGTGAATTTTGGCCCACTCATCTTTGCAGAATTGTTGTAATTCAGCTTTATTTGAGGGTTTTCTAGCATGAACCGCCTTTTTAAGGTCATGCCATAGCATCTCAATTGGATTCAGGTCAGGACTTTGACTAGGCCACTCCAAAGTCTTCATTTTGTTTTTCTTCAGCCATTCAGAGGTGGATTTGCTGGTGTGTTTTGGGTCATTGTCCTGTTGCAGCACCCAAGATCGCTTCAGCTTGAGTTGACGAACAGATGGCCGGACATTCTCCTTCAGGATTTTTTGGTAGACAGTAGAATTCATGGTTCCATCTATCACAGCAAGCCTTCCAGGTCCTGAAGCAGCAAAACATCCCCAGACCATCACACTACCACCACCATATTTTACTGTTGGTATGATGTTCTTTTTCTGAAATGCTGTGTTCCTTTTACGCCAGATGTAACGGGACATTTGCCTTCCAAAAGTTCAACTTTTGTCTCATCAGTCCACAAGGTATTTTCCCAAAAGTCTTGGCAATCATTGAGATGTTTCTTAGCAAAATTGAGACGAGCCCTAATGTTCTTTTGCTTAACAGTGGTTTGCGTCTTGGAAATCTGCCATGCAGGCCGTTTTTGCCCAGTCTCTTTCTTATGGTGGAGTCGTGAACACTGACCTTAATTGAGGCAAGTGAGGCCTGCAGTTCTTTAGACGTTGTCCTGGGGTCTTTTGTGACCTCTCGGATGAGTCGTCTCTGCGCTCTTGGGGTCATTTTGGTTGGCCGGCCACTCCTGGGAAGGTTCACCACTGTTCCATGTTTTTGCCATTTGTGGATAATGGCTCTCACTGTGGTTCACTGGAGTCCCAAAGCTTTAGAAATGGCTTTATAACCTTTACCAGACTGATAGATTTCAATTACTTCTGTTCTCATTTGTTCCTGAATTTCTTTGGATCTTGGCGTGATGTCTAGCTTTTGAGGTGCTTTTGGTCTACTTCTCTGTCAGGCAGCTCCTATTGAAGGGATTTCTTGATTGAAACAGGTGTGGCAGTAATCAGGAAATTGAACTCAGGTGTGATACACCACAGTTAGGTTCTTTTTTAACAAGGGGGCAATTACTTTTTCACACAGGGCCATGTAGGTTTGGATTTTTTTTCTCCCTAAATAATAAAAACCATCATTTAAAAACTGCATTTTGTGTTTACTTGTGTTATATTTGACTAATGGTTAAATGTGTTTGATGATCAGAAACATTTTGTGTGACAAACATGCAAAAGAATAAGAAATCAGGAAGGGGGCAAATAGTTTTCCACACCACTGTATATGGTTGGGATGACAATAATGTTCACTTTGACTTTTGACTTCCATTTGACCTGGAAGTACTTCCTTCGGGCGATCACCCAGACTCCCCGGTCCGTAATAAAAGGGGCCGCACTCCCATATCCAGGTGAGTCTGAGCTGAGAGGACGTAGAACAACACTTGCCTGGAGGATGGCAGTGCGGTGGTAAAAGGAGAGGTGTACTGTAGAGAGAAAAGTTGTTTATTTTTGCGACTTTGTGGAGGAATTATTTAATAAACCTTCCATTATTTGAACCCGGGACTTGGTGTAATCGTGTTTAAGGATTAGGGGCTTGCTGACAAACCCGGTTTCCATCACAGCGGAGACGCAGACCTAATAACGGTGCTAAATTGGTGCCAATCAAGAACCTAAAATGGTGGCAGCAGCACCGTTACCGGTGCTGTATGAAGGGTTAATATTTTTTATGCATTTTTTAGGTGTGTTCTCATGTGATGCACGACATACATATTGCGAAGGCCAGTGTCTGTCTGTCTGACCCCAAGGGTGGACCAGTTTAACTGAGACACACTTTACTCTTCAGAGAAATCTGTCGGGACGTTTTCGTTTTCGTTCAGTTCTCTCAAACAGTACAAAGTTTAAAGTTTCAAAATATTCCCATTGAAAAGCGAATTTTCAAACTCGTCTATCTTAAAAACGGAGAAACGCCCTGTGCGACTTCAACTGGGAATGAGTTACCTGTTTCAGTTTTTCCTTGAGGGCAGTTTGCTTGAATTTGTGTATTTTGTATGTTTTCCTCTATTTTACTCATTTCACAGCCTCTCACGTGCCCAACAAACGACAGGGGCGACACCAGCACAGGCAAACAGCTCACACAGCAGCGCCCTCTCCTGGTGCTTGTGGGAAGTTGGCTAATAGAAGACAGAAAAGGTCAATTCTCTGGAAATAAAGAATATATAAAATTATATTGGTGCATACTAGGGGGCTTTGCCCCCTGCTCACTTCGTTTACCATCCCCGAGGCCTGCGCTACGCGCCAGCCGCTTCGCATTTTGCTTTCACCAAACAACATTTAATACTTGCAGATAGGCCTTTTCAATGGGAAGAAACACTACTTTTCCCTGATGGCAACACGAATTAGACGATCTACAAGTCTCTGACTTAAAGTTTAAATCCGAACGATATATTCAATCTCTTTTCGCTGTTCCATTATTCCGCCGAGTAATAATTTTCGTTTGTTTGTGCTAATGCGATCTTTACTGTCATTTTTTGGAGACTTTCAAATTTTTGTACTTCCATTATTTCTAACCTGCTCTGCATGTGTACCACACCGTTTTTAAATTCTTTGCGACGTTCTACTTGGTCATCTACTCTTTGTCTTTTTTTTTCCGGCCCTGGCGTAGTTGAATCTCTTGGCACAAAGTTTGGTCTCGCGGTAATTGAAATTATCTCTCTGAAAAAGTCACGTCTCGTCCCAGGCTAAAAAGTCTCATCTTGTCCCAGGGTTTTCTTATTATAATAGAGAGATAGGACTGAATTGATTAAACAAGATTATCTGCAGATTATTATCATCAAGAACCAACGTTATCCATGGCGTTTGAACTAATTAAGAGCATAGGAAAGGCGCACCGCCCTAACTGATATAAATGTACGGTGGCATTGGGAGGTGGAGGGTGTTTTGAGGGCTGAATATTTTTCCCAAAAACTCAGTTTTCTGAAAAGCACACAAAGTAATGGTTTTACACATATATCAATATAAAACGTCTGTTGCTACGTTCTGTGGCTGCTGTTGATGCTCTGAAAGAAACAGCCGGACACACAAGGAAGCTTTGGGGCACCCACCCGTATAGTTTCCCTGGCTGCAAAAGGCTTTAAAGTAGAGTACAATGTGTACTGGTTAGAGTCCAAAACAGAACTGTTTTAAGTATGGAGGATGAGGTGGTTCACAGGAAGTGACGTCTTTGGGGCCGCGACAGGAAGGATTTCTCGTATTTGGTCTGCAGAGAGAAAAGAGAGAAAGGTTTAGTGCACCCCGCCTCCCCCTGGCCTAGCGTGGAATTGGAGTTTCCTGGTCCCTTTGGTTGACTCCCAAGCGCATGTTTGTGACTCTGTCTGTCTGTGGTATATAGTGCCTTTCATCCATCTATCTATCTATCTATCTATCTATCTATCTATCTATCTATCTATCTATCTATCTACAATCATGGCCGAAATTATCGGTACCCCTGGAATTTTTCCAGAAAATGCACCATTTCTCCCAGAAAATTGTTGCAATTCCAAATGTTTTGGTATCCACATGTTTATGTGCATAGGAACAACACAAAAAAACAGAGAAAAAAAGCCAAATCTGACATCATGTCACACAAAACTCAAAAAATGGACTGGACAAAATTATTGGCACCTTTTCAAAATTGTGGGTAAATCGTTTTAATTCAAGCATATGAACTCATCTGTGGCAAGAAACAGGTGCTGGCAATATAGCAGTCACACCTGAAGCCAGTTAAAATGGACAAAAGTCGACTCAACCTTTCTGTTGTGTCTGAGTGGGCCACACTAAGCATGGAGAACAGAAAGAAGAGCAGAATATTGTCTGAGGACTTGAGAACAGAAATTGTGGAAAAATACCAACAATCTCAAGGCTACAAGTCCATCTCCAGAGATCTTCATGTTCCTTTGTCCACTGTGCGCAACATAATCAAGAAGTTCACAACACATGGCACTGTAGCTGATCTCCTGGACGTGGACGGAAGAGAAAAATTGATAAAAGACTGCAACGAAGGATAGTCCAAATGGTGGATAAACAGCCCCAATCAACTTCAAAACATATTCAAGCTGTTCTGCAGACTCAGGGTTGCAACGGTGTCAGCTCGAACTATCCGTTGACATCTGAACGAAATGAAACGCTATGGCAGGAGAGCCAGGAGGACCCCACTGCTGACACAGAAACATAAAAAAGCCAGACTGGAGTATGCCAAAATGTACTTGAGGAATCCAAAATCCTTCTGGGCGAACATCTTGTGGACAGATGAGACCAAGGTAGAGCTTTGTGGTAAAGCTCATCATTCTACTGTTTACCGAAAACGGAATGAGGCCTACAAAGAAAAGAAGACAGTACCTACAGTCAAACATGGTGGAGGTTCTAAGATGTTTTGGGGATGTTTTGCTGCCTCTGGCACTGGATGCCTTATCTGTGTGCAAGGCATCATGAAATCTGAAGATATTGGGGCGCATTGTAGGGCCCAGTGTCAGAAAGCTGGGTCTGTGTCAGAGGTCATGGGTGTTCCAGCAGGACAATGGCCCCAAACATACCTCTAAAAGCACCCAAAAATGGTTGAAGACAAAGCACTGGAGAGTTCTGAAGTGGCCAGCAATGGGTCCGGATCTAAATCTTATTGATCACTTATGGAGAGATCTCAAAATTGCTGTTGGGAGAAGGCGCCCTTCAAATCTGAGAGACCTTGAGCAGTTTGCAAAAGAAGAGTGGTCGGAAATTCCAGTTCAGAGGCGTAACAAGCTTGTTGATGGTTACAGGAAGCGCTTGATTTCAGTTATTTTATCCAAAGGTTGTGCAACCAAATACAGTGGAACCTCAGTTCACGAATGTCTCTGTACACGTACAACTCGGTTTACAACCAAAAAGTTCTTTTGCCTCAGTTCACGACCACACATTCGATATATGAACAAGCCAGTTTCCCTTTAGGTTTGTACATGTTCAGCCTCTCCCTGTGCATTTCCTGTGCAGCGAGCAAGAGAGGGAGAGCGCGACACACACACACACAGGCGCGGGAGAGAGGCACACGAGACAGAGGCACACACACAGGCGCTCCAGGCTCTCGAAAGAGACACACGCACACACGAAAGAGAGAGAGAGAGCGAGCGAGAGAGCAAACAAGAGAGGGAAGGCTGGACGCATAAGGTAGAAAAGGCTTGTTTTTGTTTTCAGTTCTGTTTACAGCGATCGGTTCATAGCGTGTATTGTGGCAATGTTACTTGGTGGTTTATTAAATTATGGATTTTTCAAATGTTCATTTTTTTCCCTGTGCTTAAAACTCATTAAAAAAAAAAAGTGTTTTTAACGAGTGGTTCCTAGCACTATAGCGCGAACTATTGCAGTGTTAGTTTTCTCTGTTGTTCAAGGTTTTCTCAGTGTTATTCAATGTTTTTACATTTAGTTTACTATTACGCTGTGCATTCTATGGTATGATTAACTATATTTTTGCTTAAGAACTAAAAAAATATATATTTACGTACAGTTTGTATGGTCTGGAACGGATTAATTGTATTTACATACAATCCTATGGTGGAAATTGCTTCGGTTCACAACCAAATCGGTTTACGACCAGAGTTTTGGAACGAATTATGGTCATAAACTGAGGTTCCACTGTATTAAGTTGAGGGTGCCAATAATTTTGTCCAGCCCGGTTTTTGAGTTTTGTGTGAAATGATGTCAGATTTGTTTTTTTTCACTGTTTTTTGTGTTGTTCCAATGCACTTAAAGGAAATAAATGTGTATACCAAAACATTTGGAATTGCAACAATTTTCTGGGAGAAATGGTGCATTTTCTGGGAAAATTCCATGGGTGCCAATAATTTTGGCCATGACTCACTCTATCTATCTATCTATCTATCTATCTATCTATCTATCTATCTATCTATCTATCTATCTATCTATCTATCATATAGTGCCTTTCATATCTATCTATCTATCTATCTATCTATCTATCTATCTATCTATCTATCTATCTATCTATCTAGCATATAGTGCCTTTCATATCTATCTATCTATCTATCTATCTATCTATCTGCCTGTCGTAACGGCGCAGTGCATGATAACGTGCAGTGAATACACTTGACTTCCAGTTTTCATTCTCTTTCTCTGTACATTTACGATTCGTTTGCTCAGAGGTTGATGCGCTTGCTGTTTCCTGGGCAGCTCTTGTTTCCTCCACCCCAGCGGCCCGCTTCTTCTCTTCTCTCATCGACATCTTTTCACGTTAAAACTGATGAAGTCGTGTTTGTGTTGCAATTACTTAGTATGTTTTTTCTTAATATTTCACTTCAAGTCTTCAATTTGCCTCACGAATGATTTAAGATATGAAAAGGTACACATGGTAACCCTGCTGTCTGCTGCCGAGAGTTGATTCTACAATAAAATAAAATAAAAATAAAAAGAGTAATAAAAATCAACCCCCCGAAAGCAGACAGTAGAGGTCATGTAGTATATGTGTACCGAGCTACAGGTGATTTAAAATCCTGGACAGACAAGCAGACAGCCACGGTAGCATATTATATGAGAGGTGTTAATCTGTTGTCTTAACTACAGTATGTCTCTGTGAGTGAGTGACTGTGTGTATGTGCTGGGTGCGTTCCTGGAGTCTTCATCAAAAACAAATCACCATCCGTTCAATTGTGTGATTCTTAGCGTCACTGCGACTGCTACAGGCTTCTCTCCTATTTGAGAGGTTCATAATTTGCGTGCTCCTTATTCCTCATCACTGTGCGTTGTACTTCCAACTGAACACTCATTGGTTCTCAACCGTTTCACGCAAAGAGCCCACCTCTCCGACTAAAGAGAAAGGCAGTTTCGCAGACTAGTTGGTCTCAATCATGGGGTTTGTCACATTAGACGATGAGCTTTACGGGAGCGCGCTGCCAGCTGCCTCCGACTGACTAAGATTACGTAAATAAAGGCTGTGAGTCAAAGTCGTCTGAAGTGAAATAGCCTTAAGACAGCTTTAGTTGTAAGATACCCTCTGATTTCAAAGATATAAAAAGTTGGAAATAAGTGTGCCTTGCAATTAATGAAATGTACTATATATTATTACAAATGAATAAAAATGAACATTTGAGTGCAGTTTAGCAGGAAAGAATTTTATGAAATTCTGATTTTTTTTTGTTTTTTCTTTTTTGAAGGAATACGTGCACTACATCCTTGGGACCTTGCTGACCCTAATCTCCTCACTCGTGGCAGCAGTGAATCCTATTAAGTATCCAGCACTTATTGCAGCTGCGGTGAGTTCAATTTTACAAGTTGCTTGTTTTTTGCACACACATGACAATAATGTCATATTTTTATATATGAATTTTAAAATATTATTACAATGAACATTATTTTCAACTTTTAAATGATCCTACACATTGGAAGTTCTTCACTTTTGGGCCAACTCTTTCAAACGCAGGGTCCTCAAAGGTACACTTCCATGCCACTCACAAATATGTAATATTCAATCATTTTCCTTAGTAAATAAATGACCAAGTATAATATTTTTGTCTCATTTGTTTAACTGGTTTCTCTTTATCTACTTTTAGGACTTGAGTGAAAATCTGATGATATTTTAGGTCATATTTATGCAGAAATATAGAAAATTCTAAAGGGTTCACAAATTTTCAAGCACAACTGTAGCTCTTCAAAATATTAAGGCCAGAAGACATCTTTCCATTGCAGCTCTTAAATATGTCTTGCTGTTTACCTACCCTGAAATTTGATACCTCAGCAGTTTGGAGAAAACCACGGAAGAGCAAACTGTGGCCTGAGGGCTAAAGATCAGCAAGATTTCAGAAATAAACTAGATCTGACGAACTGGAAAGAATTCAGATAATTATACAGCCTTCAATTTAATTACTCATTATATTTCATCTTTTTATTTCTTGAAAATGATAATGAAAAATTGAGTGACCGATCGATATTAGGCTAAAGTTCACAAATACATACAGTACTATATGGGGTTTTATTAGATATTATTTGGTGTTTTATATAACATAAAGCATCTTCCGACTTACTTAATTCAATTGAAAGTCACAGGGAGCCAGAGCCAATCTCGGCAGCATCAGATGCGAGGCAGGAGGTTTCACTTGGCAAGGCACCATTTCATGTCAAGGCTTAGTCACCTATGCACGGGCCCAGTTTAGATTTATTGAATAATGTTAACCTGCTGCATGTCTTTGGGGATAACGCATTACAGGTGTATCTCAATAAATTAGAATATAATCGAAAAGTTCATTTATTTCAGTAATGCAATTCAAAAAGTGAAACGCATATGTTATATAGATTCATTACACACATCCATCCATTATCCAACCCGCTATATCCTAACACAGGGTCATGGGGGTCTGCTGGAGCCAATCCCAGCCAACACAGGGCGCAAGGCAGGAAACAAACCTCGGGTAGGGCACACACACACCAAGCACCCTGTAGGGACAATTTAGGATCATCAATGCACCCAACCTGCATGTCTTTGGACTGTGGGAGGAACCGGGAGCACTGGGAGGAAACCCACGCAGACACTGGTTTTCTTTCACATCCAGTGACTTCATACATCAGGGGCAAATAGTGAAGTGGAGGGCAGGTGAATGTGGTTTGCATTGCGAAAGGTGACCATCCCATTCTTGTTTTGCTGTTGGCCTGTGCGCACCAGGACTCTCTATTGAGAAAAATCAGCTTCGGGAGACATATGATAACATGAATAAATAGTCATTTTCCTCTTAGCTGGCCCAGCATATCTTTGCTTGTTTGTTATAATTCTCCTTAAGATGCATGTAGAACTTGATTAGAATCCACCTTTCGTAAATTGAGTTGAGTGCCATTTTTAAATCTGCACACATGGACCTATGCATAGAAGGTCCCACAATTCCCATGGCATGTCATGACAAAAGCCAGGCCTTGAAGTCCAAGGAACTCTCAGTAGACTTTCAAATGCTCACAAAAACTCCTCCAGCTCTCTCAGTGTTCCATCTTGTATGATCGGGTCCAGTTTAAAGATTTGACTGGTTTTTTTTTTTGTTTTTTACAGCATGCATTTTTCTTTAAAGCTTTAATTCTTCTAGAAAGTCTTCTAGTTGACTGAGATGGATAAGCTCTGATTCTGATTTAGGGAAATCTGGTTTGGTTCCAAGGTCAGTTTGTACCTTTCCATGTGCTCCATATGTTTTTGTTTTACTGGTTACTTTCAGATTGACTGAATTCAAGTTGAATCGTCTTTGTCTTTAAGTGCAGCAGTATGTCTTTAAACTTGAGGAACCAAGCCACAGCTTTCTTTAACACTAGAATTACCAAAGCCTACGAAAAAACTCGTAATCCCGGCCCACCTTAAATCTGTTCGCACCACTCCGTCAGCGTCTTTTGTCTTGTAAATGTGTCGATCTGCACAAGCAGCAAGCAGCCTGCTATCCTATTGCCCTACCACTGCAGAAACGGCAAAAAACTATCGCAGCTCAAGCCTTGTTTATCCGGGTGTGAGGTACCGGGAGCTGTAGACGGTAAATAATATATTATTATTTGGAACACATGCATTTCATGTGTGTTCCGTGTCTACAAAGATCTATGTAAATGTAGCATAACAGAAATGTTGAACACATACATAAAAGACAAACTGTTTTCATGTTTTAGTCTAACGACTAGTCTGTGTGAAGACTGAAGTCCAAATGTCAAATAAGCATTTTCACAAAATGTACAAATAGAACAAGTGCGCTTTTATTCAAGACTATAACCGAAGAAAAAGAAATTGGGTTGGTGTACATCATTGTCACGACTGCTTTGGTAGTACAGCGGTAAGAGCTACTGACTCATAATCAACAGGTCGCGGGTTCTATCCTTACCATGTCCCAAAATAAACGTTTTGAGTAGCCTACGAAATATTCACTCATATTCTGGCCTTACCAAGAAAACTTGGACCTTGTGACCAAACCTGATTTCTTCAGGTTTGAAGATCAAATTCTCACAAAAGGTACTCACGGTTTTGCCAAGTTTATCCACGTGGGAGTAAGCCTAGCGTAGCAGGTAGGTGATTGCACCTCCCACTCCAGTCTTTGTCCGATAGGCAACCTGCAGGTGGGACCAGGAGGTCTTTCACAAAAAGGACTCCTATAGTCCAGGACCAGTATCATAAATGTCTTCTTCATAATGTGAGGTGTAAGTCCTACTGGTATGAAGTCATTCTGTTCCCTTAATAAAATGAATTGTGAGTCAAACTAATCATATGCTGCGTTGCCAGCAAGTCCCTTTCTAGGAAAATGAGTTCTTAATCGAAGTCAGCCGTCAAAGAGGAGTTGCAGCAGTTCAGCTCGTCTTTATTCTGCCTACTTCACCAGCATTACATACCACTGCTTCCTTTATTTTTTTGCTACATAGTTTAAGGTTAAACAGAGTTCACTTCCACTGTTGACCACACTTAGGGAGTAATTTGTTTTGCATTGTTTTCTGTTTCCTTTTACTCTTTTAGTGCTTACTCTTTCCTGTGTAGCCATTACTTTCTGTGAGTAACCGCTTACCAAAAAGCTTAATCATAGTGCGCAGCATTCCAAGGACAATCCCGTATAATATAATGATGAGGTGCCACATGAAAGGGTGGACATTAAACTAAAAGAAGTGGGAGGTCAGGGTGAGGATTTTAGATGGGTGCAGAATTGCCTCAGACACAGGAAGCAGAGGGTGATGTTGCAAGGAACCTCATCAGAATTGGCTGATGTTAAGAGTGGTGGCCAATAGGGGGCAGTGCTGGGACCACTGCTATTTTTAATATAAATATAAATGATTTAGATAGGAATATAAATAACAAGCTGGTTAAGTTTGCAGATGATACCAAGGTAGGTGGATTAGCAGATCATTTGGAATCCGTTATATCATTAAAGAAGGACTTGGATAGCAGACAGGCTTGGGCAGATTTGTGGAGGATGAAATTTAATGTCAGTAAATGTAAAGAATTTCACATATGAAGTGAAAATGTTAGGTTTGAATACACAATGAGTGGTCGGAAAATCGAGAGTCCACCTTAACGAGAGCCCCAGGCCTCCCACAACAGGATGCTGCCACTTCCATGCTTTACTGTAGGCATGGTGTGTTGTGGAGGGTGAGCTGCATTGGTGTACCGTTTGGTATTGAGGCCAAATAATTCGATTTTGGTCTCATCTGACCATAAGACGTTTTTCCACTTGGCATCAGAATCTTTAAGGTGCATTCTGGCAAAGCCCAAACGAGCCTTAATGTGATCTTTCTTGAGAAGTGGCTTTTTCCTTGAGACCCTCTCGAACAAACCAGAATTGTGACGTGCTTGTGAAATTGTCACATGCACACAATGACCACTCTTTGCCATCGAATCCTGTAACTCCTTCAAAGTTGGCCTCTTAGTTGCCTCTCTTTTCAGTTTCCTCCTTGCTCTTCCATCCAGGGAGGGTCCTAGTAGTTCCAAACACTCGCCACTTCTTTATTATGGACTTTACTGAGCTCTTTGGGATTGATAAAGCCTTTGAGATTTGTTTGTCTCCATCTCCTGCCTTATGTCTGTCCACAACTCTATCTCTGAGATCTTTTGAAAGTGGCCTGCCACCCATAGTCAGATGTTTACTGTCAGTTGTACTACCAAGGAAGGGAATGAATGGACCAGGAACAACTTCACTAATCACACTCATTACAACTGATCAGAGGTGGAAGGAAGCCAGTAACCGCAATGGAGATGGGGGGCACTGACACCTGACTGAGTTTAGGAGGGAGGGTCCTTTATTCATTTCAGGATTTCTTGTTTTTGATTTTTTTTTTAATTCTTCTGAACTGTAGCTGTGATATCTTTCATTTGAACGTTGTAGATTGCATTGAGTAAGTAAAGCTGGAAAAAAACATTGGTTTGTGTGTTTTCATTTAAGGCTGTAAAGCAAAAAAAATGGGAATATTTCAATATGGGGGGATTCGTTTCTATACCCATTGTACTAATTATATATATATTTTATATATATATATATACAATCACCTAAAGGATTATTAGGTACCCCATACTAATACGGTGTTTGACCCTCTTTCGCCTTCAGAACTGCCTTAATTCTACGTGGCATTGATTCAACAAGGTGCTGAAAGCATTCTTTACAAATGTTGGCCCATATTGATAGGATAGCATCTTGCAGTTGATGGAGATTTGTGGGATGCACATCCAGGGCACCAAGCTCCCGTTCCACCACATCCCAAAGATGCTCTGTTGGGTTGAGATCTGGTGACTGTGGGGGCCATTTTAGTACAGTGAACTCATTGTCATGTTCAAGAAACCAATTTGAAATGATTCGAGCTTTGCGACATGGTGCATTATCCTGCTGGAAGTAGCCATCAGAGGATGGGTACATGGTGGTCATGAAGGGATGGACATGGTCAGAAACAATGCTCAGGTAGCTCGTGGCATTTAAAAACGATGCCCAATTGGCACTAAGGGGCCTAAAGTGTGCCAAGAAAACATCCCCCACACCATTACACCACCACCACCAGCCTGCACAGTGGTAACAAGGCATGATGGATCCATGTTCTCATTCTGTTTACGCCAAATTCTGACTCTACCATTTAAATGTCTCAACAGAAATCGAGACTCATCAGACCAGGCAACATTTTTCCAGTCTTCAACTGTCCAATTTTGGTGAGCTTGTGCAAATTGTAGCCTCTTTTTCCTATTTGTAGTGGAGATGAGTGGTACCCGGTGGGGTCTTCTGCTGTTGTAGCCCATCCGCCTCAAGGTTGTGCGTGTTGTGGCTTCACAAATGCTTTGCTGCATACCTCGGTTGTAACGAGTGGTTATTTCAGTCAAAGTTGCTCTTCTATCAGCTTGAATCAGTCGGCCCATTCATTCTCCTCTGACCTCTAGCATCAACAAGACATTTTCGCCACAGGACTGCCGCGATACTGGATGTTTTTCCCTTTTCACACCATTCTTTGTAAACCCTAGAAATGGTTGTGCGTGAAAATCCCAGTAACTGAGCAGACTGTGAAATACTCAGACCGCCCGTCTGGCACCAACAACCATGCCACGCTCAAATTGCTTAAATCACCTTTCTTTCCCATTCTGACATTCAGTTTGGAGTTCAGGAGATTGTCTTGACCAGGACCACACCCCTAAATGCATTGAAGCAACTGCCATGTGATTGGTTGATTAGATAATTGCATTAATGAGAAATTGAACAGGTGTTCCTAATAATCCTTTAGGTGAGTGTATATATATATATATATATATATATATATATATATATATATATATATATGCAGCCTTAACAATGGGATATATGGCCTGTACACACCTTGTGGTTGATGGTGAAGTCATTTGTAATTATTATTTTTTTCTTTTTTTAACAGGTCTTTGGATTTTTTTCTTCCTTGCTGTTATTCATGACCCTCCTTTTGTCATTTAAAACCACATTTAATACTCCAACAGGTAAATAATCCCTTGCAGTGATAGTTGGTGTTATTTTAATTGCTATGAATTGATTCATTCATGGCAGGTCTGTTAAAGCCGTTGTCATATTTAGGACTTTGTCACATGTCTCTCACATGTAACGATTGCTTGAAGTCTGCCATTCATCTACATCAGCTGGTGCTGAGGGTCTTCTCTGGTGATGATCTGCCAAGCCTCTAATGCAGCCATCTTCAGCTCCTGCTTGTTTTGGGGGGGTCTTGTCCCCTTAAGCTTTCCCTTCAGCATATGGAAGGCCTGCTCAATTGGATTTAACTCAAGTGACTGCTTGGCCATTCAAGAATTTTCCATTTTGTAGCTTTGACAAGCTCCCGTGTTGTCTGGGTCATTATTTTGTCATAGGATGAAGTGCCATCCACTGAGTTGGGAGACATCTACTGGAACTTGAGCAGATCAGATGTTTCTCTACACTTCAGTATTCATTGTGCCACTGCAGTCAGCAGTTCCACTGTCAATGAAGAGAAATGTGTCAGGACCTGTGGCAGCCATTCATGCCAAATCCATAACACCCCAAGCACCACCATGTTTAACAGATGAGGTAATCTGTGTTACCATTACTCTGATGATGTTCATCTTTGTCTCATCTGTCCACAAGACGTTTTTCCCAGAATTCTGCATGCTCTCTTAAGTCTTTTTTCAGAAACTGTAATCTGGCCATTCTGTTTTAGCGGCTTGCATCTTGCAGTGTGCCCCTCTGTATTTCTGCAGATAGTCGTCTCTGACACATCCACATCAGCCTTCCAAAGACTGTTTCTGATCTGTCGGACGTGCGTTTGGGGCTTTTTCTTGGACACTCTGCTGTGGGATTGCACCAGTGAGATTTTTCTTTTCTTTGGGTAAAGGGAGTGAAATCTGCTGAAATTCACCAAAGGATATTTGCTTGTGTTTTACCCATCTGTAGAAACTTTGACACCCCAAGTCATCATGCGCCATGGCATGTGCAGATCCATAGCTGATAGTCAAATGTGCAGCAGCAGGGGACAATGCTGTAACAATTGCCCAATATGAGATGCGATTACTACACTTCACCACCCAAGAGGGAAGTGGACGATATTTGAAGGATAAAATAGCATTAACATATTCAGTCCTCTGCCCCTCTTCTTCCCTATACGCACCCCTAAATAACTGGCAAAAAATCTGAAGGAAATGGGTCTGGTAAATATACTCAGCAAAAAAAGAAACGTCCTCTGACTTTCAACTGTTTTTACTTTCAGTAAACTTAATGTGTAAATATTTGTATGAACACTAAAAGAGTCAACACCATAAGACATAAACTAAAAATGTTTCACAATGTGTCCCTGAATGAAGGGAGGCTCAAAATCAAAAGTACCAGTCAGTATGTGGTGTGGCCACCAGCTGCTTGAAGTACTGCAGTGCATCTCCTCCTCATGGACTGGACCAGATTTGTCAGTTCTTGCTGTGAGATGTTACCCCACTCTTCCACCAAGGCACCTGCAAGTTCCTGGACATTACTGGGGGGAATGGCCCTAGCCATCGATCCAAACCGATCCCGCTCCAGGGTACAGGCCTCGGTGTAACGCTTATTCCTTCGACGATAAACACAAATCCGTCCATCACCCCTGGTGAGACAAAACCGTGACTCATCAGTGAAGAGCACTTTTTGCAACTCCTGTCTGGTCCAGCGAAGGTGGGTTTGTGCCCGTAGGCGGCGTTGTTGCTGGTGATGTCTGGTAAGGACCTGCCTTACAACAGGCCTACAATCCCTCAGTCCAGCCTCTCTCAGCCTATTGCGGACAGTCTGAGCACTGATGGAGGGATTGTGTGTTCCTGGTGTGACTCGGGCAGTTGTTGTGGCCATCCTGTACCTGTTACGCAGGTGTGATATTCGGATGTACCGATCCTGTGCAGATGTTGTTACACATGGTCTTCCACTGCGAGGATGATCAGCTGTCCTTCCTGTCTCCCTGTAGCGCTGTCTTAGGCGTCTCACAGTGCGGACATGGCAATTTATTGCCCTAGCCACATCAGCAGTCCTCATGCCTCCCTGCAGCATGCCTAATGCACGTTCACGCAGATGAGCAGGGACCCTGGGCATCTTTCACAGTCGGTAGACAAGTCTCTTTAGTGTCCTGCGTTTTTATAACTGTGACTTTAAATGCCTACTTTCTGTAAGCTGTTAAGGTCTTAACGACCATTCCACAGGTGCATGTTAATTAATTGATTGTGGTTAATTGAACATGCATGGAAAACATTGTTTAAACCCTTTACAATGAAGACCTGTAAAGTTATTTGGATTTTTAAAACATTATTGTTGAAATACACAGTCCTGAAAAAGGGACGTTTCTTTTTTTGCTGAGTGTGTATTGTAATCCAATTAATACATTTACTTGCCCGGTGCCTGAGTGCTCATTTTGGGACCCCTTTCCCCAGATGCCATCCCCAGCAGCCAAATCTTAACCCCTCGTTTGAAACAGACTTAAAGAGGAAAAAAAAAAGAACAGATCTCGGAGACACAAAAAGAAAGATTTAACGTAGTCCATAAACACGGCAAAGAAGCCTGCAGTACAGTTCCTACTGTAGGATGAAGTGAGGGAAACAAAAACAGTCCGGCGAAAACGGCTTCCTGGCTGGCTATCCCGAAGAAACTCAATCATGAGTCCTACTCACCAAATGGGATCACCCAGAGAACACCAGCCCCTGGCCTCTTCTCGGGGATTCGTCACACTGATTCAACTTTGGGGTGACCACCCACAAATAGCAGACGTCCCTGGGTGAAGTCTGATCCTGAAGATTCTTAAAGTGCAGATAGTCGACTCCTTGCCTTCTGCCTTTTCCTTTTTTCCCTCCTCTCCTCGATCCGTCATTCCCCTTAAAAAGAAAAGCTTCCCGCCTTAAAATCCTTTCCCTGCTTGGTTGTTATGGCAACATGACGCTGGAAGTGCTTGAATGGCTATTCCTTTGACACCCTCCCAGCCACATTATATAATGCCGGACAGTCCAGTAGGCCAACCCGCCTGACAAATTATGTAGTCTTGCTACAATGCAATCAATCCATTGGTCTTCTCTGATGAAAGCATTCGCCATGTCGATATGGGCTTGTGTGCGATGTTGATGCTCAACCAGGTTGAGTGTCGTTGCGTTGATCTTCCTGCTTTAAACATTTGAGTTGAGTCTTGCTGTTTTCACTTCCATAATGAGCCAGCATCCTTTGGTGAATTTCAGCAGGTTTCACTCCCTTGTCCCAAAGAAATCTCACTATGGAGCATCATTCAACAATGGTGCAATCCCGCAAAAGAACATTCCATGTTTATTTGACCTATAGTGGGCACCTCAGAGTCAGAACTGGACCATGGAGCAGTGGAAGAAGGTGACCTGGTCTGATGAATCACGTTTTCTTTTAGATCATGTAGATGGCTGGGTGAGTCTGCGTCGTTTAACCTGGGGAAAAGAATGCAGCAGGGTGCACTATGGGAAGAAGGCAGATCGACAGAGGCAATGTGATGCTTTGGACAATGTTCTGCAGGGAAACCTTGTGTCCTGGCATTCATTTGGATTTTACTTTGGCATGTACCACCTACCTACATATTGTTTCAGTGGCCTCTTTTGGTAGAATAATGCACCCAGCTACACAGCAAAACCTATTCAGGAATGGTTTGTGGAACAAGACAACGAGTTCAAGGTGTTGACTTGGCCTCCATATTCCCCAGACCTTAATCCAATCAAACATCTGTGGGCTGTGCTGGAACAAACAGTCTGATCTATTGACACCCCACTTCAGACCTTACAACATGCTGCTAACATCTTGGTGCCGGATAATACCACAGGACACTTTTGGAGTCCATGCCTTAACATGAGAGGGACTTTTTGTACTTTTATGGCTAACCGACATTTAGAGAACTTTGAGAGGCTGATGAATGAAGAGAATGAGAGAGAGAGAAGGTTGGATGATGTTGAGATAGTGAATCAGGAAGTGCAACAGATTAGCAAGGAGGAAGTAAAGACAGCTATGAAGAGGATGAAAAATGGAAGGGCCGCTGGTCCAGGTGATACACCTGTGGAAGCATGGAGGTGTTTAGGAGAGATGGCAGTGGTGTTTTTAAATCAGATTGTTTAGTGGAATCTTGGAAAGTGAGAGGATGCCTGAGGAGCAGAGAAGACGTGTACTGGTGCCAATATTTAAGAATAAGGGGGATGTGCAGGACTGTAGTAATTACAGGGGAATAAAACTGATGAGCCACAGCATGAAGTTATGGGAAAGAGTAGTGGAAGCTCAGATAAGAAGTGAGGTGATGATTAGTGAGCAACAGGATGGTTTCATGCCAAGAAAGAGCACCACAGATGAGATGTTTGCTCTGAGGATGTTGATGGAGAAGTTTAGAGGAGGCCAGAAGGAGTTGCATTGCATCTTTGTGGACCTGGAGAAAGCATATGACAGTGTGCCTCAAGAGGAGCTGTGGTATTGTATGAGGAAGTCGGGAGTGGCAGAGAAGTATATGAGTGGTACAGGATATGTACGAGGGAAGTGTGACCGTGGTGAGGTCTGCGGTAGGAGTGTCGGAGGTGGGATTACATCAGGGATCGGCTCTGAGTTCTTTTGTAATTGTAATGGTGATGGACAGGTTGACAGACGAGATTAGACAGGAGTCCCCGTGGACTGTGATGTTTGCTGATGACATTGTGATCTGTAGTAATTGTAGGGAGCAGGCTGAGGAGACCCTGAAGAGGTGGAGATATGAGGAGGAGAGGAGAGGAATGAAGGTCAGTGGGACCACCAAGACAGAATACATGTGTGTGAATGAAAGGGAGGTCAGAGGAATGCTGAGGATGAGGGAGGAGAGTTGACGAAGGTGGATGACTTTAAATACTTGGGATCAACAGTACAGAGTAATGGGGATTGTGGAAGAGAAGTAAAGAAGAGAGTGCAGGCAGAGTGGAGTGGGTGAAGAAGAGTGTCAGGAGTGATTGGTGACAGACGGGTATCAGCAAGAGTGAAAGGGAAGGTCTACAGGACGGTAGTGAGACCAGCTATGTTATATGGGCTAGAGACGGTGGCACTGACCAGAAGCTGGAGGTGGCAGAGTTAAAGATGTTAAGATTTGCATTGGGTGTGATGAAGATGGACAGGATTAGAAATTAGGACATTAGAGAGTCAGCTCAGGTTGGGTGGTTGGAAGACAAAGTCAGAAAGGCGAGATTGCGCTGGTTTGGACATGTGCAGAGGAGAGATGAGGGGTATAATGAGAGAAGGGTGCTAAGGATAGAGCTGCCAGGTAAGAGGATAAGAGGAAAGCTTAAGAGAAGGTTTATGGATGTGGTGAGAGAGGACATGCAGGTGATGGGGGTGACAGAACAAGATGACAAGGACAGGAAGATATGGAGACAGATGATCTGCGGTGGTGACCCCTAATGGGAGCAGCCGAAAGAAGAAGACAATGGTTAACTTACTTAAAGCACCAGAAGAAGGTTGCTGCTGTTTGAGTCGCTTATACATGCGTGCTTGCCTTTTTCCCATCGGCGTATTGGATTTCTGAGCAGCCTGGGGGCCGAGTAAAAGAGCAAAACATACAAAATATACAACTTGGTTATAACCATTGTCAGTATAAATTTGAAACCGTAAAGAAATTTGTGGTTAAAGTTGCCCAGAACATGTCTCTGTTTTAAGACGAGTTTGCAGATTTGGCAGTGCGTTTCAATGTGAGATTTTGAACTTTCAAAACTTTGTATGGTGTGATCTGTTTGAGATTTCTCAATGAAAATCGTAACAAATTTCTTGAAAGAATAAGTGTGTCCGATTTCAACAACTGCAGTGGGCCGAGTTTCATGCGGACAGACAGATGGGGCCGTCTCAGTAGGATCTTCTCACAACATTGTACAGCACGATCTGTTTTTCGAGACATCTCCAGGAAAACTCAACTGTTCTGACAATTTTCTTTAAAGATAAAATGTGACAAATCTTAACCAAACCTGTCTATTGGGGGCCAAGTTGTTTTATGCCAGGAATCGCAAAACTCCAATGCAGGAGGGGCCACAGTGGTTGCAGGTTTTCATTCTTCACCCTTTTCTTAATTATTGTCCTGTTTTTGCTGCTAATTACCTTCTTTTGAATTCATTGTAACTGACTTCCTCTCGAAGACTCAGACACAATTGTTTCTTTTTCCTTAATTAACAGTCAGACAATAATGAGATACAAAAGGAATCAAGACAGGACCAGCAAAATGTGACCATCATACAATGTCTGGAAATAAAAAGGGTGGAGGTCTCAAGAAATGTTGATCTGCTCAGGTCCACAAAACATTTGACAAGTGCTTGTAGAAAAGAGAAAATCAGCAATATCACAAATGTCTGCTATTACACAATGAGAGAGGCAACAAGCCATGGAATTAAAGAACGGGATTAATTAACAACGAGACTCTGCGCCTGATTAAACAACTGGTTGGAGTGAGATTGGTTAGAGTTTGAGGGCCTGACTGAGTTGGTCTTCTGTTGGCTCATTTACTTCACATTTCATTTCTGTTTAAGGAAAGAAAAGAAGCAATTCAGAGGAGCAAATCTTAAAAAAAAACAATTTAATTAAAATGAAGGATGAAAGAGTTAATTAGCAGCAAAAATTGGTCACCAATTAACAAAAGGGTTAGAATGAAAACCTGCAGCCACTGCGAACCACTGCATTAGGTGAAGGGGACGTTTTCCTACAGCAGAAGCAACTGGTTGGAGTGAAATTGGTTGGAGTTTGAGGGCCTGACTGAGTTGGTCTTCTGTTGGCTCACTCACTTCACATTTCATTTCTGTTTAAGGAAAGAAATGAAGCAATTAAGAGGAACGATGAAGAAATTCAGGGGAACAAAATTTTAAAAAACAAGTCAATTAAAATGAATTCAAAAGAAGTTAATGAGCAACAAAAACAGGTCACAAATTATTCTCTCAGGGTGGATGTAGACTTTTGTCGAAATTCAAGGGTAGAGGACGGTGATCGGCTGTAATCTGTGACAAATCTTGCTGTTTCATTTTAGTTCAACTCTCTTTGCTAGAAGGAAAGTTAGCTTTGTTGATTTGACCTCGGTTCCCTGCATGTGCATGAATTGCAAAGAGCAAACAACCTTTAAAATGGCATCGACATCTGGCGAGTGACCAAAGTGAATGTGCAAAGCAAAATAACTCGGTGGATGACGTTTTACATGTTATCGCTGAATCGGAATCTGACTTGCTGGACTCCGATTCTGCTGCAAGTGATCAGGAGATGGAAATCGAGAACAGAAGTGAGGTACCAGCATCAGCTAATCGTGGTGCTGAACACATTTGTGTAGTTGATGTTCCACAGCAACGTTCGCCTGGGAGGACCGCCACTTATAATGACAAAGAGGTACAAACCAGATTGTGTCACACTGCGACTGCCACCGCTGCCCACCTGCCATACAAAGACAGCCCGGCAGAAGGCCACTGCACAGTCCTGCTGGCCATCGAGGCCATCCACCGCCCTCCCACTGCTGCCAGGCATGCTGAACTACTGACGACAGCAGCTGCAGTACATAGCATCAGACTTTTTTTGTTGATTTATGGGTGACACCATTGCTTTGTGTGAGTTTTTTGGAAAAAAATATTTCAGCCCTCAAAGAGTTAAGATAAGGGTTAGAATGAAAACCTGCAGCCACTGTGGCCCTCCAGGACCGGAGTTTGAGATCCCCTTGTTTTACACGGACAGACAGACAGGGCTATCACAGTAGGTTCTTCTCGGATATTTGAGACCATGCCAAAGTACGGGGCTGAGCGCCGGGTGGGCCATGTCCGGTATGTTGTGCTAATGTGTTGAAGTATTTTTTTCCAAAAGCTTCTTTTTAATTGTCAATACCAGTTTTTGTTTTTTTACAGTTTTTTAAACGTTTGTACTTTTACTCTTTTGCAGATACCACAGCTTAACTGTTTTGCCAAAGATGGGGACTGGAAGGATCGCTCCCTAGGCGTGGGGTTTTCATTTTCCACTACTTTGTTGGAAGTGACCTGAAGCATACTGATTTATTTTTGAGTGTTTTATTTTTAATACTTTTTTATATGCTGTGCAATGTTAAAAATCACCAAAGAAGATTAGCGTCTTCCTTTGGACTGTGTTATTTGAAGTTGCCTGAGTGGATGTTTACAATGTTTTATTTTTTAAGTCTTAGTTTTTTTAAAACGTTTTTTAACTTTTTATTTTCATAATTAAAAAAAAGTTTGTAATTTACATGTGTAATATAAAAGCTCCTAGAAAAGGGGTAAAATTCCACAACATTTAATTGTAATATCCCAAATTCAGTGACCACCATGGGATTTCAGTTTTCATGAACTGCTTTGTTTACGTTCACATTGGCATGTTCGGGGGTCCGATTTATTTTGTTTTTTTTGCCTTAATGTGACACAAATCTGATGTTTTCAGGGCTGTATGGACACAAAATGCTATCAGATCTGAGTCACTTTCATATGTGGTCCTGGATCAGATACGTATCCGACATGAATAAGAATGGTTGGAATAAAATTCACATAGTTTGTTAGCTAGTAGGCTTGGGCTGAGCGCTGTTGTCATCACTTAGCACCAGCCGTCCAATAAAACAACAGTGGTGGAGAGCAACAGCTATGACATCTTTTAAAATTAGATTTGAGTCGCTTTCATATGTGGTCTCAGATCAGATACGTTATCCGATGCGTCGCCACGCGATATGCATAAAAATGGTCAGAATGTGGTTCATTGGCTGGTACGTGTGGGATGATTGCTGTTGTCATCATTTATCACCAGCAGTGCAACAAGACAACAGTAGCGTCAAGCCACATCTATGACATCAGTCACAGTCCCACCATTGATGGCTCCTTTCTCATACTCGCACATCTCTTGGTATAGCAATACCAGCAATGGCTGCGAAAACAGCAAAAGTGAGCCGTATGGCTTTTTGGTTTTTTTCCCACCTTCTCGACCCAATCACGTACAGCCGATGAACTGTCTGCCGTCCTCCAGAGCCAAGTACGATGCACACACTAGCTATTTGTGTGTCCATTTTGTCAGTTTTAATGCTGCGTTCTATTTACCTTGGAAGTCTCAGGTGTTGGAGTTGGGAATGACATCACATCCGAGTTAATTGCGTTCCGGTAAAACCAATATGGACGCGTCCAGGAAAATCTTTGTTGTAGAATAAATATCAGTTGCAGAATTTTGTGTATCCGAGCATTGTAGGAATTAGTCCACGGATAGACGTTGGGCAGTGCTGTGTGTGTGCGACTGATTTAGTGAGACGCAGAAGTGTTAATAAACGGTCTAATACCACAGCTTTCATTAAAGCCCTTGGTGTATGTCGCCATTTTGGCTTTTATTTTTTGTTTTTTATTGAATTTATTAAAAGAATGTAAAATTCCATACTGTCAAGTCAAACTTAACAAAACTAAATTCAAATCAACTCCCCACCCATGAGAAAGCGAGGAAGGCCGACAGCCCGAGTAAAACTGTTAAGTGTAGTCAAGAGGGAAAGGAGTCTTTTCCCCCGATATAAGTGCGTATTCTAAAATATTATTAATTATGCCCTGCCAGGTTTAAAAAAAGTTTTGCACAGATCCTCTAAGTGAGAATTAGATTTTTTTCCAATTTCAAGTAGTATAGAACATCAGTTACCCACTGACTTAACAGAGGCGGGTTAGGATTCTTCCAGTTGAGGAGGATAAGTCCATGTGCTAATAGTGAAGTGAAGGCGATTACAGTTTGTTTGTCCTTCTCCACTTGAAGCCCATCTGGGAGTCCACCAAACACTAGAAAAGGTCCAGAGAAGAGCGACTAGGCTGATTCAGGGCTACAGGGGATAAGTGATGAGGAAAGATTAAAAGAGCTGAGCCGTTACAGGAGATGAAGAGGAGACCTGAGTGAAGTGTTTAACATTATGAAGAGAATTAGTCCAGTGGATCGAGACGGTGACTTTAAAACGAGCTCATCAAGAACACGGGGACACAGTTGGAAACTTGTGAAGGGGAAATTTCGCACAAACATTAGGAAGCTTTTCTTTACACAAAGAACAATAGACACTTGGAATAAGCGACCAAGTAGTGTGGTAGACAGTAAGACTTTAGGGACCCTCAAAACTCGACTTGATGTTTTTTTGGAAGAAATAAGTGGATAGGACTGGCGAGCTTTGTTGGGCTGAATGGCCTGTTCTCGTCTGGATTGTTCTAAATAAATAAACACAGCTGTTAATGGATTAGGAGGGATTGGGACACCTAAGCAGTCTGATAGGCATTTCAAAATTTTTGTTCAGAAAGATGTTAATTTGCATATGTCGCCATTTTGGATCGATTTTTTTTTTAAATTGATTTTATTAAAATCGAATAACATTCCATACAAATAACTCAAGTTTTACAAAAAAACAAGGTTTGAAACAAATCAACCCCCACCCCAGAGACGTAATGATCTGAAGTCAAGACAAACTCGGACTTGACAGACCAGCCCAGAGTTGGAAATTCAACTTAAGGTTTTGCATTCTGGGTGAAAATTCTGACTAGGAACTCTCAAGCTCCGGCTTCCCACTTCAAACCGGAATGCAGCACAACCCCACAAGTCGTCTCACAAATCTGACGTTTTTTTTTTTTTGTTGTGGTTGTTAGTGACGCAGATGACTCGTGCACAAAAATATCAGTGTGTGCATTGGTGCGGCTTTGGAGGACTGACGCGTTCGCATTACAATCCGATACAGCAGGTCACTTGTACTTCCGAATGTGAGCCGTCAAAAATCGGCAAATCGGATCTGAGCCAAAAATCGGAAATTGAGCACTCTGAGTGTAGCCTTAGACTTTAGATCTGCGGTAACATGGGGAAAGCACACAAGTCTCAGGGTTAGAATCGTAGAATTGCTGGTCCAAATACGTTTGCGGAGGAGCAGGGGCCGATTACCTGAATACCAAAATACGATTCGATTCATTTTGTTGTGTTCATTAGTATTAAAGAATAACCCCCATGTGATCCCCAGACTTTTTAATCCTTATTTAAATATTTTTGAAGTTAATACTTATTCATATGAAACATTTGATTATCAGTTGTTTGTTCAACTGACGGGCCTTCAGTAACGGGACAAACAGGAATTCATCTTCATTCCGAGATTAGAAGGCTAATGTCAGTGTTTTGTTTGTTTTTTCTCTCTTTCTCTCCAGCTATTAGTTACCCATAAAGTAGGAGTGAAGACTTAAACTGGTGTGCCACTCCTTTACTTCCAACAGTTTATTTACAGACACGGACAAATGTGTTAGTACCCCTCCACAAAAAAAAAAAAAAGAAGAACCCACAATAGTCTCTGAAAAGTAATTGTGACTCGTCTTTGCAGATTCTCTATTCAACAAAAATCAGACTCTGCTTTCAAGTTTTAACTCAACAGAGTATTTCAAATAAATGGCCTGGACAACAATGATGGGACCTTTAACCTTTAGAGTCTGCAGTCACTGCACACAAGAGATTCCTGGAAGTCCCCACGAGTCTTCTGCTCCTGTCCGCAACTCGTTTGGCCCAACTCTTCCTGAGCAAACTGCTCCAATGGTGTCGGGCGTGAAGAGGGTCTTCTCCAGACTGCATTTTTCAGCTCGTTTCTGTAGATGTTTGATGGGATTCAGATCTAGGCTCATGGAAGGCCACTTCTGAATTGTCACATGTTTTGTTTTTGGCCATTCCTAGGCGCTTTCTGCTCTGCGTTTTTGGCTCCTTATCCTGTTGGAGGACCCCATGCACCTGACACTGGGCAGAACGTATGGCTCCGGAATTTCTCAATAGTCTTGACATTTCATTGTTCCTACTACCCAACATGTGAATTGAGCCTCCTCCATGTCTCACTGTGGGTCTGCTGGTCTTTTCTTCGAAAGCTTTGTTTTGTCGCCTGTGGACTCCGAGCTGATGTGACTTGTCGACAAGCTCCAGTTTTGTCTCACCTGTCCAAAGGACCTTCTCCCAGAAGCATTGTGATTTGTCGATATGCATTTTAGCAAATTCTCGTCTGGCCTCTTTACATGGAGTCCTCCTGGGTCTTCACAATGAAAGTGCGATTGGACACTGATGGACCTCGACCTTGGAGTTCAGCTTGACTTTCTTCGAAAGCTTTGTTTTGTCGTCTGTGGACTCCGAGCTGATGTGACTTGTCGACAAGCTCCAGTTTTGTCTCCCCTGTCCAAAGGACCTTCTCCCAGAAGCATTGTGATTTGTCGATATGCATTTTAGCAAATTCTCGTCTGGCCTCTTTACATGGAGTCCTCCTGGGTCTTCACACTCAAAAAGTGCGATCAGACACTGATGGACCTCGATCTTGGAGTTCAGCTTGGCTCTCTTTGGAAGTTGTCTTTGGCTTTTTGTCTGCCATTCTCGTTGTCCATCTGCCCATTCTGAGGTTAGTTTTCCTCTTGCCGTCACATCCAGGGATGTTGTGTACAGTGCCTTGGACCTTCAACTTCTTCATCATATTTGTAACTGTTGTTGTAGGAACATCAAGGTGCTTGGAGATGGTGGTCTTCCAGCCTTTGCCTTTCACATGCGTGTCTCTCATTGTCTTTCTGATCTCCTCAGACAAGTCTCTGCTTCGTTTTCTCTGTTCCGCGTTCAGTGTGGGACGCATGATGTTAACACCAAACAGCAGAGTGACGCCTCTTCTCCTGTTGCATGACTGAAGACGACATGAATTCAAGAAAATTTGTGAGGATCTTCTCAAGGGGTCCCCGAGAAATGTGTGCAGGCCATTTTAGAAGATATCTGTAGAAGAAGCAGCACTTGATCTCCTGTCACACCTGATTTACTTTACTCGATGACATCTCAAAGGCATGCAGGTACACAGGTGACAATTGCTTTTTCATTTTTTCAGTGAGGGGGCCGACACATTTGTCCACATCTGTAGATAATCTTCATAAAAGTGACGTTGAGTTGTGGACAGTCAAGGCCTGTTGCCTTTTTATTTGCCTGAAGCTCTACTGAGTGTCCACAAACAGGGAAAGGAGAAAAGTGAAAGTTTTGGAGTCTGCAGCTGAAACGGGGGGCTCATTAAAATCTGATGTGTTGTGTTTGTTGTACCACAGCAGAGGGGGGAAAAAAGATGGCGTCAGGTTGTAATGTAATTCCCTTGCACTCCATGTTGATTTCTCTGTCATCTTGTAAAGCACTTTGAGCTCCATCCTGTGTGTGAAAATGTGATGCAGAATTTAAACGTTGTTGTGTTGTTATCAGCAGGTTGTGAACACTAAAGAAATAAAAGTTCCAGGATTTAAAATATGGATGGCTGTTAGAGAAGCTGATTTGGGCGGAGGGTCTTGCACACTTTTATTAACTCTTTTTTTTTTTAAATGATAAGAAGTAACTGACAGAAGGAGAATTCCCTTTAATGATTTTTCCTTCAGAGGACGGTTAGTTCGAAACACATCCATCATAGAAACTGCTGGAATCGCGTAAAGGCAGGGGGTGGACTGGCCATTAGGGCATTGGGAAATGCCCGGTGGGCCCGCGGACTCTGGTCTGGTCATGGGCCGGCTTTTCATGAAATACATTTTTATGTACTGCTTACCGTTTGATATTTAAGTTAATTTTCTAAACTAAACATTAGATCTGTCCGGTACTACGATTTATATAGTCCTATATAATATACTGTATTACGTCATCAAGTTGTTTTAGTTGGCAGTACACAAGGTTGCAGCGAAACATTTGGTCAAAACTGCCTTTTGTAATACAATACAATACAATTTTTTATTTTTTTTTATTTTTGCCGATTTCTGTTTCAATACACCAGTTAGCATATGCATTATTGCAATTTATTTGATCTCATATCTAGTATTTAAATTCTTCGGTACTAATAATACTAATAAAAGAAACTCCAATTCCTTTGCTACACTTTTATTTTGAAAAGACTGCCAGAGGTAATGTGATCACAGGAAGGACTTTTATGTTGATGCAAAGTGTAACAGGAAGCTCATCATCCTGAGGAAGGTAGAAAAGAGAAAAGAAAGAGGAGATCCGCCACCATCTTGGGGAAGACAGGGTCTGGAAAAAGTAGGATGCTGGGAGAGGTCTTCAGGATTATGAAGGGGCTGTGGAGTTCTAGGTGGAATGGAGAAGATTTTGGATAATGAAATTAATGGATTATGCTTACTGGATGTTCCCTGACTTTAGAGAAAGGAAAAAAAAAAAAACAACTAGCGTTGGATGAAGTTAAGAAGGTCCACATGGAATGAGTGAGATCAAACCTATTATGTAAAGGAAACGAGATCATTCCTTTGTTTGGTGGAAAAGTTGAAAAAGAAAACTTTTTTTTTTTCTTGATTTTATTCTAACATTTTACTTCTATGTACTGTGAAGATCGGCCTGGACCACACAGACAGACACCTGGACACACAGACAAGTCCAAAGCACACACAGCACAGTGACCCCCAGACAGTCACAGTTACTCAGTCTTCTCTTTTCTTTCCTTCTCCTTCTCCTCCTTTTCTTCTCTTCTCCTTATCCTCCTTCTCTGTCTCCTTCTCCTTCTTTTCTGTTGTCCTTCTCCTGGTCCTTCCTCTTCTCATTATCATTCTCCTACTCCTCTTTTTATTCTTGTTCTCATTCTACTCCTTCTCTTCTCCTATTCCTTGTCCTTCCTCTTCTCTTCTCGTTATCATTCTCCTACTTCTTCTCCTTGTCCTTCCTCTTCTCTTCTTCTCCTTCTCCTACTCCTTCTCTTCTCTGTCCTCTGCCCTCCTGACTCTGGCTCCCTTTCATATTATACCTGGATGTGCTCCAGGTGCTCCCTAATGATCTTCCTGCAGCACTTCCTGGTGTGGTGGAAGTGCTGCAGTCCGTGGCTCCGTGGCCATGGGCCCCCAATAGGGTTGAGCTTGTAAACCGGGGGAGTTAGGGGAGGCTGCCCTCTAATGTCCCGAGAGGGAGGTACCATCTCTCTCTCTCTCTCTCTCTCTCTCTTCCAGGACCTTCTATCCTCCAGGCGTTCCGGCTGGGCAGGTGTCCCAGCTGTCTGCCACAATACATAGATACGTATCTTCCAGTATCTTTAGTGGTTGATGAGGAAATCTAAACTCTAAATATGTTTTGCTTTTGTCACACTGTAAATTAAAGAGGTATTGGGGCAACTGTCGTAAAACGCCGGTGAAGAAAATCGAAGAGGGTTTGTTTCTAACAGACAGTCACCCGTCCCGGAATGAGGAAGGAGGGAAGCAGCACATCGTCACTGGTCACGTTAGTCGGCTGTCTGTCATAGCAAATGCCACTGCAAGTTACCGGTGCTGCAGCAGCCCACTTTCTGCCCCTCTGATAACACTTTTATACACTCGTACCTTTTACTGCCTTGTTTTTGCCAGCCGTTTATCGCATGCATTAGCAGAAAAATCCCAGAAGGGTTGGTAACGCTGCTAGCCCCGGGATTTTTCACAGAACTGTAGTGACCAGGATTGCCTTTTGTGCATTTTTGTAGCATGGAAAGCAAGTCTTCTATGTCCACTGTGAAGGATGACCAATCAGGGAATGACACATTGTAATTAGTAGGATCCAATCAGGTTAGGGCTACATGATAAGTGCAAACCAATCAGAGAGTGGTTAGAGTTGGCATTTTCTAAAAACTGTTTTTGTCCATCTACACCACAACACTGAGACTACACTTACAGAAGGATTGGTCTGTGGAGGGCATTTTTACAAAGTCTCCATTTTTGGGATTCGCGTACACTGGGGAAGTGAGGGCGAAAGGCGAAAGCAGAGACTAATGTCCGCAATTTTTAAATGAAGACGTAGTAACTTGGATGAGGCTTAAGACTGTTTCTCAAAGTAGGGCTCGCCCCAGGCATTCACAGTTCTTGTGGTAAAGAGGACCGCTAACCAAAAAATCAAAGTACGTCCAGATGAGCAAAGATTCAGTCACCTGGAAGACTTTGAACAAAAACAACCACATGTAACACTCTTTGAATCCAGATCACAGACAGAGCGGGGTCTTGTGTGATGACCAAAATATCGTGGTGGTGATGACATCAGCAATCGCGACCTCCCAGTTGATGATGGGAACGTCGTGTTCAGTAAGAGAAACGTTCTTCCCTCAAGAAGGCAACGTCCATTCCAAAGCAAATATGGTGTCCTGTAGCAACATGAAAAAAATATTTTCAAATGAAAATTCAAAAAAAATTATTACTGGTAAATTTGAATTCTTTGAAGGAAAAAACAAATAATTAATGTGTGCTTTTCATGAAAAGACTACAGAAAGATAGAAGAAGAAAAAATGAAAGGAAAGAAGCCAATCAAAACAACAGAAAGCCTAACCCAGAATTCAGCAGGCAGGCTTCGGCCTTCACAGGCCCAATATGGGGCCCGAGCTTTTAAAGATGTAAAAACACTCAGAAATATCATTAATAGGAGAGGCAGGAGGAATACCACCTAACCTTGGACCCACACTAACAGAACAAAGTTCCAAAGCTGTATCCAGCAGGGGGCGACTGTTTCCTGGCATTGAGGCAGAACAGACTGAGCCATACACATCCCTTTGGCGGAAATGATCAGACGAGAACAATATGGTGCAGAAAGGGATACATGTAATTAACTTGCCTTAAAAGGTCACTTCCATTCCCAAAAATATAATGCATCATTATTTATATTGTAAATACAAGAACACAAAAGACGGAAAAAAGGTTTGGGGAATCCACCCCCGGATAATGTGATGAAACCGAGTAGTCACAAGGGACTGTGTCCAAAAACGGGACTGAGACAGAAGGACAGTAGGTGGTGGAGAGGAAGAGGCGGGTCCAGGAGGGAAGTGGCGGAAGTGAGGTCAGGAGGAGGGTGTGGTCTAGAGAGGAATGAGGAAGCTGGTTAAGGTTTCGGTCTTCTTGTCATCTGGTGGCCTGCAGAGAAAGGAGATGAGGCGCCAACCCCGACTCACCATTCATGCACGGTTAAGCTCCTTTGACGGCCTCCCAAGCGCACGTGTGTGACAATCCATACTCACCCAGGCCGGAGGGATGCCAACAGAACAGTACAATCGACATCCCGTTCTTGAGTGGGGAACGCTGACAATTAAATGTCCCATCCAGAGGCATAGAGACGGCTCTAAGTCTTTTTTTTTTTATAATAGAGAGAAATAAGTGGACAGGACTGGCGAGGTTTGTTGGGCTGAATGGCCTGTTCTCGTCTCGAGTGTTCTAATGTCCTCACTACGGTCATCATTAATAGGATCTGTGATCACGTGCTCACCTACCGGCGACCGGAGTAGTCTGGTTTTACGCCTAAGAAGACTAACATCGACCCCATCCTGGCACTGAGGGTTCTCATGGAGCGCAAACACGAATATCAGCAGAGTTTCTTTGCAGTCTTTGTCGATTTTCGGAAAGCGTTCGACTCAGTTGATCGAGCTGCCCTGTGGGACATCCTGAGACTTCATGGATACTTTACTGGATATCATGGCCGGCCGGTCCACTGGTACTGTGAGTGTTGTGCAGAGTGGAGGCAGGACCTCTGTGTTGTTCCCAGTTGATTCTGGGGGTCCGTCAGCGCTGTGTTCTGCTCCTACTCTGTTCAGTGCTTGCATGGACTGGGTGGTGGGCAGAGTTTGGGGTCCAGCGGCTGGGGGGCATCTGTCGGTGAAGAAAGATTCACGGATCTTGACTTTGCTGACGATGTTGTGATCTTCATGGAGTCAATGGAGGCTCTGACGGGGGGCCTCATGAGACTGAATGAGGGGTCTGAGTGTCTGGGCTTGTGAGGGTCCTGATGAAAACCAACATCCAGGCCTTTAATGACCTCTTGGACGCGGCCATCAGCATTGTGTCTGTCTGCGGAGAGACTGTCGACCTCATCATTGAGAGGTTTACTTACCTCGGCAGTGACATTCATACTCTGGTGACTCTTCCTATGAAGTCATTAGATGGATTGGGAGAGTATGGGGGGGTCATGAGGTCGCTGGAAAGTTGTGTGCGGCGCTCTCGTTATATCAGCAAAAGGACGAAGGTCCAAGTCTTTAGAGTCCTGGCGTTCCCTGTTTGTGAGTCATGGATGCCATCCACTGACCTGAGACGAAGACTGGACTCCTTCATGTGTGTCTCTTCAGAGAATCCTTGGGTGCTGCTGGTTTGACTTTGTGTTGCTCACGGAGTCCTGAATGAAGCACATGACCTGCAATTGTGAGGGAGTGTCAGTTACGGCACTACGGCCATGTGGCGCGATTACCCGAGGGTGATTCTCATTTGTTTAGGGCCCGAGTGGCTGGACCAGGCTAAGGGGACGCCAGCATAACGCCTGGCTGTGGCAAATAGAGGGTCATTTCTGGAGGGTGGGACTGGACTGCGTGTTTGCCTGGAGATCGATCCTGGCTGTGTCGTCGTGTGGTGGGCGCGACAACTCGCTGTACCAGTGCGTGCCCCCCTAGCCTGACCTGACTTTGCCCCTGAAAACACTCAAACCTTCACAAACGGTTTGATCCCTTTGCTCTGATCTATGCCTCACCATAATTTGATTATGGAGGTCTACAGGGATTTACTTGGACGACTTCATGGTTTGGTTTTTGTCTTGCCAGGCATTGTTCTGTTCTGTTTATTGTATTGTGTTGTATTGACCCCCTTCTTTTTGACACCCACTGCACGCCCAACCTACCTGAAAAGGGGGTCTCTCTTTGAACTGCCTTTCCTGAGGTTTCTTCCATTTTTTCCCTACGAGGGTTTTTGTGGGAGTTGTTCCTTGTCTTCTTAGAGAGTCGAGGCTGGGGGTCTGTCAAGAGGCAGGGCCTGTTAAAGCCCATTGCGGCACTTCTTGTGTGATTTTGGGCTACTCAAAAAGAAATTGTATTGTATTGTGAACTGTGGGACCTTCTCTACACGGGTACTCACGGACTTTTCAAAATCATATCCGATCAATTCAAATTGCCACAATCAAGTTCAAGACACATCTCAAGCATAATTAAAGCAAACGGTAAGCAACGGGGGGAAATGTGCAAACCTTGACATCACTTTGGTTTTTTGAGTGTAGACTGCTGGGCAAAAATGGCAAATGAATCCATTTAAATGCAGAAAGTGAACGGGTCTGAATAAATCGTGAATCCTCTGTAAATTCATCTGTGAAATTTGGATTGGGAACCCCTCAGAAATGTTGTTGGTGGACGTGGACCATTCATCCATTCAGCCTGTCTGGTTATTCATTTAGACGAGTTTTAAAAACCGTCAAAATCTCCGCTTCGATTACATGACATGAAATATAAAGAACTGCTTCTCCATTTCCTTTCAGATGTACTTCCCCTTCTTCTCCACTAGATGTCCTCAAACACTCAACGACGGGATCAACGTGGGGCGTTTATTGATTGGGCCGCTCCGGTCACGTGTGCTCAGCACGCGTCTTATTGACGAAGGGAGTCGCCGCTTGGCTTTCTCTGTCACTGCTAAACAAATTTAGGTGTACATGTAATGGACAGGAGTTGCTAGTTTCATTTTATGTTAGTTTCAAGCTTTTTTTTGTTTTCCTGTGTAGTTAATTAAACACGTCCTCTGTCTTCATTGGTAACAATTTAGTAAATTGTAAAATGTATACCTCAGAAGTTGTGACAGAGCTCTGAACCTGCGCTCCCCGAAGGACGCTGTGCAAAAATAAATAAGCTGATAATTGGACTGAGTTGAATGATCATCTACACAGATAGACAGATAGTGAAAGGCACTATATACAACAGACAACTGACAGATAGACAGACAGTATAAAACACTATTTACAATAGACGAGGCAGACCGATAGTTAAAGGAAATACTGTATATACAATAAATAGTGGAAGGCCCTTTATATAATAGAGAAATAACTAGTGAAAGGCACTATATGTGACAGACAGATAGATAGATAGATAGATAGATAGCAAAGGCACTATGTAATGGATAACTAGATAGCTAGTGAAAGGCACTATATGTGAGATAGATAGATAGGAAAGGCACTATATAACAGATGGACAGAGAGTGTGAAAGGCAGTATATGCAATAGTTACTGTAGCAATAGAGAGGTAGATTGAGGCAATATATGCAATAGAAATGAAAGGCACTATATGTAATAGATACATAATGGAAGGCACTAGGGCAGCACGGTGGCGCAGTGGGTAGCACTGCTGCCTCTCGGTAAGGACACCCGGGTTTGCTTCCCAGGTCCTCCCTGTGTGGAGTTTGCATGTTCTCCCCGTGTCTGCGTGGGTTTCCTCCCACAGTCCAAAGTCATGCAGGTTAGTTGCATTGGCGTTCCTAAATTGTCCCTAGTGTGTGCTGTGTGTGTGTGTGTGTGTGTGCGCCCTGCGGTGGGCTGGCACCCTGCCCAGGATTTGTTCCTGCCTTGTGCCCTATGTTGGCTGGGATTGGCTTCAGCAGACCCCTGTGACCCTGTGTTAGGATAGCAGGTTGGATGATGACAGACTGGAAGGCACTATACTGTATATAACAGATTGAATTATAGTGAACTGCATGATATAAAATAAATACAGAGATAGTGAAAGGCACTATATACAATAGCTAGATAGTTATTTAAAAGCTCCATTTGTGATAGTGAGACAATGAAAACGCTGAATACAATAGGTAGTGAAAGGCACTGTATGCAATAGCCAGATAAATAGGTCATGAAAGGCACTATATATAATAGATGGATAATGAAAGGAACTACATGCAATAAACAGAGGTAGAGAAATAGTTAAAGGCAATATATACAACAGATAGAGAGAGAAAGGCGCTATATGCAATAGATAGATACTGAAAGATGGAACTATGCTGCCATTGTGGTAGTCATGCCAACATATACAGAGAGGGGGTCCACCCTGGGATTTTAACCAAAAGTTGGCTGCAGCTTTAACTATCCAGCTATCCATTATCTAACCCACTAAATCCAGTCCGGGGTTGTGGGGACCAGAGACTAAAATGGCAAGACTGGGCAAAAGGCAGAAACCAACCCTACACAGGGCACACTTGGTCACGAGGGGACTGCTGAGATTTGTCAGTTAACCTTAAAGTCACATGACTGGAATGTGGAAAGCAAACAGAAGTTCCAGCAGGTCACTGGGAGAAGGTGCAAACACTGGACAGTTAAGTGTGCAGAATGGGACTCCAAGGCAGGAGTCTGGAGCTGCCAGGAGGCAGCAGTAACCATTGTGCCACCCGTCACTGGCCACCTTCTCAAAAAACCAACATCTGGTGTAATGAAGAATTCCTGGAGGATTCTATGATGGTCAGCTGCCCAGGTCCTGATGCAGCAAATTAGCCCCAAACCAGAACATTTCAACCCCATGCTTTACAGACAGGATCAGGTTCTTCTTGCCAAATCCTGCCTTTGGTGTTAATCAGCCGTGTCTCCTGGTAGTGTGAGGATACAGCTCCAGCTTTGGTTCATCTGTCCAGAGCACAGTGTCCCAGGACTCCTGGCCTTCACCTTGGTGTTCACAGGCACACTTCAGTCTTGCTCTGATGTTCTTTGCAGACACCCAAGTTTCCTTCTGACGTACCTCCCATGGCCATCTCATTTGCATAGACTCACGACACTTAGACATCAACTGGGATGGCCTGGATTGGAGAAGATGGCAGTTGTTTGAAATTGTCTCCACTTACAAATGATCTTCCAAACAGTGGAATGGCTGATTTTAGGTATTTGGAGATTCTTTGAAATGCATTCCCAGACTCCTAGGGATCTAGAGCCTTCTCTTTACAAATGTCCCAAACGTAGTAAAATGCATTACTGAACATATTTGTGATGCACTATCTGCTGGAATGGCAAATGCAATACATACTGTATGTCTCTGTTATATACCATTTGGTATGGAATTCATAAAAGCAGTGTTAATGTTTGTGACGCGCCATCTGTTGGAATATCAATTGCAATGTGCTTTATTGCTACAAATGCTTGTGATGAACCATCTGTGGGAATATAAATGCAATGCATATGGCTCTGTTATATACCATTTGGTATGGAATTCATAAAAGTAGTATTAATGTTTGTTAGGTGCCATCTGTTGGATTGGTAAATGCAATTCAAATGTCTGTTTTGTGCCATTTAGTGTTGGGTTTGCATAAGCAGTGTTAATGTTTCTGATGCACCATCAGTTGGAATGACAAACGCAATGCATATTGCTCTGTTATATACCATTTGGTATGGAATTCATAAAAGCAGTGTTAATGTCTGTGATGCACCATCGGTTGGAATATTAAACGCAATGCATTTTATTACTACAAATGTGCTGGAATGACAAATGCAATGCGTATGTTTCTGTTATATGCCATTTGGTATGGAATTCATGTAAGCAGTGGTAATGTTTGTTATGCACCACCTGTTGGAATGACAGAGACATAGTAACCAGACAGACACACAGATGACCCATGCTGTAGGTTTATGTTGTACTTATACACTCACCTAAAGGATTATTAGGACCACCATACTAATACGGTGTTTGACCCCCTTTCGCCTTCAGAACTGCCTTAATTCTACGTGGCATTGATTCAACAAGGTGCTGAAAGCATTCTTTAGAAATGGTGGCCCATATTGATAGGATAGCATCTTGCAGTTGATGGAGATTTGTGGGATGCACATCCAGGGCACGAAACTCCCGTTCCACCACATCCCAAAGATGCTCTGTTGGGTTGAGATCTGGTGACTGTGGGGGCCATTTTAGTACAGTGAACTCATTGTCATGTTCAAGAAACCGATTTGAAATGATTCGAGCTTTGTGACATGGTGCATTATCCTGCTGGAAGTAGCCATCAGAGGATGGGTACATGGTGGTCATGAAGGGATGGACATGGTCAGAAACAATGCTCAGGTAGCCCGTGGCATTTAAAAACGATGCCCAATTGGCACTAAGGGGCCTAAAGTGTGCCAAGAAAACATCCCCCATACCATTACACCACCACCACCAGCCTGCACAGTGGTAACAAGGCATGATGGATCCATGTTCTCATTCTGTTTACGCCAAATTCTGACTCTACCATTTGAATGTCTCAACAGAAATCGAGACTCATCAGACCAGGCAACATTTTTCCAGTCTTCAACTGTCCAATTTTGGTGAGCTTGTGCAAATTGTAGCCTCTTTTTCCTATTTGTAGTGGAGATGAGTGGTACCCGGTGGGGTCTTCTGCTGTTGTAGCCCATCCGCCTCAAGGTTGTGCGTGTTGTGGCTTCACAAATGCTTTGCTGCATACCTCGGTTGTAACGAGTGGTTATTTCAGTCAAAGTTGCTCTTCTATCAGCTTGAATCAGTCGGCCCATTCATTCTCCTCTGACCTCTAGCATCAACAAGGCATTTTCGCCCACAGGACTGCCGCATACTGGATGTTTTTCCCTTTTCACACCATTCTTTGTAAACCCTAGAAATGGTTGTGCGTGAAAATCCCAGTAACTGAGCAGATTGTGAAATACTCAGACCGGCCCGTCTGGCACCAACAACCATGCCACGCTCAGAATTACTTAAATCACCTTTCTTTGCCATTCTGACATTCAGTTTGGAGTTCAGGAGATTGTCTTGACCAGGACCACACCGCTAAATGCATTGAAGCAACTGCCATGTGATTGGTTGATTAGATAATTGCATTCATGAGAAATTGAACAGGTGTTCCTAATAATCCTTTAGGTGAGTGTGAGTGTGTGTGTTGCTATATGTGTGCATATGGTGGTACAGTACCGTGTGTTTCTGTGGCTCTGTGCCCCTGGGTGAAATGAATACAAACTGCGGTAAACTAAGGCACATTTTTATTGTTTTTTTTTTCCAGAAATTTCATAATAAATATGACTGGTAACAAAGCAGGAACAGGTCTTGCTGACTTTGCTTAGACAGATAAGTAAAAAACAGCAAAAGGTGAGCAAGAAAACGTGTGCCCATTAAGGCCCATTTGCTTAACGAGGTTTGCTGGATTTCGTATTTAAACAGACGTCCACACTGAACTGATTATCAAGCCAACTCAGTTCAAGTCCTACAGAGGAGAACTTCAGGATCAGAGCCGGCGTGATTTAAGGCTGATTTATTCTTCTGTGTCGAGCCCATGCCGGAGTTGTGCACGGAGGCTACGCCATCGAAAGCGATTTATAATTTTTTCAATTGCTAGGTGGTGGCGTTTGTACCACACCAGAAAAGTGAGCGATCCATTGAAGTGCAGGCGGTCTTTGCCCACCAGGACCACCGCTCCTCTTGCTACACATTTTCTTCTGTAGGCGAACGTATTTGTCCCTCTTTTTGATACGTTTGCCGAATTTGAAACCTGATGACGAATAGAAACACTTTTCTAGAAATCCGTAGCTACCGACCAGGCCAATCAGAGTCGCGGGGTGCACACATTTTGGAGGAGGTGCACGTCAGGTGATGCCGGAGAGACCCCCATAGGTGACACGGACTGACGCGTAGCTACAGCTTACTAGGCTCGACACACAAGGATAAAATCAGCCTTTAGCAGTTGAACCCCTAACTCCCAATGTATAGGGTGGTCCAGATCTAATTATGCAACTTTTAATGCAATGCAGGAAAACAATGCAAGACAAAAGAATTGATCAAAATATCTTGTAATAAATGAGAATGGACTTAAATTGAATTAATTCACTGATTTTCCATGTAATGTCCCACTTGTCCTTCATTCAGTTGTGAATTCTCTATGTAATAAACATAATAAGTTATAGTGTAATGAACATTGCATAATTAGATACGGACCACCCTGTACACTCGGTGCCATTTGATTTAACGCAAATACACAGAGAAATAGTTTTTGTAAAATTCAGTATTTAAATTGGCAGCAGCACAATAAATCAACTTCTGCACAGCAGAGCCAGACTGCACTTTTTAAACTCAAGGCACCATAGGGGACCCATTTTTGGTTTCCCTAAAGAACCGTCCATACAAAGGTCCCAGGGTGGTCCTTTAATTATTTAGATCCATTCCGAGGGTCCATGAATAGACGGTAAGAGATGTGCCAAACACCAGCGGCCTCCAACCCGGACCGAGACCTTCATCTGCCGGTGTCCCACCTCTCCCAGACGTTCAAGATTTCTCTTTCGTCCACATATTCAGAACCTTCTCAAAGCCCAAAGAACCGACTTCATACGCGGAGGGCCCATCGTAGAACGAAACGCATCTGCGCCAGGCTACGGCTCAGCGAGGGGCTGCACGTGTGAAGAGTCTGCGCCGTTAACTAAAGATCTGATCACATTAGAACAAAAAAATCAAACGACAAGTCTGTCCTACTGTCTGGACACCAACGCTTAGAATATTTCAAATAAAAAATATAAATATGTACATCAAATAACCTCACTTATGGAAATAATGCAACTGTGCAGACAAGCCGCCCAACTGGACAGATCAGAAGACGATGACGGGACAAAGGCAACAGACTGGAAAAGCAAATCAACGTCGGTTTGTTGCATTTCTGCCTATTTGTCTCAGTCGACTGCGTTTGCTAATAAAACTAAAACTCGGGCTCTTCAGCGGACTGAAAGTTAAAATTTGCTCGACTCGACAGAACGGCCCCTCACAACTAGCAGTGGCCGGCCATTTTCGATTCACGTCACTGGATCGATTCTTTAGAACTGCCCGCTTAAGGGAATCGATTCTTTTTGATTAATTTTCAGGATTAGACGCTGGCACAAACGTAAAATCCACCCCTCTGATCGCATCCCAAATACACAATTTAATAATGCATACATTATTTTGTATATATACACACGTATGTGAGTGGCTCTGTGTGTGTATAATTAATTATACGGGGCTGGGCAATAGTAGGTTTACAGAGTTCATTCTTGCATTATTAATTATTGTATTATCGATTTGTATTATTTGTCTTCTTCTTATTTTGAATCCTTACTTATGATTTATCTTGAGCATAGGAAGTAGGCGTACGAGAATGTGTAAATAATGAAGGCCGGCGATTTGTGCACTTAATTGCCCTGTGTCATTCTTTTGAGTTAATAAAGTTAATAAAGCGATTGAGTTAATAATCATAACTTGCACGTCTTTTTCCATACGGACAACTGTAAACCTTCTTTTGCCCGACCCTTGTGTGTTTAACATGATGTTAATTCATAAGACATTGCCCTGTTTCAGTACACTAAGCATAAGAAACAACACATACTTAGGATACATAATTAAAATAAGACATTCTGTTACAAAATCGGAAGTGAAGAAGAAATGTGTGACTCGTTGTCAGGTAATGATTTGTTCTCAAATCAAATGAAGAATCGTGCAACTTGTTCTTGGGTAACGATTCGCTCACGAATCAACTTATTGGGAATTGTGTGACTCGTTCTCGGCTAATGATCCATTCCCAATCTCAAATGGAGGAGAATCGTGCAACTTGTTCTTGGGTAATGTCATGTCCATGAATCAAATGAATGAGTATCGGGTGATTCGTTCTCCGGTTAATGATTCTGTTCACGAATGAGCTGAACAAGAATCGTGCGACTCAATCTCGAGTAATGATTCCTTCATGGATCAAATGAATCAGAATCATGTGACTCAATCCCAAATGAAACGAATGACAATTGTATGACTCATTTATGAATCAAAGAAGGAAAAACATACGAATTGGTGTCAGGTAATGATTAATTCTTAAATCAAATGAAGGAGAATCCTGCGATTTGTTCATGGGCGATGATTCATCCATGAATCAAATGAACGAGAACTGTGTGATTTGTTCTCCGGTAGTGATCTGTTCCCGAATCAAATGAACGAGAATCGTGAGCTTTGTTGTCGGGTAATGATTCAGTTTGCTAATCAAACGAAAAAAAAACTGCATGACTCATTCCCAGGTAAAGGTTTGCTTATGAATCAAATGAAAAGAGAATTGTGCGACTTGTTCTCGGGTAATGATCTGTTTACAAATCAAATGAAAGAGAATCGTGCGACTTGTTCTCGGGTAATGATCTGTTTACAAATCAAATGAAAGAGAATCGTGCGACTTGTTCTTGGGTAATGATCTGTTTACAAATCAAATGAAAGAGAATCGTGCGACTTGTTCTCGGGTAATGATTCAGTTCGAACTCAAAACAAACACAAAATGATACATGCCCAGCGAAGTCAGTGTACCATAAGAAAAGTATGCTAAAGATGAAAGCGAGTAATTGTTAGAAATTAGAATTCTATTTTTATAAGGTTCAGTTTTTTGTGATTAATCTGCTAAATGTACAAAGTAGCATAAACAATAAACATATCAGTTCTAATATTATTTATATATTCATTTTAAAACAATTCCAATAATGCATTTTACAAAATAATCAATACATTCTAAATGTGTTGTTACTCTTTTGTACTTGTATGATGGATGGGAGGATCATCAATGAGCGAGTGTTCGTTCACCGATACAATTTGAACTCAAAGGAATCCTAAGTGAAGCGAGTCGAGGCTCCCGATTCAGGCGGTTCTTGCTCACGAGCTGTCAACATCTACTAGCGTCGGTGAAACGAAAGACGCTGATGGCATCATGCAGGACATGCACGCGTTACAGCACTCAGGTTGAACTCCATGTAATCGATTCATTGGAGCGCGTGAAACGGTTCATATGATTCACTGTAGAGATTCCCTCAAAAGGAGCAAATTATTTGTTTGTCACCCCTCACTACTCACAACTACAGAAAGGAAGTCAATAAATTAAAGCAAACGGCCTGCAGTTTTCCAAATTGTGAGCAGTTATGGAGCCTTTTTTGGAGCAGCATTAGGCCTGGGTAGGCCTATGCTCGCAACAGTTTACAGCGTACTTTTTAATTTTTCTTTCTTTTTTACAAATAATAGTTAACTTATACTGCATAAATGTATTTTAATACATGCCACTCTTGATTAAAATATTACTTAAATATTAACCTACACAGAATCATCAGTGTTACTTTACCTGTTAAAAAGTATTTGGAATGCGGTTAGCAATTTTACAGCATATGTCTACCTAACAACATTTAGAAAATAAAGACTGACAATACATTTTTTCACCACCACTTAACACATGTGAGGCTATCAACTAGCAACACGCTGAATGGATTAGTTACATCAGTGGGCGAAAGAAATGTAAAAGATGTCTACGCCAAACTACCTTTTAGGCTTTATTCACAAAAGGAAACAAACAGAACTGCAAAATGTTCCAGTGTCTGATGTCGCCACCGAATCAAAACTTTACCAGTGGCTTTGATACCAGCAATGTCTACAGCCACACAGCTGCTAAATTTCAAAGGATTGGCCTGGCGACAGACTTGTCCGAAATTCATGAGCTCAGTTGGTACTAAACTGTCCGAACAGCCGGTAAGGCAAGCGGCTTTAAAGCTTATTGGTACAAGCGGTAGCAGTACGTGACTGGAATGTGGATATCGAAAGACACAGATATCAAGAGACACGGAAATTGAAACACATGGATATTAAAAGAAGCAGAAATTGAAACACACAGAAATCGAATCACATGGATATCGAAAGACGTGGGTATTGAAACACATATTTATCGAAAGATGCGGAAATCAAAAGATGTGGTTATCAAAAGACATGCACATTGAAAGACATGGAAATCGAATCACATGGTTATCGAAAGTCGTGGATATTGAAAGAAACGGAAATCGAATCACATGGTTATCGAAAGACGCGAAAATCAAAACACATGGTTATCAAAAGATTTGGATATTGAAAGACGTGGAAATTGAATCACATGGTTATCGAAAGACGCGGTAATTAAGGACAGACTCATTCATAGATTGAGAAACTGGAACCACTTGCAAGACATGAGTCAAATAAAGCTCACGGGGCAGCCCTTTGTAAATTCACAAATTACAAAGAATAGCAACAACGATCATGCGTCTGTTTGCCATTATGTTGGCCATTTGTGCCTTGCGGTGGGCCGCTCTCCCGCACGTATAATCGAAAGGTAGACCGTCAGTTTATTTTCAGCATTTGTAAGTGGATTTACATTATTGTTTACAAAAAAAAAACAACATTCATGCCAGATGAGCACATGAAAAACAAACAAACAAACAAACAAACAAATTAAAAACTGGATGACCCCATTTATGTTAGTATAACTAGATTCCTTTTTTTTTTGTATGTATATTTTAAAATAAAATTATGCTCACTTGTGTCAAATTCCAGACTTAAATCTTGGTAAACATAATTTGAAATATTTTGTCTTTAAAAGCTTTGGCTAAATGGGCTGTTTGTTCAGAAGACTTTGTTAGTGGCTGCCTAATTATTGACAAGCTGGTCGCTCACATTAAAACTCGATTTTTTTAAAATGTAACGGGGCTGGGCACAAATTCTCCATGATTGATTTATATACATACATCTTATATTATATATATATATAAATTGTTTCAGAGTTTACTTTCTGCACAAATGTTTTGTATCCTGTATACTGTTTCCTTTGGAATTCATTATGAAATACCAAGCCCGCTTGCGCCTGCTTAGACGTTCTCATTTTCGGTTGTGTTCATTGGCTCTTTTTCGGTTCCGTCTTGATTCGTCGTTCCATCTGGAGTTTCCTGGCTTTTCTTAAGTGGATTTCCTTTCCTCATAATGAGCCCAAAATCGATTAAAAAAACAAACGCTGATAAGAATCCAAATGCCTAAGAAGAAAAAAAATAGAACAAAAATGTACTTAATCATTTTGAAAAAAAAAAAACAAAGCTTTATACTTCATTAACTAAAACAATCAAAGAGGTAGGTGGTCTGACTTCATACAAATGATAATCGCCAGCCCACCCCGTTTTCCTTACAGTAGTTTTTACAGACGCTCCAGGCTTCTTTCACTCTGACTTTATTTTGAGACCCAAAAAATCCACAATGGGTCAACAGCACAGGAGTAGGGTGCACAGCCATGGCCAAAAGGTTCTGAGAATGATCCAAGTGTTGGTTTTCACAAAGTCTGCTGCTTCAGTGTTTTTAGATCTTTGTGTCAGATGTTTCTCTGGTGTACTGAAGTAGAATTACAAGCAGGTCAGAAGTTTCAAAGGCTTTTATTGACAATGACATGAAGTTTATGCGCAGAGTCCATATTGGCAGTGTTGGCCCTTCATTCTTGTTCAAGACCTCTGCAATTCACCCTGGCATTCTGCCCATCAACTTCTAGGCCCAATCTTGACTGATGGCAGCCCATTCTTGGATAATCAATACTTGGAGTTTGTCAGAATTGGTGGGTTTTGGTTTGTCCCCCCACCTCTTGAGGATTGACCACAAGTTCTCAATGGGGAGTTTCCTGGCCTTGGACCCCAAAATGTTGATGTTTTGTTCCCTGAGCCACTTAGTTTTCACTTTTGCCTTATGGCCCGGTGCTCCATCATGTTGGTCAACAAACTGTCCTTGGATGGCTGGCAGAAGTTGCTCTCAGAGGATGTTTTGGTCCCATTCTTTATTCAGAGCTGTGTTCTTAGACCAAATTATGAGTGAGCCCACTCACTGCCTTGGCTGAGCAGCAACCCCACGTGACATGAATGGTCTCAGGATGCTTTACTGTTGGCCTGACACACGACTGATGGTAGCACCGCTCACCTTTTCTTTTCCTTTACCAGATGCCCCTAACAAAAGGGATTCATCAGAGAAAATCACTTGGCCCCAGCAATCCAATCCCAAAATATCAATCTCTCCCTGAGGTTTTTCTTGGCTTCTCTGATGCCCTTCTTGACATCCACCAGGCCATCCTCCAAAAGTCTTCGCCTCACTCACACCTGCCTGCTACCATTCCTGACCAAGCTCTGCACTGATGGTGCCCTGATCCTGAGCCACGAATAAAGAATGGCACCAAAACATCCTCTGAGAGCAACTTCTCCCAACCATCCAGGAACAGTTTGGTGACCAACATGACGGAGCACCGGACCAGAAGGGCTCTGGGAACAAAACATCAAAATGTTGGGGTCCATGGCCAGGAAACTCCCCAGACCTTTAATCCCATCGAGAATCCTCAAGAGGCGGGGGGACAAACAAAAAGCCACCCACCAATTCTGATTATGCAATCAGGGCTGCCATCAGTCAGGATTGGGCCCAGAAGTTGATTGCCAACCTGCCAGGGTGAATTGCAGAGAGGGGTCTTGAAAGGGTCACTGCAAATATGGACTTTTGAATAAACTTCATGTCATTACATGTGCAGAGGAGAAATGCTGGGTATACTGGGAGAAGGGTGCTAAGGATAGAGCTGCCAGGGAAGAGGAGAAGAGGAAGGCCTAAGAGAAGGTTTATGGATGTGGTGATAGAGGACATGCAGGTGATGGGTGTGACAGAACAAGATGACGAGGACAGGAAGACATGGAAGAAGATGATCTGCTGTGGTAACTCCTAATGAGAGCAGCCAAAAGAAGAAGAAGAAGAAGAAACTTCATGTCATTGTCAATAAAAACCTTTGAAACTTCTGAACTGCTTATAATTCTACTTCAGTACACCAGAGAAACATCTGAGAGAAAAGATCTAAAAACACTAAAGCAGCAAACTTTGTGAAAACCAACACTTGGGCCCTACTCAGAACTTGTGGCCACGACTGTAGTTATCATACACATCACTAGATATTGTGTGTTTACATGTCGGGCTAATCAGTCCACTGAGTGGCATCATGCCGAGTTGTTACAGTGCGTATTTTCAGCTAGGATATTCCAGTACTGAAAATTTTAAAACAGTTCGGTACCAACGTTTCCAGATTTTCGGTACCAGAAGTAAATGTTTTCCTCTCAATCCCTCGAGACTCTCTAGCCTTTCTTAAGTAAAATCCTAGAGAAGGCCGTCATTATGCAGTTAAATGCCAACCTCAATAAACCTGCTATTCTTGATAAGTTTCAGTCGGTTTTCAGAACAAATCACAGTACAGAAGCTGCACTCGTTAAAGTAGTCAATGACTTGCGGGTCAATGCAGACAGAGGCCATTTATCTGTTCTCATCCTCTTAGATCTGAGTGCCGCATTTGATACCACTGATCATAATATTCTTAGAAATCGCCTTAGTCAATGGGTGGGCCTCTCTGGCAGGGTCTTAAATTGGTTTGAATCCTACCTGGCAGGTAGAAAATTTTTTGTTAGTTGTGGGAATTACAACTCGAAGACACATGATATCCTATATGATGTCCCACAAGGCTCTATCCTCGGCCCGCTGCTCTTTTCGATTTACATGCTTCCCTTAGGTCAGATTATCTTGGGGCACAACGTGAGTTACCACAGCTATACTGATGACACACAGCTGTACTTATCAATAGCGCCTGATGACCCCGACTCTCTTGATTCACTAACACAATGTCTGACTTGTGTTTCTAAATGGATGAGAAGTAATTTTCTCAAGCTAAATAAAGAAAAAACAGAAATTTTTGTGATTGGCAATAATGGATATAATGAGGTTATTAGAAATAAACCTGATGCATTAGGATTAAAAGTCAAGATGGAGGTAAAGAACTTAGGGGTAACTGTTGACTCGGACCTGAATTTTAAATCGCATATTCAGCAGATCACTAGGACAGCATTCACTTGAGAAATATAACAAAAGTTAGACCTCTTATATCATTGAAAGATGCTGAGAAAGGAGTTCATGCTTTTGTTTTCAGTCAACTAGATTATTGTGACACACTCCTCTCAGGACCACCCAAGAAAGACATAAATCACTTGCAACGAGTACAGAATGCAGTTGTGAGAATCCTAACTAGGAAAAGAAAATCCGAACACATCACACCAGTCTGAGCGTCACTACACTGGTTACCTGTGCCATTTAGAATTGACTTTAAAATCCTGTTGATGGTTTACAAAGCCTTAAATAATCTGCTCCATCTTATATATCGGAGTGTCTGACATCTTATACTCCAAATCGTAACCTCAGATCTTCAGATGAGTGTCTGCTTAGAATTCCAAGAGCTAAACTTAAAAGAAGTGGTGAGGCGGGCAGGCGGCCTTCTGCTGTTATGCACCTCACATCTGGAATAGCCTGCCAATAGGATGATACGGTGGAGCACTTTAAAAGATTATTATTATTCTATGTTAGTGTTCTCTTGTTCTAATTCTTACTTTGTCTCTTTTCTTCATCATGTAAAGCACTTTGAGCTACATTATTTATATGAAAATGTGCGACAGAAATAAATGTTGTTGTTGTATCAGCACAAGTAGATGTAAACTTAGTGTGAACTTTCACACGAATCAGGTATGCCAAGTAAATAAAGGCGTATGCCATATTTTCTTTTTTAATTGAGCTCAGAGAGACACCACCAATATTTAATAACCCAAAAGGACAGAGAAGAGGGAGAACGATGAATGGAGACCGCCCGAGGTCAGAGAAGGGGGAGCTTCTGCCGGTTGAAGGTGGTTAGGAAATAAGGGAAGCGAGGAATGATAATGAGGGACACGGTACGAGGAATATTGGTGGGTACAGAAAGGGGTCTGGAAGAGGCCAGCTGGGGTGGGGAGTCTGAATAAGCAGCGAATGAGTCGTTTCAAGCGAGGCCGAAATGATAAGAAATGGTTATATAAACTGTAACTTTTAACTTGTTTAGGGCTCGGCTCAGTTTGGCTTAATTGGGTTGAGTCCGCGTTGTTGTTTATCGCAGTAAAACTCATTCCTCTGTTTGCCTGTCCTCCGACTCCTAGAGCCTTCTTCCAGGGTGAGAATCTCCAGTGGATTTTCCGCCCCGACAGACGCCACTTGCTGCTCTACATGATAATGTCATCAGATGTTCAGGGATCCGTGAAACTCTTAACATGATTATTAGAAATGATTAAGATATAAAAATCATAAGAAAAAAACTTACAATGGCGGTTTTCTCCAATTCTGAGCCTTCATTGTTAGCAGCAAATACAATGGAAGCAATCAGGAAAAACACGGCTGCCAATAGCGTGAAAAAGAAGTCCTGTTGGAAGAGAAAGAGAAAAAATGAATTTGTGAATAGCGTTAAAAACAGGACATCCCACAACAGACTTAGGGACCGGACCTCAGTTGTTCATCTAGCCATATTTTTGACCCAAGATTCGATATTCGGAATTTCTGGACACGTTTTCATAATCTCTTGTCCTTTTCGACTAAACATTTGATGTTGAATGATTTCCATCAAATGGATCCAAATGCCATATTTTCATATCTGTGTTCTTTTCTTGTCTGTAAGATGCGTGCGGCTATCAATTTTAAAACATTCACCAGCGTAGGAAGTACAGTCGGCTCTTACAATTCGCGAGAAGGACGCAGGACCCCCATGAATTTGAAAATCCACAAATACTTTCAACAACGTAGGCTAACAAACACACACACAGGCAACAAACCTAAAGAACGATTAAATTATAATAATTCTTTACGTTTATATAGCGCCTTTCTCGCTATTCAAAGTACGTCCGTGAATGGGGAGCCACTTTGGCCAACACTAATGTGTAGCATCAGTCTGGACGAGGTGACGGCAGCCATTTCTGCACCATTACGCTCACCACACACGAGTCGTTAGGTGGTGAACTGGCGAAGAGAGAGAGAGAGAGAGAGAGAGAGAGAGAGGGAGAGAGAGTGAGAGAGAAAGAGAAAGTGAGTGAGAGAGAGAGAGAGCTGGTACAGGTGAGGAGAGAGAGACAGACAGAGAGAGTATGAGTGAGAGAGAGAGAGAGAGAGAGAGCTGGTGAAGGTGAGAGAGAGTGAGTGTGAGAGAGAGTGAGTAAGAGAAAGAGAAAGGGAGAGAGAGAGAGCTGGTACAGGTGAGAGTGAGAGTGAGAGTGAGAGAGAGAGAGAGAAAGTGAGAGAGAGAGAGAGAGAGAGAGAGAGCTGGAGAGAGAGTGAGAGAGAAAGAGAAAGTGAGTGAGAGAGAGAGAGAGCTGGTGAAGGTGAGAGAGAGTGAGTGTGAGAGAGAGTGAGAGAGAGAGTGAGAGAGTGAGTGAGAGAGAGAGAGAGAGCTGGTACAGGTGAGAGTGAGAGAGAGAGTGAGTTAAAGGGAGAGAGAGAGTGAGAGCTGGTGCAGGTGAGAGAGAGAGAGAGAGAGAGAGAGAGAGAGAGAGTGAGAGGGACAGTGAGAGAGAGAGAGCTGTTGCTGGTGAAGGTGAGAGAAAGTGAGAGAGAGGTGAGAGTGAGTGAGAGAGAGAGTGAGAGTGAGAGAGAGAGCTGGTGAGGGTGAGAGAGAGTGAGAGAGACAGAGAGAGTGAGTGAGTGAGAGAGAGAGAGAGAAAGTGAGAGAGTGACCCAGAAGGCAGGCAGCTGTCAGGAAGGCCCCCTCATGGAGCTCTCAGGGGCTGTTGTGGAGGAGGAGCTCCAGCTGAGTGACCAGGTGGTGCAGGCAGCTCGCCGCATTAGGAGTCCCATTGGCTCTCAATAACAGCACTGAGCACAGTTTCACCTTCTCCTGGCTTTATTTATGTGTTTTCCTCATTTGCTCGGCTCATTCCTCAGATTTGTTATCGCCGGTGGCGGGTCCAAGAGGCAACAGGTGGGATTCCAGTAGCGAAGGGCTGATTCCCACCATCACACCTGTACATCTAATATATTGCCTTTTCCTTGTCAGGTCTTCCCTTTCTTCTGTCCCTTGAGAGCACTTTCAGAGCCCCTAGTAGTGCTGCGTTTTGGACCCATGATTATATTCTGCATTTATTGTGCAAAATAAGAGGCAACAATTTGCAAAAAAATGTGAGATCTCAGCACAAGCAGATCATGTGTGTGAGGCTGGCTGCCACCCAGACAACGTGCAGAGTTTCTTTAGTTAACTCTAATTTTTTACAAAATTTAAAATATTTTCGTGGATATATTTATGGTAGTAAACAATAAAAATAAATCACATTGCATATATTTTATTCATTTATGATTTCCTGGACCTTTTTTTTTTTAAGTCTTCTTTACATTTTCTAGCCTGCGCAGTGTCACATCACACTGAAGGATCTTTTAGTGGGCTCAGGTAAGCTGAACAATCCCACCACCAAGCAGGAGGGCGCGCTGCTGCTAACTGTATCTCTGGTTTCCCTCCACAGTGTTGACCTGTTGCCAGGAGACACCGCCTAGTCCCGCCCCCACTCCCCTTATGGGATACCCAGCTCTGGAGGTGGTCTTGTGGCCCACCAAGTATCCTGAGACGGGCGTTCATTTGGCTGCACGAGGAGCTCCGGTGATTACGCCGATTTGCCGCAGGACTGTTTTATTTTTCTTATTTTATATTTCCACATTCTCCAGTAGGCTCCACTTCACCATCTCTTTCCCCTGATATGTGTTTTTCTCTCATTTTGATCCCAGAGGTCTACAGAGAGTTCCTTGGACTTCACGATTTGATTTTGTCCCCACCAGCGGGGTGAATTGTGGGACCCTCTTATCCGCAGGTCCACCTGTGCCTTTCTAAATGAGCCACCAATCAAGTTCTGAAGGAGAATTAAAGAAGACAGGAGGCAATGCGGTGGGCCACAGGAAAGGGTCCGAGTACTTCTATAAATTGGAGGTTTCAGAGTTGGATTTTTTAATGAATTTAGAGATCTTTCAGATAACGCGTTTTCACTTATGGGCAATCGAGTGATAATTGATGGGTAAAAATGGCAAATGTCTACGTTTAAAATGAAATCAGCAGCGCAATCAAACTGTGCGGAAAGTGAATTCCCACTTTGTGAATCCACCAGGTATGCATTTTAAGCTAAACTTCACATTTTCACCAAAGGAACCCTATTTTAATGACCCAAATTAATTACAAATAAATTGCTTTTTTATCGTTAAATAAAGCAAGACTGAACTAAAGTAGAATGAGGGGATTTCAATTTTCTGTTTCTTGTAAGTGCAACTGGTACAGCAGCGTTGGCGCGGTGTGTGACGCATTAACCCGACGTCATGTAAAGTTCCCCGTTTTAAGGCGGGGAATTTGCGTTTATGCAAATGACTTTAAAAAGGGAACTGCTGGAGCCCCACCCAGCTGACATCATCATCATCATGATCATCATCATCATCACAGCCAACACAAGTCATACGGGAACAGTGGACTTACGATTTGCCTCCAGCAGGTGATTCCAACTTTCTTATGGAACGTAGTGGCGAGCAAAACCAAAAGCAGGAGGCAGAAGAGGAAAACCGTGCAGCTGACAAACTCAAAAAAGTAGAGGGCTCCGCAGCTGACGCAGGTCTGGATGACTTCCTCGCAGATGAAGGCCACGAAGGACAGGACCTGTGGAGAGAGCAGAGAGGTTTATACGGAGGTTCGAAAAACTCCTACTATACGGCAGTCGAGTTCTAGCCATCGTTACGATAAAATTCCTACCATCAATTCTAGACTCAAGCGCCATTGATTTTCACTCCAACTTTATCATGAAGTCAAATGTTTGACACCAGAGCTCCGAGCCAGATCTCACCAGATCTCACCAGTGCTACCCGTCATCGACGCTCGTTACGTCTGAACGGCCCCCCCACCACCGAGCCTGTCTTTGAGACGTCACCAATGCCTCGACTTCTCCGGGCGTGCTTCAAATTTTTGCCACAAAAGTCTTTCAGTCGGAACAAACATCAGTGACGGAGGCGCAAAGTGGAAAACATCGAGGAAAGCCACTCCATGGCACGAGTGCACCCAAGGAATGGAGGAGAAGCTCGAAGAAGTCGGCCTGTGTGTGTCCAGCCGACCCCACCGCCATAATTCTCATTGTGACCAAAGGAGGGCACACGCCATTTATAATTCACGCTGCTCTTTCGGCTTCATTTTGGTAAAGTCAGACAACTCACCCGGGCCAGATAACGTTTACCGTCGAGTCTTCAACGAGGTCAGCGAGTACAGAAATTAAAACTTCACGCATGTTTTTGGGAGGTTAACTGCGCACTGGAAAATGTCAACTATTATCCTGTAATATAAAAAGGGTGAGTGGGCAGATTCAAACAACTACAGGCCAGTAAGCTGAATGGGCATCACAGGAAAATTAATGGAAGGAATTATTAAGGATAAGATTGAGCAACACCTGGCAAGGACAGTCAGGGTGAGGTCAGAAGAGGGAGGTCGTGTTTGACTAACAGGCTGGAACTCTATGAGGGTCAAACTAAAGGATACGACCAGAATGGAGGAGATGAGATTATTGATCTGGACTTTCAGTAACTATTTGATGAGGTGCCACAGGAGAGGGTGGGCATCAAACTAAAAGAAGGGGCAGTTCAGGGTGTGGGGTGTAGGTGGATGCCGAATTGGCTCAGACACAGGAAGCAGAGGGTGATGGTGCGAGGAACCTCATCAGAATTGGGCGACGTTAAGAGTGGTGACCAGCAGGGGGCAGTGCGGGGGCCGCTGCTATTTTTAATATCAATAAATTATTTAGATAGAAATATAAGTAACACGATGGTTAAGTTTGCAGATGATACCAAGACAGGTGGATTAGCAGGTCATCTGGAATCTGTTGAATCATCACAGAGGGACAGTAGACAGGCTTGGGCAGATTTGTGGCAGATGAAATTTATTGTCAGTAAATGTAAAGAGTTACACATAGGAAGTAAAATTGTGAGGTGTGAATACACAATGGGGGGTCTGAAAATCGAGAGTCCACCTTATGAGAAGGATTAGGAGTCGCAGTGCACTCGACACGATCAACTGCCAGACAGGCGCTGTGCCCCAATGCCTTTCCTCTTCATGCCTCTGCAGACCAGATGACTGACAGCTCTAACATCTCTGACATCACTTCCAGTGTTCAGCTGTCTGGACCCGCCTTTTCCTGCTGGAAGAAACTTATGACCAGAAGATCTGCCATCTTGAGACAGTTCAATTGGGAACTCGCGTCTGGAAAGACACTTTGGTGATTATTATGTGTTTGCTGCACATCAGTTACACGGGGTCACCTGGTGGTGTCTTAGCTCTTTATCGTGGTCTGTCTGTTCTCTTACATTAGATAGAAAGTGTGGTAGATGAACAGGCAGACACGTTTAAATCACCCCACACGTTTATTTACACGATCCATCTATTTACAACAGTGCACACCAAACTCCTAAAGTCCTGGCCAACCAACAATGCCTCACTTCTTCAGGCCGCCTCCTTGTCTCTCCTCCCAGACCTTGTCCTCTCTTCTCTCCCGACTCCAGCCATTGTATGAAGGGAGGCGGCCCCTTTTATATCCACCCAGATGTGCTCGAAATGCTTCCCGACAATCTTCCACCGGCACTCCCCAGTGTGGCGGAAGTGCCAGCTGCACCCCCGGAAGCACTCCGGGTGTCCCTGCTCCTCTTTCCCCCCAGCACGTCTGGGTGTGGCGGAAGTGCTGAGGTCCAGGGCTCCAAAGGCATAGGGGCGCCCCCTGGCAGTGACCACGGGCCCCTACAGAGATTGAGCTTCAAATCTCTGTACCCATGGCCCCCAAAGGTACCAGGGCAGTCGCCCCCACATGGCCTGGGGAAGGCGTAAGACCTCCTCCGGTCCTCCTGGGCATCCCGGCTGGGTCGCCCCAGCCATCTTCGACAATAGATAGATAGATAGATAGATAGAGAGATAGACAGATATGCAAGGCACTCTATAATAAGATATCTATCTATCATATAAAGCCTTTCTATTATATAGCGCCTTTCACATCTCTCTCATATAGTACCTTTCTATCATAGATAGATACCATATAATAAATAGACAGGCACTCTATAATAGATAGAAAGGTACTGTATAACAGATAGATATGCAAGGCACCGTATAATAGATAGATATTATCTATTATATAGTGCGTTGCATATCTGTCTATCATATAATGCCTATTATATAGTGCCTTTCACATCTCTCTCATATAGTACCTTTCTATCTATTAGATAGGCACTATATAACTGATAGATACATAGATAGATAGATAGATAGATAGATAGATAGAGCCTTTCATATCTATCTATCTATCTATTAAATAGTGCATTCTATCTATCTATCTATTAATTATATAGTGCCTTTCTATTATATAGCGCCTTTCACATCTCTCTCATATAGTACCTTTCTATCTATTAGATAGGCACTATATAACTGATAGATACATAGATAGATAGATATGAAAGGCACTATATAATAGATAGATAGATATGAAAGGCACTATCTATCTATCTATCTATTATATAGTGCCTTTCATATCTATCTATCTATCTATTATATAGTGCCTTTCACATCTATCTATATAATAGATAGATAGATAGATAGATAGATAGATAGATAGATAGATAGATAGATAGATAGATAGATAGATATGAAAGGCACTATATAATAGATAGATAGATAGATAAAGTGTTATCTATCTATATGTAACTTTTCACAGAAGTTCAACATTTAAATATATAAATGACTATTATAACAGACAACACTGCTCCCCTCAATTCCACGCCTGGATTATTAAACTGAAGCGGCACATCTGACTTTGCTGGAGTGTTTTCTTGACGCCCTTCGTTTCACTGGGTTTGTTGGCTCAAAGTCCTCAGTGCTGGTGTGTCACACAGAGAGGACACACAGCTTTGCTCCTAATGGCCGTCATTTTGTCTTCACGCTCAATTCTGTCTCCATTGTCCAGCGGGTCCACGGAGCCAAGAACTGGGCGCTGGTGGGTCAGTACTCTGTCACTAAGGTTGGGCCAACTCATGCAATGGCAGGGTCGTCTTTGTCATACCGTGAACCCAGCATTCTTGTAAAATGACTAACGCTTCTTTGGCTTACAGTAATCAGCTCCTAAAACACGGAAGGCCGACTAAAAAAGTTCTTCTCATTATCTGTAAACTTCCAGATTTACTACAAAGTGACTCACAACAATGGAATCCCCTTACATACCGTAAAAGGCCCGCTGATGCACTTCTGTCTTTGCGCACCTGTCCATGACATGATTGTCCCACATGAAGCAGGGATTTCCCTTTTAACACACACTCTATGCCGAGATGACGTGATTTTTTGGAGGGTCTTTCCTGTGTATGGACACAAGGAGCCGTCGCTGTTAGCCCCACTGCCTCAGAGTCCTCAGCCAGATACTCTCCGTGTGCCCCCCGTCCTGCATGCTCCGCTCATGGCTGTCCACGTTTGGATATTTGAGCTATGGGTGGGTGTCCTGGCCAGACTTGGTTGGTCTCCCCCATACCTTTGCAGGGTGGACTATAAGTTTTTTAGGGGGTGATTTTTGCTGTTGCGGAATGCATTCTGGGGTCACTTTATAATCAACGAGGGGCATTTTACAAAACAGACAACAGAATATTATTACCATAATATAAATGACTTATTTAGTGTCATCGGTATCAGAAAAGTCACAAATTAACCAGTGGATCAATTTAGTTTTCATTTTGTCCATCCATCCATCCATTTTCTAACCCGCTGAATCCGAACACAGGGTCATGGGGGTCTGCTGGAGCCAATCCCAGCCAACACAGGGCACAAGGCAGGAACCAATCCTGGGCAGGGTGCCAACCCACCACAGGACACACATACACACCAAGCACACACTAGGGCCAATTCAGAATCTCCAGTCCACTTAACCTGCACGTCTCTGGACTGTGGGAGGAAACCGGAGCGCCCGGAGGAAACCCACGCAGACACGGGCAGAACATGCAAACTGCACGCAGGGAGGACCCGGGAAGCGAACCGTTTTCATTTTGTTTCATTACAAAATTGTCAAAATATAAGAAATGTATTGATCTCATCAAAAGAAAACACTTCATGTAAGTTTGAAGATGAAAATTTAAACATGGGGTGTACGCTGAAAAGTTTAAAAATACGTTTTCAGCCAAGGCTCCTGCATCGATGTGGAAAGACCTACAAGATTATCAGTGGCTTCAGGACGCCATCCCCTCACATCGCTAAGAACAATCAGCTGGCTGATGACCTCAATGGACCTCTTTGCAGGGCCCATAAGCCCACCACGGCTCCAGTCCTCCTCCACACCTTCTACCAGTCAACCCGCGCTAAACATCTCTGAAGAGTCAACCCACAGAGAAAGCAGAAGATCCAGATGGCATCTCAACCACCTTGACATTGACGGTGCAGCAATCGGGACCCACTCACTGTGGGACCTCCGGAGTCTGATGGATCAGTGTGTGCCCAGGTCTGACCACCAGTCTGAAAGAGACCAATGTGATGGGGCAGGATTTTGAGGCACCCGCCAGTCATCCCAATCAATGACTATGAGGTGGAGGTCGTTCACCAGTTCATCTGCCTGGGTTCCACCATTAGAGACCACCTCTACCTGGATGATGAAACCAATAAACACATCAGGAAGGCCGCAGCAACTCTTGCCAACCTGACTACACGCGTCTGGGAGAATGCCAAACCAACAATCAAGACCAAGATCGTTTGTTCTTTATTTTGCCGTAGACCATCTCTTGTTTGTTTTCGCATGCCCCTTGGGGTGAGAGCGCCCCCTGGACCAAGGGCAGGTTAAGGGCCAGCAGAGTAGGATCCCCATTTGGCTCAGTGACTCAGTTTCTTAACTAAACCTTGGCGCACTTCCTCCCATCTTGTTGACTGCTGGGAGTTGAAGTCCTCTTGGTAGCCCGGCCTCAGGCTCCTCTCCCTAACCAGCTTATCCTCATTTAGGCCGAATGTCCTCACAGAGACTTCATCACACCTGCCCCACTGCTGCTTTATGAGGCCCCAGTTGCTTAACGTTCAACTTTGTGCCAAGCGTCCTCGCCTCAAACAGAAGTCACGGTTTTATGTCACATCTCCATTTTGTGAACCCGCTCAATTAGTTAAAGGTGTTCCCGTCACTGCCTTGACAATACAATTCTGTGCTGCCGATTGGCTAATGAAATGTACACTAAGGCCGGATTTATACTTCACACGACATGACATGTGCTCCTGCAGACGCTTCTGCTATTCAAGTGTTGTACTGCTTATACTTCGTGTAAATCTGGAAGATTCCACCAGGTGGCAGTGCAAGATATCATCACGGGGAGAACAGGTTCGGCTTCGCCATGTTGTGAATTGCCTAGAACATCCATGAAATTCCAAGGACACCTTGACGCAAAATCTCTGAAAAGGACGTTTAATGATTACATCCATCAATCCGGGGATGTGCCCATTCCAGCAAGCATCGGGCGCAAGACAGAAACAATCCCTGGACGGGGCATCAGCTCATTGCAAGGTGAATACAAGCACTCACATACACACACTGGCGGCATTTTAGTGTCACCAGATCCCCAAACCATCATGTCTTTGGAAGGAAACAGAAGCCCACTGTGGACACCCAGCAGGAAAACACGTAAACTCCAGGCAGGGACCACCAGGGACACGACTCCCTACTGTGAGGCAGCAGCACTACTGTCACCACAACATGTGTAATTATCATCAGTATTCATTATTTAAATGAAGTTAACGACTTATCTGTAAAATGTAACATACGCACTGTAATGCATTTCATCATGAAAGTGACATCAAGTATAAATCTAATTATTCTAAATGTGCGGAGAGCTGGAATATCAGAAATGGGACGTGTTCTGTAACGTGGCGATTGCTGCTGTCAGGTCAGGAGGAAGCCCCAGAAGCAGGTAGCGATTAACAACTGGGTCGGTTTTAAGATGACGTTTACGACGGTCTGCTTTAAAGATAAAGTAAACTACGAGGTTAAAGAGGACATTTCGAGATTTAAGCTGAAATTTCCACTTTAATTACAAAATTGACCTTTTTTTACCGTTTCCTTCCTATTTTTTCTCTGTGGCTCAAATACGCCGCCGTACATTCTGATGATGTTGTGAAGGTGCAAAAAAAAAAAGAAGATGGTATGCGAGACCTTTAAAATGTATCACGTCATTACGATGGAGAATATGCGACACTTGAATATAAAAGCACCACGAATGTTTTTGTATGTTGCCATTTTGCTTAACCGTTCATCAAACATCGAAGTGTGCAAATCGATCCTGGAGGATCCTCAAAGCGGCTTTCTGTCACATGGAGACCCTGACGTCACGTTCCGACTTGATCACTTGTTTAAAATGATGACGGGAATTAGTCCAGTGGATTGAGACGCTTATTTTAAAATGAGTTCATCAAGATCACGAGGACACAGCTGGAAACTTATGAAGGAGAAATTTCACAGAAACGTTAGGAAGTTTTTATTTACACAAAGAACGACAGACGCTTGGAATAAACGAACAAGTAGTGTGGTGGACAGGAGGACTTTTGGGACTTTCAAAACTCGACTTGATGTTATTTTAGAAGAAATAAGTGGATAAGAATGGTGAGCTTTGTTCGACTGAATGGCCTGATCTTGTCTAAATCTTTATAATGTTCTAATAAATGCCAACAGTGTTAAGAAGCCATGAGGAAGGCTAACAGACTGTCAGGTTATATAGCGCCTTGATATGTGGAGTACAAGTCACAGGAGGTTCTGCTCAAGCTTTATAACACACTGGTGAGGCCTCATCTGGAGTCCTGGGTGCAGTTTTGGTCTCCAGGCTACAAAAAGGACAAAGCAGCACAAGAGAAGGTCCAGAGAAGAACAACCAGGTGCCAGGGCTACAGGGGATGAGTTAGGAGGAAAGATTCAAAGAGCTTGTTAGGTTTTAATTCATAATGAGAGGTCTGAAATTGAATGTCCACCTTATAAGAATTGATGAGTCATAGTGGACTCAACATTATCAACTGTCAGACAGTGTTCAGAGGCCATTAAGGAGGCTAACAGAATGTCATGTTATATAGCGCCTTGATGTGTGGAGCGCAAGTCACAGGAAGTTCTGCTCAAGCTTTATAACACACTGGTGAGGCCTCATCTGGAGTCCTGGGTCCAGTTTTGGTCTCCAGGCTACAAGAAGGACATAACAGCACAAGAAAAGGTCCAGAGAAGAGCGACCAGGCTGATTCAGTGCTACAGGGGATGAGTGATGAGGAAAAGTTTAAAGAGCTGAGCCTTTACAGTTTAAACAAAAGAAGATTAAGAGGAGACCTGACTGAGGTGTTTAAAATTATGAAGTGAATTAGTCCAGTGGATCGAGACGGTTATTTTAAAATGAGTTCATCAAGAACAGGAGGACACAGTTGGAAACTTGTGAATGGGAAATTTCCATAAACATCAGGAAGTTTTTCTTTACACAAAGAACAACAGACACTTGGAATAAGCGACCAAGTAATGTGGTGGACAATAAGACATTAGGGACTTTCAAAACTCGACTTGATGTTTTTTTGGAAGAAATAAGTGGTCAGGACTGGCGAGCTGTGTTCGGCTGAATGGCTTGTTCTCGTCCAGATGGTCCTAATGATCACATGACGCCCCCCGACTTTTTGCTGGTACTGCAACTATATTTTCGTTAATTTCTGAGCACCTGCTCTGAGGACGCATCAAATGAATGTTGGGAACGTGTGGCAGCCAGGATGTGTGCAGGTATGCGTTGTGAGCGCGAAGTATAAACGGGCCCTAAGATGCCACCGCCACAGACAGATCACCCAAACCAGGTGCTGATCACATCAGTAATGTATTTGGATTTTTTTATTTTTGAAATAACCTCATTTCTGATAAAGACATCATTAAACATAACTGAGAACAATCCCGAAGTGTCTACTTGTGTAAGAGGAGGTGGGACGGATAAAGTAAATGAAGATCTGAAGAAATCGGGCTTGACTGGCAAGGAGAACCGGGCAGGATGGAGAAAGTTGATAAAAGTGCATTAACCCCACATAGAGGATGACGAGGAAGAAGAAGATTCACTTTCAAGTAAGTTTAATATTCTGATTTTGTGCTGGAAAAAGATGGGGGCGGCACCCATAATGGATAAAAAAAGCCCAGTGGACTGTTGCTGATGGATGAGAATACCGTTGGCAGCCCTGATGCAGGCGAGACAGTTAAAAAGGAGCCCCCAATCCGAGACTTAAAATGAGGAAGTGCCCTCCCTTCGAGCGATCCTGAAAGAACTGCAGGTTTGGCAGAGGCAGACCACAAGGGTGCAAAAATAGACACAGAGGAAGAAGTTCTGAGTCCGTTGGGGGGCCAAGTGCGAGTAAGGCTTTATTTGGACTCCGTATGAAAACACGACGAGCAACAGAAAAACGAAAGTCAATTCACACAGCTAGCTTTCCAATTTACTGCAAGGCGAGCCTCCAAGTAATGAAATGACGTTTTAATGGGACACGGTGGCACAACTGGCTTATAGAAAAAGTTTAATTGTGAGTTTAATATAGCGCCTTGCATCGGTCTGAAAAGATCACACTGACGTAGGCACCTGCAGCGTCCCAGATGTTGATTTCAAGATACCAGACATGGGGGGACCGGACAGATGTTAAGTGCGATGATTTTACACGCTAGCACACTTGTGCCCCCTTTGCCATTATGAGTTCTTTGTGGGGTCCCCATGTGCCTGATGTTCCCCATGTTCTCCATACACCTCGGTCCCACACCTCCTCGCCAGTCACAACTCTTTTCCTTCCAATCTTCTTGGACTTTATCCATCCACCTCCGCTTTGGCCTCCTTCACTTTCTCTTCCATTCCCTTCACACATCATCATCATCTCTCCACCTCATATCTCCACACCACTTCACCCTACATTCTTGGACTTTGAGGCGTCGCTCCCACTTTTGTTGTACCTCTGATTGTTTCATTTCTTATTCTGTCCGTCATTGTTACTCCACACATCCATCTCCACCTCCTCATTTCTGCCACATCCACCTTCTTCTCCTGCTCTGTCCCCTTTACTGCCCATGTCTCAGCTCCATATATCATGGCTGCTCTTACCTCTTGTACCCTTCGCCGTAATTCTTCATTCACACAACACTCCTGATCCCTTCTTCCAATTGTTCCATCCACACAACACTCTGAGTTATCTCTGTGTCTAATTCTCCATCTTGATCCACCACCGACCCCAGATACTGTATTTCAACTTCTCCACTCTTTTCTAGAGCTCCCCCTGCAGGCTAACTTCTGAATCCTGACCATTACACCTCAGATGTTCTGTCATCTTCTTCTTCCTATTTAACTTCAATCCTCATCTTCCAGAGCCCTTCTCCATTCTTCCAACTTCCTCTCCACTTCCTCCTTTCTGGGGGTACACAATACAAAGTCATCAGCACCAAGCCTGCGCCGGTGGATTGGTCTTTTATCGCATGAGTCAACCCCTCCATAATGAGATCAAAGAGATAAGGACTTCAAGAAGACCCCTGGTGCAGACCTCCTCTAACTGGGGTCTTGTCTGTTACCCCCAACACTGCTTGTAACCCGAGTCCTCACTACCCTCATACGTATTCTGGACAATCCTCACACACTCCTCCGGTCCTCCTTTCTCTCTCGTGCACCTCCAGACCTCCTGACGTGGCATCTTCTCCAAAGCATTCAATGCCATATGCTGACCTCCTTGTTTGTCTTAACAACACCACCATTTATTTCTGGAGCTCATTTTCATATAAATGGTGTAACACAAAGTGCTTTACAAGATGAAGATAGAAAAGTTTATAAAAAACAAACATTAAAGATTAGGCGATACTACCCTCCTTCTTTTTTGGGTTTCCCTGTCTTCTTAGAGAGTCAAGGCTGGGGGGCTGTCAAGCCCATTGCGGCACTCCTTGTGTGATTTTGGGCTATATAGTAATAAATTGTATTGTATTGTACGTAACAAAAGAATAAAAGTGAGGTCTGACGGTCGGAAGAGCAGAAAAAAAAAACAACTCCAGATGGAAAGGAGAAAAACAAAATCTGCTGGGGTCCCAAGGCCACGAGACCACCCAGTCCACACTGGGCACTCTACCCAACATAAACATTCCTGATGCTTCTCTATTAGTTGTCTCAATGCAAAGATGGCATCAGTTGTTCCTCTCCCTGGCATTAAACCAAACTGCTCCTCCCCTATGGTGGTCTCTTTCCTAAGCCTCCATAAGCCTTTCCTAAATTCCCATGGTGTGTGACATCAGCTTTACCCTTTTAGAGTTTTCCCAATCCTGATCATCCCCCTTCTCTCCTTATCAATGGGCACAATCCCACTGTTCCTCCATTCCTGTTCATTGACCTTTTACATTTGAGCCCACCACACATGACTCCCTCTTCTTCTAAACCCGCGGTTCTCAAACTCCTTTAGAATTTCTTGCGTGGCGGTCCCTTTAAAAATTGTTTGATGGCTTGCGGACCCTTTTATTAAAAATTTTTAAAAATTAATATTATTTCAAGAAAATTGGGGGTGCCAAATACTTTGCACAAGGGTGCCACATACCCACTGCGCGGCACTGCATAGGTACAGGCTGCTGTAAATAAGACATTTTTGACAAACAATAATTAATTCAGAAAAATATTACGTACATCTTAGTTATTAAATTTAAGTTAAAATGGGATGGATGGATGCATATCAGATCATCAAGACTGTTTTCTTCATTGACGATTTTTCAAACCGCCTCTTAGCAATCGCTTTATTTTGAATTGTCTCATTATGAACATTTTTACTTCACTTGCGTTGAGCGGGCGATTTCACCAATTAAAACCACAAAAATCGTAAAATATGTTGTTTGTTGATTATCTTATCGCTCTTATTTGCTTCTAAAATATACGAAAACTGTGTTTCGATTCTACGGAAGAAACGATAATTTTTGATTATGATAAAAATAATAAGGGCTGGTTTGTGCCGAGCGATGACGGTGGGAAAACAATGCGGTGGCAGCGAATAATGGAACAGCGGATTAGTGGTCGGGTCTGGGTGGTGGGGGTAACGACGGAGCTCAGTCACTTACTTGGTAAAGGTTAATAATTATAAAAATATAAATAGTATAAATATGCAATCATTTCTCATGGTCCCACCGAAACCCTAGGGAACTGCGGAGCCCAGTTTGAGAACTGCTGTTCTAAACTCTTCCACCCTTCTGCTGGTATCTCGTCCAGTCCTGTTGCCTTTCGTCTTTCATTCTTTTCAGTGCCTCCTTCACTTCCTCCCTCCCTCCTTCCTTATTTTTGGCACTCGATCCTTCAGTTGGTTCTCCGTCTCCAAACACTAAACCTTGGATTTTCTTCATCAAACAGTTTTTCAAAGTACCCTGTCCGTCTTTTCTCATGCTCACTCCAGACCACCCCCTTGGCCATCTTGGTTTCTTTTCTCTGACTAAAATCCCCCCATCCCAACCCCTTTGTTCTTACCCTTCACTCTTCTAAAAATCCTTCTGTTTCCCTCTGGGGTCTCCAATTTTTCCTACAGGTCCTCCAAAGCTTGTGCCCTGCCTTGGCTCTCGCCACGGGTATGAAAAGGGTGAGGGACCAAGAAAGGAATTTCAAAAGGCATGGGGACGAGTGGCCAAAGGATTTGTTAGTCACATCAATGGGACATGTCACTTTTTTATTGTTAATAAATTTGTAAAAATTCCTGTTTTTCACTTTGTCATTCCTGGGTATCGAGTGTTGCTTGGTGAGAAGAAAACAAAAATTGAAAGGATTTTAGCACAAGGCTGTAAACATAAGAAAATGTGTAAAAAGTGTCGGGGTCTGACTGTCTCCATCCATGGTGTGTACATGTGAACTGATCCCACCAAATTCAGCCTTGACTCCCCATTTATGCAAGTGAAGACCCCGGGCTATGTTTCATTCCAAAATCCAGTTGGTACCCCCAACCCCAGAGACACGGCACGACCCGGCATTTAATATTCACAAATCGATCAGCCCCAACATTCTAAACACTGCCAGGTGAAGTGCCCACTTTGATTATCTTGTTACATTGGCACCTGATACATCCATCCATCCTCTTCCGTTTATCCGAGGTCGGGTCGCGGGGGCAGCAGCTTGAGCAGAGAGGCCCAGACTTCCCTCTCCCCGGCCACTTCTTCCAGCCCTTCCAGGTGAATCCCAAGGCTTTCCCAGGCCAGCCGGGAGACATAGTCCCTCCAGCATGTCCTGGGTCTTCCCCGGTGGCTTCTCCCGGTTGGACGTGCCTGGAACACCTCACCAGGGAGACGTCCAGGAGGCATCCTGATCAGATGCCCGAGTCACCTCATCTGACTCCTCTCGATGTGGAGGAGCAGCGGCTCTACTCTGAGCTCCTCACCCCATCTTTAAGGGAAAGCCCGGACACCCTGCGGAGGAAACTCATTTCAGCCGCTTGTATTCGCGATCTCGTTCTTTCGGTCACTACCCATAGCTCATGATCATAGGTGAGGGTAGGAGCGTAGATCGACTGGTAAATGGAGAGCCCCGCTTTGCGGCTCAGCTCCTTTTTCACCACGACAGACCAATGCAGAGCCCGCATCACTGTGGACGCCGCATGCACCTGACACAATATCTCACAAAAGCGAGTACACCCCTCACATGGGACAACACTGAAGATGTGACACTTTGACACAATGTAAAGTAGTCCGTGTACATCTTGTATCACGGTGTGAATTTGCTGTCCCCTCAAAATAACTCAACACACAGCCATTAATGTTAACAAGAGTGAGTCCACCCGTAAGTGACAAATGTCCAAATTGTGCCCAATTAACTATTTTCCCTCCCCGGTGCCATGTAACTCGCTAGTGTTACAAGGCCTCAGGTGTGTTAAATTTGCTGTTATCGCCCTCACACTCTCTCATACTGGTCACTGGAAGTTCAACATGGCACCTCATGGCAAAGAACACCCTGAGGATCTGAAACAAGAATTGTTTCTCTCCATAAAGATGACCGAGGCTATAAGAAGATTGCCAACACCCTGAAACTGAGCGGCAGCACGGTGGCCAAGATCACACAGCGACAGGCTTAACAGGACAGACTCCACTCAGAACAGGCCTCGCCAAGGTGCCCGTGCTCAGCGTCATATCCAGAGGTCGTCTTTTGAAAATAGACGTACGAGTGCTGCCAGCATTGCTGCAGAGGTCAGCCTGTCAGTGCTCAGACCATATGCCCGCCGCACACGGCATCAAATTGGTCAGCATGGCTGTCGTCCCAGAAGGAAGCCTCTTCTAAAGATGATGCACAAGAAAGACCACAAACAGTTTGCTGAAGACAAACAGACTAAGGACCAGGATTACTGGAACTGATGAGACCAAGATCAACTTATTTGGTTCAGATGGTGTCCAGCGTGTGTGGTGGCAACCAGGTGAGGAGTACAAAGACAAGTGTGTCTTGCCTACAGTCAAGCATGGTGGTGGGAGTCTCATGGTTTGGGGCTGCATGAGTGCTGCCAGCACTGGGGAGCTACAGTTCATTGAGGGAACCATGAATGCCAACGTGTACTGTGACATACTGAAGCAGAAACTGGGCCGCAGGGCAGTATGCCAACGTGATAACGACCCAAACACACCTCCAAGATGACCACTGAGGGTACAAGTGCTGGACTGGCTAAGCATGTCTCCAGACCTAAACCCTACTGAGCATACGGAAGGTGGAGGAGCTCAAGGTCTCTGACATCCACCAGCTCCGTGATGTCGTCGTGGAGGAGTGGAAGAACATTCCAGTGGCAACCTGTGAAGCTCAAGTGAACTCCATGGCCAAGAGAGTTAAGGCAGTGCTGGAAAATAATGGTGGGCGGCCACACAAAATATTGACACTTTGGGCACAATTTGGACATTTAGGGGTGGACTCACTTTTGTTAACATTAATGGCTGTGTGTTGAGTTATTTTGAGGGGACCGCAAATCTACACAAGCTGTGCACGGACTACTTTACATTGTATCAAAGTGGCATATCTTCAGTGTTGTCCCATGAAAAGAGAAAATAAAATATTTACAAAAATTTGAGGGGTGTACTCGCTTTCGTGATACTGTATATTGGGCAGAAGTTCTTGAAGGTGACGTGTTGGGTAAGCAGGAGGTTCTGAGCGACTCTGACGAGGGCAAAACTGTCATGGCTGGTCAACTGGGGCAGAGCGTCTCTAAAATGATCTTATGCTGTGGTTGGCACCTAACAAAAGTGGTCCCAGAATAGGCAACTGGCAGACAGGCAGCATGGTCATGGGCACTCAAGTCTACTCCACCTGCTTTGGTCCAGTTCATACTCCGAAATGTACTATGAAGCCCTCTCCCTTCTTCTTTTTAAAGAGTTCCATATCTCATCAAACAAACAGACCCTTTTATCACAATCTCAACTGTTCTAGGCGCTACATTCTCGCTGATATGCTAAATGGCGACTACAGGACTGTGTCATCAACAGCCATTCACTAACCGTTCTCTTCATTGATCCCATTAAAAGCTCTGGCAGGCTGGCCATCAATTGACTGGCCCTCCACGCCGTGTCCCGAAGCGTTTTCTCCTGCACGTATTGACATGAGCGTAATCATTCGTGAAATGAGGTTTTACTTAAATGTCTACATGCGACAAGTCAGCAGAGGCCACATGGAAATGTCAATACTCTGCTATCACAGCCGCTTGAAATTCCAAGTAATTTCATGAGAAGAGGTTCACCCTAAAGGCTGTGCATTGAAAAACCAAATAAACTCATGAAAACATTCCACGTGGAAGTTTAAAGGACTTAAATCGGCAGTTAAACAAACACTCCACTTTTCTACAGTCCGGCACGAAGCGGAGATCCAGTGGTCATCCAAGTCATAACCCTCTCAGAGTTCGCTTCGTTAGGACCGCTTGAATCCTTTCAGGAGGGGTTTCAACCAAGTGCTGGAAACGTTCCTTAAGGATCTTGGTCCATGTTTGGTCGGTTAGCACCATGCAGTTCCTGCACATTTGTTTCAGCCACACACTCATTGCGCACGCCACTCACTCCACCTCACTGTAAAGGTACAATACGGGATTGGGATCGGGGGACTTTGTTGTTCGTCAGAACGAAATGAAATCTCGTGCCGGGAACCCACTGGAGATGCTGTGTATTTAGTGACATGGAGTGTTTGTTATCCACCAGAACAAGGGGACGGGGGCCATAAAGGTGTGGGCAGCAACACGTGAAAAGCTGGTAGTGCACACAATACCACGGAAATCGATAGAATGCATATGAAATGTCCGTGCTACTTTAATACGCTACGTACTTTCTTGAGGCATTGTACAGGGTGGCGCAGAGAAATTTTGGAATTACCGTATATACTTGCATTATAAGTTCTCCCACGTGTAAGTTGGGACTTGATTTGACAGTAAAATTTCTGGTATTTTATAACGTCGATCGTATAAGTCAAATGCAGAAAACTCACGCTGTTGGTCCAAGAGATTATGATCTGCCAACGCCCAACAGAGAGTCACCACGGATCACACGGCCCTTTCTTTTTCTATGTATTGTGCCTATGTGACCACACGGTAATACCCAAACTATTTCGAAGTGACATTTGCACTGTTTTGTGTTTTTGGTATCTCACACCTTCATACGCTTTTATCATAAGAACATCCTTTATCTACGATGAAGCATTCGATCAGAAGGAAATGTGAAGCTGGTTTTAAATTTTAAAAGTCATTGAAGTAGCGAAAGAAATTTGTAACTACGCTGCTGCAACAAAATTCGATGCGTCTGAGAGGCTGATGAGATTGGAGGAGACAAGAAGATGTAAGATAAAAAATAATTAAGTGTCGCATTTTTGGACGGGCGTATTAGTCGGGGTCTGAATTTATGATCGATTTTTCAGGTTTCAAGACCCGACTTATACATGTGTATATGGTAAGTATTGGCGACCCTGGGGCATCAGCAGTTGTTTGGGACCAATGCGACCTCATTTAGATATAATGGAGCAGTGGAGTGGTGCACAACGAGCGTTCACTGTGAAAGTCTTTTAGAAGACTGGTGATCGTGTGACTGCTAGATAGATAGATAGATAGATAGATAGATAGATAGATAGATAGATAGATAGATAGATAGATAGATAGATAGATACTTTATTAATCCCAAGGGGAAATTCACATAACTGCTGCGCAAAGGGAATTTTGGCGTAATTTCCAGTTAGGACATCACGATTGTGTTCCGTCTACTCATGTGATTACAACATGGGTGCGAAATTTTTGAAGAAATGGGTTCAGCCTTTAAAAAAGGAAGTCCCCAGGTGGAGCCACTTCGTCATACTGCCCGACAATCGATGGGCGCTATTTACCAATTGTTTGGAAGGTGCGTCATCTGACGCAACGGTGACATTCCATGGCCTCCCAGATCCTTAGTGGGGGACATCTTAAAAACCAAGTGTACCACACACGTCCTGCAACCATCGCTGAACTAAAAAGGAGGACTGAAGAGGAAATCGCTGGCATTCCTCTTGACATGTTAAGTCGAGCAATGCAGAATTTCCACAACAGGCTATCAAGAATGTGTACGGAGAAATGGACAACACCTTCATAAGGTTTTACTCAAAATATAAAATGAATATTGGTTACCACCTTTAATTGCATATCCTGTATATCATTAAATGTATTTTGTAAGGTGTTTATTCATGCATTGAACGCTGATTGAAAATCTCTCATTTCCCTGCACCACCCTGTATATAATACCTCGGCATTATACAGAACGACAAATACTATTTAGGCAAAGTAAGAAAAGTGAGACACAAACAGATGAACACACACAGGCTTGGTCCACAATAGAAATAAAATCCTGCAGCACTTCTTTATATTCCTTGCTTTGTACCCCAATTAATACAAAATTATCATCAATATGCTAACAACCCAATTGTGCTTCACTCACTCAGAATACGGAGCCAATGGAGGAAGCACTTCAAGTTAGAGAAGCTTTTATCTGTGGCACCTCTGCATGATAACCACCTCTTACCCCGCTCTCAAACTTGCAGTTTTTAATGTTTGGAAAACGTTATGGGATTAAATCAATTAGAGATCTGTACTTCGGCAACGTCTTTGCATCCTACGAACACTTACACTCCAAATGTATCATTCCAGCAACACATTTCTTCCACTACAACCAAATTAGAAACTTTGCTAAACAAAATCGGCCAAATTTTCCTCACCGCCCGCCTACTTCTATTCCAGAAGAAATATTGATCAGTCCTGAGGACTCTGACAGCATTTCTATCTATCTACATACTATATATATATATATATATATATATATATATATATATATATATATATATATATATATATATATATACACATACAGGGCGGATTTTCCTATAGGCTAACTGGGCTTCAGCCTAGGGCCTCAAGATCAAGAGGGCCTACATTCAAATTGTTAGCAATTTGAACAAACTTAAAATGAGAGGTGAAAGGGCCTCATAAGTGGAATAGCCTCGGCCTCTTTTCATCTAAATCCGCCCTGTATGTATATATATATATATATATATACTGTGTATATATATACTGTGTATATATATATATACTGTGTATATATATACTGTGTATATATATATATACTGTGTGTATATATATATATATATATATATATATATATATATATATATATATATATATATATATATATATATATATATAGAGTATATACAGTCCTATGAAAAAGTTTTGAACCCCTCTCAGCCTACATTATAATCGACTCTCCTTTCAACAACAAAGATAACAGTGGTATGTCTTTCATTTCCTAGGAGTACTCGGGTGTTTTCTAAACAAAGATTTTTAATGACGCAGTATTTAGTTATATGAAATGAAATCAAATGTGAAACTGGCTGTGCACAAATGTGGGTCCCCTTGTCATTGTGCTGATTTGAATGCCTGTCACTGCTCAGTGCTGATTACTTGGTTGGATGAGCTCGTTAAGCCTTGAACTTCATAGACAGGAGTGTCCAGTCATGAGTGGTCAAAGGTATTTAAGGTGGTCAATTACAAATTGTGCGTCCTTCACTTTGACTCTCCTCTGAAGAGTGACAGACAGTATGGGATCCTCAAAGCAACTCTCAAAAGATCTGAAAACAAAGATTGTTCAGTCTCATGGTTTAGGGGAAGGCTACAAAAAGCCATCTCAGAGGTTTAAACTGTCAGTTCAACTGTAAGGAATGGAATCAGGAAATGGAAGGCCACAGGGCACAGTTACTGTTAAACCAACTCAGCAGGTCTGGCAGGCCAAGAAAAATACAGGAGCGGGATATGAAGAGGATTATGAGAATGGTGACAGACAACCACAGATTACATCCAAAGACCTGCAAGAACATCTCGCTGCAGATGGTGTATCTGTACATCGTTCTACAATTCACTGCCATTTAAACAAAGAACATCAGTATGGCAGGGTGATGAGAAAGACGCCCTTTCTGCACACATACCACAAACACAAACAGAGTCACTTGTTGTATACAAATACAGTACTCATTTAGACAAGCCAGATTCATTTTGGAACAAAGTGCTTTGGACTGATGAGACAAAAATGGAATTATTTGGCAAGAACAAAAAGCGCTTTGCATGGCAAATGTGGTGGAGGTTCCATCATGCTGTGGGGCTGTGTGGCCAGTTCAGGGACTGAGGCCCTTGTTAAAGTCGAGGGTCGGATGAACTCAACCCAATATCAACCAGTTCTTCAGGATAATGTTCAAGTGTCAGTCACAAAGTTGAAGTTATGCAGGGGTTGGATATTCCAACAAGACAATGACCTAAAACACAGTTCGAAATCTACAAAGGCATTCATGCAGAGGGAGAAGTACAATGTTCGGGAATGGCCGTCACAGTCCCCTGACTTGAATATCATTGACAATCTATGGGATGATTTGAAGCAGGCTGTCCATTAAATTGAACTGAACTGGAGAGATTTTGTATGAAGAATGGACAGAAATACCTCCATCCAGAGTCCAGACACTCATCACAGGCTATAGGAGGACAGCGTCGAGAGGCTCCAAGGAGCAAAAGGAGACTCAACTAAGTACTGACGTCATATCTCTGTTGAGGTGCCCACATTTATACACCTGTCTAATTTTTTTTATGATGCATATTGCATATTTTCTGTTAATTTAATAAACTTCATGTCACTGCTGAAATCCTACTGTTTCCATAAGGCATGTCGTAAGGAAGTTACTACTTTGAAAGCTCAGCCAATGAGAAACAAAAATCCAAAGAATTAACAGGGATTCCCAAACGTCTTCGTATGGCTGTGTATATATATATATATATATATATATATATATATATATATATATATATATATATATATACACACACACACACACACACACACACACATATACTAGGGGGCTTTGCCCCTGCTTGCTTCGCTTGCCAACCCCTTACCCAAACCAGCCAGTGTTACGTGCCATTGTGAACAGGGGGGCTGAACACACCCCAAGGAGATGTAGCCGCTGCTTCAAAACCCCATCTTAAATGTTGATTCAATGGGAAACAAATAACAGTTGTTTATTTTACCTCCTCTTTGCTCGATCAGCTGCTGGCTTCCTGCTGCGCCTCCTTATCTGCAACTCACGTGGGACTTCGAACGTTTTAGAATAAGCTCTTACGAGGGACGTTCAAAAAAGTTTCCGCACTTTTTATTAACTCTATTAAGAATTTCAAAAATAAGTGACATCACTCTTCTACATCCTCACCTTCCTTTGCGATGCAATTTCCCCAGTCACATGACCCTCTCAGACACGGTCAATCACTACTCCTTTTGCCTTCACCATTTCCAACGAAAATATAAAGTGCAGAAACTTTTTGAACGTTCCTGGGGCCTCGTGTATAAACGGTGCGTACACACAGAAATGTTGCGTAAGAACTTTTCCACGTTCAATCGCGATGTATAAAACCTACACTTGGCGTAAAGCCACGCACTTTTCCACGGTACCTCATGCCTTGTCGTACGCAAGTTCTCCGCTCGGTTTTGCAGACTGGCGGCACCCAGCGTCAAAGCAGTGCTACTGTTACTGTGTAGTTACTCATTATTTTCCTGACGCGGCTTTATAAATACACAGAAACTAACCGCATATTGTTTATTAGTGTAACGCATCTGATTGTAATTAACTCGTAACAATATAATGGTCCAGGGAACAGCCATAGTATTCCAAATACCAGAACTGCTTTAGCGCTGTTACTCTCACTTCTCCTTCTTCTTCTTCTTCTTTCAGCTCCTCCCGTTAGGAGTTGCCACAGCAGATCATCTTTTTCCATATTACTCTCACTGCACCACTCGGAGTATTTATATCACTGTATCTGAGTGTGAATCACAGCAGCAGCTGATCGGAAAGAGAATTATCGGTATACAGGCATTAAGCACACGCTGTCTCAGCCACTGCAAAACGTTTCAAAGCCTTTCCTGTACGGACCTCGCGGTTCAGAAACAGTTTCACCCCAAGAACTTTAAATGCACTCAATCAATTGCTCCTTGTAGAACTGTTTGGACTTATAAGTACAATCACCCACTGTAAACTTGCACTACAGTTATAATATCTCACAACCTGAGCCACTTTATAAAGTGCGTATTTACATATGATGACGAGATCATTTTAAAGGTGAAATGCAGCAAAATATGTTTGTTAAATTATACAGATAAAACTTTAACTTCATTTAAATAATCTATATTCTTCACTGGGAGTGTCGTTAAGGATAGAATAATTAAACATGTACTACAAAGATATTTCAATGTTCTTTAAACGTTTTGAAGAATCGGCGCTAAGCTTACAGATGGCTTAACTTCTATTACAGAGCTGATTGTGTGGCGATCGGTTACTTTTGGGAAAGAAAAGCACTGACTGCAGGACGGCTACGCCAATATATATTGAATATAAAACAGAAAGAAAAATAACAACACAGCTAAAAACGCAGCGACAAATTTCGCAAAAGTTAAATGCTTGTGTCATGAGCACGAGGCGGCCATGCAGTGTCCACAACGGAAGTAGCCATCCACCGTGCATAAGATACCTTACTGACGGGCAGGCGAAGGAGCCACCGATTCTTCCTCTGCCCAGTGCCACCACAAGCCTAGAGCCGTCCCTGAGTACTGCTGCAATAAATTATTTCATCGAAGTGAAACACATGTTTAATAATGTGCTTTAACTCCTATCATCATGAAAATGACATCACGTATACATCTCAGTATTTTAGTTATTCAGAGAGCTGTAATATCACGAATGTAATGGACTCTGTGTCCAGTTGGAGGAAGAGAGCCGGTTTAAGAAGCAAGTAGTGATTCACACACACAGAGCACATAGAAGATCAAATACAAAACAAAGCATTTAACGTGCTACTTTAATTACGATGTGATTTGAGAAACTGGTTAATTAAACAATTTTAAGATGAAGTTTATGATGTTCTACTTTAATGACAAAATAAACTACGTGATTAAAGTGGAAATGTCGAGATTGAAGTTGACATTTCGTGCTTTTTCCCCACCGTGTGCCTTTTTTCTCTGTACCCTAATAAGCTTTCATATGACACTCAGACAGTGGGCTACAACTCGGCTTTTCACGGCGACTTTGATATGTGACTTCTTTTTTATTTCGGCACTGTGCGATTTTGTGAATGTGAGCTTTCAAGTTTCTCCAACACGCTATGTCACTCGATCAACTTCCTTTTGTTGATTATACCACGGTTTATTTGAACAAATAGTATGTTTTTCCTTTGCCTCCACTTGGTATTCGCTGAAATTTTTATATTTTCCCCCGTGCTTTTCCCATTGTCTTTTCACAGAAGGCTGAGCTTAAGGGCGATTTATATTCATTTGCATATTCAAAGAGGCGTAATTCTGGGAGGAGTTGGGGCGTTACATAATGCGCGTGCACGAGCGTTAGCTTTCACGCTGATCGGGATTTATGTAGCGGAAGGAAAGTTGGAGTGCGCACAGATTCCTGCATCTGGATTTCTCTGTGCGTAAGCACATTTTGGCTTTTGAGCTTACGCCATGTTATAGTGCGAGTTCTACGCACGGCGTTATACATGAGGCCCCTGGTATGTTGAGGAGAAAGACTCCTTTCCTTTGTTTACTACTCTTAAAAATTTTACACAGGCTGTTGGTCTTCCTCTCTTTCTCATGGGCGAGGGCTGAATTGAATTTAGTTTTGTCAAGTTTGACTTGCTTGTATGAAATGTTATCTCGTTTTAAATAAATTCAATAAAATGGAAGAAAAAGGAAAAGTGAGTCATGAAAAGGCCTTATTGAAAAGATGTATATGAAAATGAAAAAAGAAATACAAAAAGCTTGAACAAGACCCGGCCACGCACTATTTTGTATGAAACTGCGCATTATATTTTATTCCCCTGCACTCAGCTGATGAACTAAAACAGCATCTTCAAGGATATAATAAAAATCGGATATAGTAAAATTATTTTGTGGCAATAGCATTTGATTACAGGAAATGTATGTATTTTATCTCGGTTATTATAAAATCGGCTATAATAAAAAAAGGTTATAATTTTTTTTAGTCAGTTGAAGCAAAAGTAAAGAAAAACGCAATTGGCATTAATTAAAAGTGACCGTCTTGCATGGCACTTGCGGTCTGCTATGCAGTTAAGCCTTAAAGCTTCAAGCCGAGACATGCGACTGGCAGAAAGTCGAGACACTGGCCACACGGAAGGACTTGATTACGGAATGTGAATGCGTGTGTGTGCGTCAATCCATCCTCTTCCACTTATTCGAGATCGGGTCGCGGGGGCAGCAGCTTGAGCAGAGATGCCCAGACGCCCTCTCCCCGGCCACTTCTTCTAGTCCTTCCGGGGGAATCCCGAGGCGTTCCCAGGCCAGCCAGGAGACATAGTCCCTCCAGCGTGTCCTGGGTCTTCCCTGGGGCGGGGCCTCCTCCCGGTTAAACGTGCCCAGAACACCTCACCAGGGAGACGTCCAGGAGGCATCCTGATCAGATGCCCGAGCCACCTCATCTGTCTCCTCTCAATGCGGAGGAGTAGCGGCTCTTATTTATCTATCAACTATGAGCCACTCCAGGATGACGGAGCTTCTCACCCCATCTTTAAAGGAAAGCCCAGACACCCTGCGGAGGAAACTCATTTCAGCCGCTTGTATTCGCGATCTCGTTCTTTCGGTCACTACCCATAGCTCATGACCATAGGTGAGGGTAGGAGCGTAGATCCACTGGTAAATTGAGAGTTTTGCCTTACGGCTCAGCTCTTTTTTCACCCCGACAGACCGACGCCACACCGATCCGCCTGTTGATCTCACGCTCCAGTCCTCCCTCACTCGTGAACAAGACCCCGAGATACTTGAACTCCTCCTCTTGGGGCAGGAACTCGTCCCCAACCCTGAGAGGGCACTCCACCCTTTTCCGGCTGAGGACCATGGTCTCAGATTTGGTGCTGATTCCCATCCCAGCCGCTTCACACTCGGGAGAGAGCTGAAGAACAGGGGCGTGGCTAGGGGCGGGCGGAGGGGGCGGCACATTTTTGGGGGCGGCATTATTGGCCAAAAGGCTCAGTACAATTCGTGTGTATGCAGCAGGGTTCGGAAAAATATCACTCATGATTGAAAAAGGTCAAATTCTCTGATTTTTAAGCACAAATGCTTGAAAAATAATGTTCAGACTGTCCTGTGACGGCATCAGACACAGCAGTTGAAATGTATGAGGCAATAACAGAAATAAAAAAAATTACACCGATAATAATTTCTAGGAAGATAAACAATTAATTTACAATTTAAAATTTCGTTTTATTATCATTCCGAATGCGTTCTCGCTCTGCGCAGAAAACATCCCCACCAATCACTTGTACCCTACTTGGTTCTGGTTTTCGTAGCGTACTTATATTAAAACTAATAATTAGAACACAATAATTTGACATTCCAGCTGAGTCAATAAATATTAGTTGGAGCTGCTTTGGGCATTCCATGTCAAAGTACCTAAACTAATACAGCCGTTGCAGCTTACCGTATATCAAACTGGCTCATTCGCCTTGTGATCGTCTTTTCCGATACACCATATAGATCTGCAATCTGTCGTACTTTTAAACCGCATAACAGAAGGTGTTCTATTGACTCAGCTGGAATGTCAAAGGATGGACGTCCAGAGCAGGGAACTGAGTCACCTGAACTGGAGTGTAGTCGAGTCCGTTCCACCTGTTCTTTGATAATTTCAAAAATAGTTTCATCTATATCGGAGTCTAAAATAGCCGCCAACATTGTCATTTCTTCCGATAAATCTTCAATTCTCTCTCTGAAATACGTAATATCTTCGGCAGAATCCATTTCATCGGCAGTAGTAAGCATTTTTCTAATTCATTCTTGTGCTATCGATTCACCAATCAGTAACTAGAGGGCGTGTTAGAGCCCACCCTCTCAACTTTGACGAGTGAAAGTGACAGTTTTATTTCAAGCCGTATTTCATGACGGTTTGCAGGAATGTTACGGACAAAATGAAATAAATAAATAAGCAACGAAAAACATATTTCGTGACACATTTATTTATTTATGCTCTCATTTCATGACATATTTATTTATTAAGGCTCTCATTTCATGACACATTTATTTATTTATGCTCACATTTCACAGTACTTTTATTTATTTACGCATTTATTTATTTATTTCATTTTGTCCGAAATATTCCTCCATAGGCGAGAAGGTGTTTCTCAGGTTAATAATGACAGTAGTCGAGCAATCAGTTCAAAGCTGGTCGTGTTGTAAACTGCTGTAAGAATACACACTAAAGCAAGCCGCTGCTGTCGCACCCTGATGACATCATCATGTGCCGCGCCAGTCCGCTAGGTAACATCCCTTAACAGAAGGATCCACAGATTCCTGCTGTTCACCGCAAATTCCGACGCATCATCCAAAGTCAAAGTGAACTTTATTGTCATCTCAACCATAAACAAGTATACAGATCCGGATACAAGTATCCGCTTGTTGAAGGAAAAAAAATCAGGGGTGGTCTCCCTTGACTTTCTCGTATACTCAGATATGGGGATGGATATTTGTGGAGTAAACCGCAAGACAAGGATTATATTTTTATATTATGTGCGTTAATGTAGCACCAGCAACAAATCAAATCAAATTAATAATATACTGAACAATTATTCTAAAAGTAAAGTTGAATAAATCGGACTATGCAAATAAATACACATAAACAAATAAAAAAAAAACATTTGCCTTGATAATTTTATTTTGGCGAACAATTTAGGTAAATTACCACTTTCCCTCTGTGGAAGTTGATCAAAAGTTGCAAGAGACTTTAGTAAGGCTTGTAACGTTCTCAAATGTGTATGCATTGCCATTTGAACGTCAAACGGAAAATGACGATTAGCTCGAAAACCGGTCGCTTTTCGAAAAAAAATGTAAAGAACCAAAACATGCTTAGAACGTGATGCTTTACCATAATATGATGTGAAATTATCACATTTTATTAATTTTTTAGGGGAAAAGTTGCAGGTAAAGCACCACTTCCGGTTAGCGGACATAGTTTAAAAGTTGATAGAAATGTACGTTTTGTACCTACTTGTAGGCAAAATTTGGTTGACCTAAGTGAAGTCGTACTCGAGTACTCCTGTTTACACACACACAGACATAAATTCCACAAATGGTATTTTCGGACTGGCAGGTCTAAAACGTCGAGATCTCGAAATCGAATTTTTGGGCGATTTCAGTGCTTTCCCTTTATTTAGGGTGACCCAAAAGGTCTTGTTTAACATGGTTTCCTCCGTCCTCCAGGCATTCCAAAATTAAAATGTCCTCCTTTCACAGAATCACGAACAGAGTTGAACGTTTTTGACTACTTACATATGATATATACCGAGAATGAGCAGCCTTCGGCCATTCTCCATTCATCCGCGTCACCGTGTGACATTACGTTACGTTATCAATAATTATAACATCAAGTAGCGGAAACACCGTTTTATATTCTATTTCCGCCCGACGCGGTAACAGACAGCGGTTAGCGGTTGATTGGAGTTGGAAAATATATTTGGTAATTTTTGTCCTCCTTTATAGCCGAACCCATCTGGTCACCCTACCTATATTTTGTATAAGAAAAAAGTAAAAACCCGAGATCCATCAAAGCAGGCGATGTCAGAAAGAAGATGGGAGCCAATTTCACTCATCTTAGCATCGCTACGCTGGTTGACGTGTCTTTAAAAATAGGATTTAACTGTATTGTCTCACAGTCGACCGTAAGGTGTGTCTGCAAATACGGGGAAGGCAATGAGTGTGACACCATCACTAACACAGTTTTCATTTCCTTTAGGGTGCAGGAGAACGCCCAGGAATAGTGACGTCACTTCCGCTTCTCATGATCTTATATCGTTAAAACTGTTGAATACAAATTAAGGGACGGGATGATCAGACTATAAAGCGAACTGGCAGGACCACATCGGGAGTCCTGTGCGCAGTTCTGGTAACCACACTACAAGAAAGACACAGCAGAAGCAGCACTTGAAGGTGTGCAGAGGAGAGCAGCCAAATGCATCATGGGACTGAAGGACATGTCCTACTGTGACAGACTCGTTGAATTAAACCATGAGGGGACTGCGTGGTGACCTCATCCAGGTCTTCAAAACCTGGATGAGGATGAGATATTCAGACAGCGTTGCTCTTAGCTAAACAAACGGGTGACAAATGGACTGAATGGTCTCCTCTTGTCTGCCACACTTGGTATGTTCTGATAGAATAAAACATGCATTGCAATATCATATACTGAAAAGATCTGCAATTTTTACTAACCTCTTCTATTCTTTTTTGATCATCTGTGTTGGCTTCTTACGCCCCTGCCATCTGATCAAAGTCCACTGCAGCTGCCTGTGATGTTGGGAGGGATGTGGGCACTACAACAATCAATGACACCCACTGCACCTGACCTTCTAGCAGGGGCCATCATAACAATGAGGGGCAGCTTGAGCACATTTACACCACCTTCAGAACGTCTTCAGACCCCTTCACTTTTCACATTTTGTTACTTTAAAGTCTTGTGCAAAATCATTAAATTATTATTTTTTTCCCTCATCAAGCAACACTCAATGACTTCGAATGACAAAGTAAAAAGAGGATTTGTAGAAATCTATGCTCATTTATTAAAACTAGCTGTGTTACGCATCTAAGACAGGTTGAAATGGAAGTAATCAGAGTTAACAATTGCAGGGCACCATGAAATGCATCGGTCTCTGTTATATGCCATTTGGTATGGGATTTGTAAAAAAAAAAAAAAAAACTGTGTTAATATTTGTGGCGCACCATATGTTGGAATGATAAATGCAATGTATACAGTATGTCTCCTTTATCCCATACCAAATGGCAAATTCATGAAAGCAGTGTTAATGTTTGTGATGCACCATCTGTTGGAATGACAAATGCAATGCATATATCTCAGGTATATAACACTTGGTATGGGATTTCTAAAAGCAGTGTTAGTTTGTGGTGCACCATCTGTTGGAATGGCAAATGCAGTGCATTTCATTACTACAAATGTTTATGATGTGCCATCTCTTACGAAAAATGTAATGTATATGGTTCTTTTTTATGCCATCTGTTATGTGATTTGTAAAAACAGTGATAATGTTTGTGATGCACCATCTGTTGGAATGACAAATGCAATACATTTTATTACTACAAATGTTTTTAATATGCCATCTGTTGGAACGACAAAGGCAAAACTGAGGTCTCTGTTATATGCCATTTTGTATGGGATGTGTAAAAAAACTGTGTTAATGTTTGTGATGTACCATCTGTTGGAATGACAAATGCAATGCATCTCTGTTATAAGCCTGTTGGTAATGGATTCATAAAAGAAGTGTTAATGTTTGTGATGCACCATTTGCTGGAATGACAAATGCGATGTATACATTGTGTCTCCGTTAGTCTCATACTAAATGGCAAATTTGTAAAAGCAGAGTTAATGTTTGTGATGTGCCATCTGTTGGAATAAAAAATGCAATGCATAGATCTCAGTTATATAACGTTTGGTATGGGATTTCTAAAAGCAGTGTTAGTTTGTGATGCACCATCTGTTGGAATGGCAAATGCAGTGCATATATTTCTGTTATATGCCATTTGGTATGGGATTTGTAAAAGCAGTGTTAATGTCTGTGAGGGACCATCTGTTAAAATGGCAGAGACATAGCAACCAGGTAGAACCACAGGCAGACCCATCAAACTGAACGGTCCCATTAAGTATTCAAATCCTTTGTTAGGACACTTGACATTTCGCTAAGATGTGTCCTATTCTGTTGATGTTTCTACACCTTGTTTGGAGTCCACATCCTTGTGTCAATAGGACATTCCAGTTTTTTGTGTTTATTACATTTGAACAGATTTCTAAAATCCCATTTTTCTTTTGTCCTTCTGGGGTGTTAAGTGGTGCTTGATTGGGGGGGGGGTGTTGGTTGGGGGGGACAATAGAAAGGACTTGAGCACAAGGCTGCAGCACAACAAGATGGGGGAAAAAAACAAAACCAAAAACCAGTCTGCAGGGTTTTGAAAGGCGCCGCTGTACACGTCAGGTTTGAACTTTCTAGCTTGTTTTTCATTATTGACTCTTAAATGAAGATTAAGGGACAAGCATTTACAAAAAAAAAAAAAAAGGACGCGGCCCCCAGCGTGGCACTTCCATTAGCGCCCAACTCATTACTCTGCTCAGCGAGCAATCAAACGGAGAAACGTCTGAACAATTTCATCTCAATCTGTCTTTCAGTCTGCAGGGTCGATGGCGCAGAGTGATGTTCATTCTTGTCGTGTTTGCTTTTGGCTCACTAGTGTTAACTTTGTAAGGTGTGCCAGGATCAAGGGCACCCTTTAAGAACTGGCACAGATCTGTCGCACAGAAAACAACCTTCAAAGAGCGAGCACAAGAGAGAAAATCCCTACTGGCAGACAGACGGCAAACCTGGGTGGGCTCCAACCTCGAGGGGGCAATTATCATTATTATTATCAACTTTGTGGTGAAGCCTTAGCATTTGCATCACAATAACTTATAAAGAAACTACAAACACAACATCTTGAGTGCCAATCTGTGGCTGGAGTGCCATTAAATTGTGACGTCATTCAAACGTCTGCTCCTGGCTGGGAGTGGGACGCTTATTAACAACCTCTAATGTCCTTGTCTGGGAAGGGACAAACTCTTATCCTGGGGTCATAATTCAGAGACGTGTCAGGGTTCAGGGTTCCAGCAGGAGTTCAAGCCTGGGAGTTAATACAGGGATGCCCCCCTAAATCTAAACATGGGGGTAACCCCATGGGAGTTTTGAAGCCACCTCAGTGACGAGATTCTTTGAGATTTGAGTCAGAAGGACAGTTAGGTTGAAGGGACCCAGAAAACGGAGATGACGAGGGAAGTGGACAGGTGGGTAAGTCGGCCCACCCAATGAGCTGACCAAGCACTTCTTCTGTTTCTGTAAAATATTTTCTATCCCCCACATTAGGACAGTTCTGTCCCGAGTCCCTGCCTGGATGAGGGTGAAGACCCCAGAAAAAGAGATGACGAGGGAGGTGGACAGGTGGGTAAGATCAGCTCCCCCAGCCCTGAAGGTCTTTTTCTTCTGTTTCCTGAATATTTTCTGTTTTTTTTTTTCTCCCACACTAGGACCCCTGCCTGGATGAGGGTGCCCGCCCATCACAGCCCCCTTAGAAAAAAGTGGAAACACCAAAGGAGGTCCGGCTCGAAGTGCCAGCATCAAAGTGGCAGCACAACTAACTACCCAGCACTCCGTACTTGAAACGGCTCAGCGACATTCACTGGCTAAATTTAGTCCTGCGTCTCCTGCATTTTTCTGTGCTGCGGTCAATTCACACGAAAAGAACTAAAGAGCACAAAAGGAGAAGACGATTCCCAAAAATAAACGCAGAGCGGTGGAACGCTCCTCATCTAATCGGTCTGTGACTCGAGTGTGAAGTTCCTCAATGGCCGCTGGGCAGGAAGCGGTTAAGGCTGACTGACACTTCTCCTTTCTGGAGAACTCGCTTCACAGAAGTCGTCCCCGTGACGGCTCTCCATCAGTCATGCATCTTTAGATCTATGAAGGGTGGCACGGTGCCACTCGTGTACGGTTAACCGGAGGTCTCTGTGGGCTTTGCATGTTCTCCCCGTGTTCTTTGTAGGTCCTTCTGTTTTTCTCCCACACCCCAAAGATACAAAACATTGGCCTCCATAGTGTTAAGCTTTATTAGCCAGCCTGTCTGTACAGAATATGGGTAGGAGGAAAACTGGCATCCTGGCTGGGAAGGAGGATGGAAGGCTGGGGCCAAAGGGCAGACAAAAATAAGTTATTTAACAAAATAATGGATGGACCAGCCAGAAATTGGGAGCAGTTCTGTCCCCCATACGCCAGGTGGCAATGGCAACTCCATACGCCAGGTGGTAATGGCGGTTCTTTCCCCCATATGCCAGGTGGTGGTTCTGTCCCCCATAAGCCAGGTGGCAGTTCCATATGCCAAGTGGAAGTGGCAGTTCTGTCCCCCATATGTCAGGTGGCGGTTGCAGCAGTTTCATATGCCAGGTGGTAATGGCGGTTCTGTCCCCACTATGCTAGGTGGAAGTGCCAGTTCTGTCCCCCATATGCCAGGTGGTGGTGGCAGAGGCAATTCCTTATGCCAGGAGTAGTGGCAGTTCTGTCCCCCATATGTCAGGTGGTGGTGGCAGAGGCAACTCCTTATGCCAGGAGTAGTGGCAGTTCTGTCCCCCATATGCCAGGTGGCGGCTCTGTCCCCCATACTCCAGTCAGGCAGTCCAGTCAGGACACCTAAGGGGTCAGCTATTGCCCGCCTGCCAGGGGAGCTCGCTCAAATCAATGGTGATTTGGCAGGCATTTCAGATCACAAATTCTGACAGATTAGGGCGCACTTGGCTCCAAGTTTAGAGAAAGAATTTCAAAGATAAACAAAGCACATCCTGCCGCACCCACAGCAGGGCACAAAAAGAGAGCTAAGCGAGTGCCGCAGCACCTGCCCTGCCCGGCTGGCACCTGAAAGAACATGGTGGAGCCGAGACACCAAGAAAACAATCACAAGCACCAACCACCAGGGTGCTCACGGACGCCCAGCCGGCCATTTTGTGTTTATGTTCATTCAGGGTCACTGGGGGTCAGAAGAGCTCATGTGGGCAGACATCAACCCTGAATGGGACCACCAGTGTATACACACAAGATAAACAGGATATGAGAATCCATCCATCAACAAACCTGCTTAATCCAATTCAGAGTGGGTGTGCCTATCCGGGCAACACTGGGAACAAAGTGGAATGCCCATCCGTCTCGCGACACACTCACAGAAATGTCACCAGTTAACTGAACACACAGACACTTAGGATGGGGAGGTGGGGGTGTGTGTGACATGAAGACCCTACACAGAGGACCACCGGACCAGGCTTTTAAAATGAGGACTGTGGAGCTGTGCCAACCACTGTGCCTTCTAAGTGACCACCATTGAAACGGAACAGATACAATTAATGGCAGCGATGACCCCACAGTTACGAGGGTCCTGAAAGAAGTTTGATGGCTCTCATCCCCATGCGGGCCGTGCCCACCCTTATATTTGAACTTGCAATTATAAAGCAACACTTCAAATTGCTGTGCCAGCCGCAGAACTGCCCAAAAAAACAGAATGGGTACAATTTAAGTGAAGAGTGGCTTTAAAGTTAAGGGGGTTATTGGTCAAGAAAATGGACTGATAGGTAAAGTCGGACTGGGATGTGAACCCCTGACTGCAGAACAAGTGAGTCAACCGTTAACTCTTTCAGGGCGAGTGTCGACTTTAGTCGAAATTCAAGGGTAGAGGATGCCAATCGGCTGCAAACTGCGACAAAACTCGCCATCACGTTTTAGTTCGACTCTCTTTGCCAGAAGGAAAGTTCGCCGATTTGACCGCTGACATCTGGAAAGAGACCAAGGCGAACGCACAAAGCAAAATACTCCGTGGATGACATTTGGAGTGTTACCTGTGGAGGATGGCCGGGACGCCTGGAAGGACCAGGAGAAGGCAGCCGCCCTGGTTGGTATGGGGGCCATGGGAACCGAGCATGGAAGCTCAACCCTACTGGGGCCCGTGGCCACCACAGGGGGGCACCCGGAGGATTGTGGAGCCCTGGATGTCCGGAAGTGCTGCCGGAAGGAATTCCAGGGACACCCGGAAGTGCTCATGCGGCACTTCCGCCACACCAGGAAGTGCCATGGGAAGACCGTCACAGAGCACCTGGAGTACATATTAAAGTGTCGGGAGATCCAAATTGAACGACGGGTTTGGTTCATGGGCACCGTGTTGAGTGCTGGACTTTGTAAATAAACGTGTGCGATTACGGGACATTCTGTGTCCGGGCTGACCTACTACATACCGCTGAATCGGACTCGGACTGGTTGGACTCCCGTTTTGATGCAAGTGATCTGGAGATGGAGATCGAAAACAAAGTGCGGTACTGGCATCAGCTGATCGAGGGGCTGAGCACATTTGTCCCTATAGTAATGAATCCATGGGAGGTCCGCCACTTACGATGACAAGAGGCACAAACCAGATTGTGTCGCACTGCAAACTGCCACCACCGCCCACCCCAGTGTCACCCCAAGAGAGACACCCAACAGCAGCCACATGGCGCGCAGCGACAGACGATTTCTGTGTGAAACCTTTGCTTTGGGTGCTTTCACAAAAATGACTTTTTCCCCCCAAAGAAATATTCGGCCCTCAAAAAGAGTTAAAAAAAAAACAGCAGATCTGGCCACCGTTGAAAATGGCTCTAAAAGTGACAGGGGTGTTGTTAATAAAATGAAGTGATGGGGAAAGTGGGCCAGTGCCCGCCCTGGGATTTGAACCCCAGACCCCCAGGATTGTAAAACAGCAGTAATGAACCACTGAAGTACCCAGTAGCACTGCAGTAAAGCAGAATGGCCTCGACTGAAGTGAGGGTCCACATTTAAAGGGTTCACAAAAACGGTTTGATGGTGAAACTCCACGTGGGCCATGTGTCCAACCTGGCATTTGAACCCCAGACTTTGGAATTGTGAGATAACACCACCAAGCGCTGAACCACTAGGGTGTGTATCCAATAAAACACCACGGATGCAACTTAAGTTGAGAATGGGTCAACAGTGAAATGGGGTAACGAAAATAGTTTGATGGGTAAACGCCATGCAGGCCGTGCCCACCCTGGGATTTGAACTCCAGACTCTAGATTTATAAAATGCCACTACTAACGAATGTGCCAGCCACGTGACTGGCCATTAAAACAGAATGAATACAACTCAATCCCGTCTCTACTGCTCAGAGGGTTCTGAAAATGCTTAGATGGTTAAACTCCATGCATGTCCTACAGTTAAAGAGGGTAAGGAAAACAGTTTGATGGGTAAACGCCATGCAGGCCATGCCCATCCTGGGATTTGAACTCCAGACTCAGTAGTGTGGCTTCAGAATTCCGAACGACTGTAACATCAGAATAACTTCTTATTAAAACACAATGGTTTACAAGTTACAACTGAAGTTCAGAGTGGCTCTAAACTTAAGAGGGGTAATGAAAACGGAATGATGGCTAAACTCCGTGTGGGTCGAGTGCCCAACCTGGCATTTGAACCCCAGACATTGGAATTGTGAGACAACACCACAAAATGCTGAACCATAAGAGTTAGTATCCAGTAAATTAGAACAAATACAACTAAATGCTGTCTCTACAGCTCAGAGGTTTCTGGAAGCACTTTGATGGTCAAACTCTAACGCGGGCCGTGTGTCCAAACTGGGATTTGAACCCCAGACTCCGGAATTCTGAAACCACACTAATAACATCTGAGTAAGTTCTTATTAAAATACACTGAAGTTCAGAGTGGCTCTAAAGTTAAGGGGGTTATGAAAACTGGTTGATGGGTAAACTCCATGTGGTCCGTGTGTCCAACCTGGCATTTGAAGCCCAAACACTACTAGGCGCTATGCCAGTCATATGACTCACCATTAAAACAAAATGGATACAAACTTAAGTCAAGAGGGACTCTAAAGTTAAGGAAGGGTTATGAAAACGGGTTGATGGGTAAAGTCGGGCAGGGTCCACACTGGGATTTGAACCCCCAGACACTGGCATTATAAAGCAAAACTACTAATGACTGTGCCAGCCACGTGACTCGCCATTAAAACAGAATGAATACAACTCAATCCTGTCTCTATAGCTCAGAGGGTTCTGAAAATGCTTAGATGGTTAAAGTCTATGCAGGTCCTACAGTTAAAGGGGGTAACGAAAACATTTTGATGGGTGAACGCCATGCAGGCCGTGCCCATCCTGGGATTTGAACTCCAGAGTCTGGAATTCTGAAGCCACACTACTAACGACCGTAACTTCTTATTAAAACACAATGGTTTACAAGTTACAACTGAAGTTCAGAGTGGCTCTAAACTTAAGAGGGGTAATGAAAACGGAATGATGGCTAAACTCCATGTGGGCCAGGTGCCCGACCTGGCATTTGAACCCCCAGACACTGTAATTGTGAGACAACACCACTAACTGCTGAACCATAAGAGTTAGTATCCAATCAATTAGAACAAATACAACTAAATCCTGTCTCTGTTCTGGAAACACTTTGATGGTTAAATGCCAATGCAGGCCGTGTGCCCAAACTAGGATTTGAACCCCAGACTCTGATATTCTGACACCACACAACTAACAACTAAGTTCTCATTAAAACACACGGGTACAACTGAAGTTCAGAGTGGATCTTAAGTTAAGGGGGTTATGAAAATGGATCGATGGGTAAACTCCACATGGTCTGTGTGTCCAACCTGGCATTTGAACCCCAGACACTGCTAGGCGCTGTGCCAGTCACATGACTCGCCATTAAAGCAAAATGGATGCAAACTTAAGTCACGAGGGACTCTAAAGTTAAGGAAGGGTTATGAAAACGGGTTGATGGGTAAAGCTGGGCAGGGTCCACACTGGGATTTGAACCCCCAGACACTGGCATTATAAAGCAACACTACTAACGACTGTGCCAGCCACGTGACTCGCCATTAACTCTTCAAAGGCTGAATATCTTTTCCCCAAAAACACAAAGTTTGCTGAAAAGCACCCAAAGCAATCGTTTCACACAAAAAAAATCAAAATAAAACGTTTGTTTTTCGGCTGGTAGCACAAAGCCCAAACCCTAAAGGGAGGATTCTTTCCATTTTCACGTTGCTTCCGGTCCGAGTGTCCACCGGGCCACAGCTTCGCCCCCTGAGCAGGTTTCTCATCAACAAAAACACCAAGGAATGAGTCAGCGGTAAAGGGAAGTGAGAGCGGCGGTCGTGTTTGTTGACACTCATTTGTTAAATGACACCGAAACAGAAAGAGGAGGAGGAGGAGGAACCATCAGAATGCGTCACACTTTACTGTTAACGGCACCACGGGAGTCCGGGGGAAACCCACCAACAAGTCGGCCCACCGTAAGCATCCGCAGCCTCGTCTTGGGGTCCGGTGTCAGGTTTCAGGCTTGTGGCGTCCCCGGAGTTTATCTGTGCCCGACCGGCTCTTTGATTCTTTCCATCCATCCACGAGTCCCACCATCCATTTTTTTTTTTGAAAACACGTCCGTTTGCTCATTTTCTGACTACTCTAGTTGCCTCTCTCACCATCCATCCATCTACTCGTTGAGTTTATAAGCCAACCAACCATTCTCTCACTTTTTAAACCTTGCCATTTATTTGGTTCCTTCCATTCGCACCCCCCCATTCTGACCCTTAAACTTCAGGAAAATTGCCATGAAATGAACACTTCAACGGTCAACGTGGCTCCACGATTTCTGTTTATAGACATTGCCTCTCCAGGAGTACGCCTACCAGACCTGTCATCCATCGCTCCATCGCTTTTCTGAACCACTCATTCATCCATCCATCCATTTTTTTGTTAGGCTGGCTCTTTAGCAGTTTGCCGTTTAGCCATCTGTCCATTCTCTGAATCCTCCACGAGTCCCACACTTTTTAACACGTCCATTCGCTCATTTTCCGACTGTGATATTCACCCAATCCATCCTTTTTTTAGCCTTGTAACTATCCATCCATCCATCTAACTCATTGATTTCATGAACCAACCAATCAACCGGCCACTCACTTTCTAAGTCTTGCCAGTTCTTTTTTTTTTACCTTCCATTCACCCCCCATTTCTGAATCTCGTACTCCACAAGATGGCTGCCACTAAACAAACACTTTTAACATGTAAATCAGTTTATTAGACGTTTACGTGTAGTTTGCCTCTACCCGTTATCCATCCATTCTTCCTTCTGTCACTTTTCTGAACCATTCCTCCATCCGGCCCTTCCTGGCTTATCTGAACCTTCCATCCCTCCATCTGTTCATCCTCATTCTCAGCAGCCCATCTGTCTTCTCCTCCTCCTTAGCTTTCAAAAACCTTTCAACCTTCGACCTGCTGATCCTTTTTCTAAACCATCCAGCCATCCTTCCATTTTGGAGCCTTCAATTCATCCATTTTTTTTTTTAATCTTTTTTTCCTTCCACTCATCCATTCATTTTCCAAACTTGGCATCCATTTATTTCTTACCTTCCATACATCCATTTTGTGAACCTTATAGCCAGCCATCCATCCGTCCAGTTTTCATTTTCTGAAAAGTTCACCAACTTTCCATCTCCCAGTTTCTGATTAATTAATTAATCATTAATCGTTAATCCATCCATGTGCTGAACCCCATCCATCCATCATTTAAAACTTGAATCAACTTATGTTTCAATACCCCGTCCATCAGTTTTAAACCACTTCTGAAGTTGTGAAGTTTCTGAACCATTCCAGTGTTTTCATCCATTCCCTTATTCATTCATTTCTGAAAAGTCCACCCATCCATTCCTTCATCTGCTGAACGTTCCATCTACCAGTTTTGTCATCCTTTCATCCATATTCTGAGCCATCCATCCATTATTTAAGAGTTTAATTCCTCCATGTTTCAATCTCAATTCCATCAGTTTTCTGAATTATCCATCCTTGGTTAGTTTTGTAAACTGTTCGCCCATCCATCTACTCATTCATTTATTGTTTTTTACCTTCTATTCAGCCATATTCTGAACCTTATAGCCTCCCATCCATCCATCCATCCATCCATTTTTCTGGACCATTCTGGAGTTTTCATTCATCTCCTGAACTTTCCATCTACCAGTTTTCTGAACCATCCTGGAGTTTTCATCAATCCATTTACTCTTTCATTTTTGAACACTCCACCCATCCAATCCTTCACTTCATGAACCTTTCATCTACCAGTTTTGTCATCCTTTCACCCATCTCTTCATATTCTGAGCCATCAATCCATTATTTAAGATTTTAACTCCTTTACGTTTCAGTCTCCCATCCATCACTTTTACAAATCCACCATCCATCTCCTCATTCATTTATTGTTTTTTACCTTCTATTCAGCCATATTCTGAACCTCATAGCCTCCATCCATCCAGTTTTCTGGACCATTCTGGAGTTTTCATCCATCTCCTTACTCATTCATTTTCCGAAAAGTCCACCCATCCATTCCTTCATCTCCTGAACTTTCCATTTACCAGTTTTGTCATCCTTTCATCCATATTCTGAGCCATCCATCCATTATTTAAGAGTTTAATTCCTCCATGTTTCAATCTCAATTCCATCAGTTTTCTGAATTATCCATCCTCCGGTAGTTTTTTCTACTCATTTATTTATTGTTTTTTACCTTCTATTCAGTCATATTCTGAACCTCATTGCCTCTATCCATCCATCCAGTTTTCTGGACCATTCTGGAGTTTTCTTCCATCTCCTTACTCATTCATCTCCTGAACTTTCCATCTACCAGTTTTCTGAACCATCCTGGAGTTCTCATTCATCCCTTTACTCATTCATTTTTGAACACTCCACCCATCCTTTCCTTCACTTCATGAACCTTTCATCTACCAGTTTTGTCATCCTTTCGTCCATCTCTTCATATTCTGAGGCATCAATCCATTATTTAAGATTTTAACTCCTTTACGTTTCAGTCTCCCATCACTTCTCACTACAGAAGACCACCGCACAACAACGACGTTGTGCTAGTGACACAGATGACAAGACACAACGTCGAAATGAAGCCAACGCCACAGCTTGACAACTTCTGCGTGAAATGCCTCAGCAATGGTGGGCATGGCTTCAAGTTTTCACTAAAACATGTTAGTCTATCGGAGGGTATTTTCTCAAAACAAAAGATTAATATGCCAGCGACACGCCTAAGAGGTGGCATCACCAGGGTCTTCTTACAAAAGCCAGTGGGGCAGCAAGCACAGGTGGGTCCACATCCTCTGCACTGGGCCATTCTTAAGAGTCAGCGGACGCCGCTGCAAGTTCATTAAAACTCAGCAAAACTGATGGTGGGGGGGTCTTCAGATTGTTTTTTGTCCCAAAGACCACCCTCATCTAGAACTTTATTATTACTCTGACATGTCGGACTCCGATTTTGGAGCAAGCGATCTGGAGATTGAGATCTAAAACGAACGTGAGGGACCGGCGTCAGTGGACGGGGGAGGGGTGGCCATTTCCCCAGTTAATCGGCGACTTTTGTTGACATAAGGAGGTCGAGGGGGATAATCCGCTGTAAACGTCGACAAATTGCTCACCTTTACGTGAACAGGTGGACCCTCTTTGCTAGGAAGGACTGTTATGCTCGTTGACATGACATCAAATCCTTGCAGGTGTGTGTGTGTGTGCGAGTCTGATGGCAGTCACGGGGTGTCGTATCTTTGATTGCCGCTACAACAAATAGTTCTGAGCAGGCATTGACCACAGAGCTGCTCTTGTGAAAAGAATGGAGATCAACTCGGAGAGGGAGCGGCAAGTTCGTTGTACCACGAGAACGTAAATGAGAGAATAAAAGAGCAGCTAACTTTTACAAGTACCATAAATTAATACCGGGTGTGACAGACTCAAATCAAATGTATGCGTTTATTGTATTACCAGTAACGGTGCACTGCTGGAACGAGTAGTTTTCCTCCTCTTTCTCTTGTCACACGCGTGCAAGTCGGGGGACGTTGTGTGGACCAAGTAAAGGTAATTCCACGCCAGGCCAGGGGAGGGCGGGGTGCACTAAACTTTCTCCTGTTACCTCTTCAGACCAGCCGCGGGAAAACCTGTCTGAACCAAGAACGTCACATCCGGTTCAGGCGCCCAGAAGAACGTGACTTCCTGTTCTGGCACCCAGGCTGATGCCAGGAAAACATCACTTCTAGTCACCCAATATGACTTCCGGTGGCCCTACATCACTTCCTGTCTGACCACTTAAAACCGCCATCTTTTCCAACCTTCATCAGTTCTGTCTTGGACTCTGTACTATCAACAACTCTGTTGAAACTAAAAGAATCCTTTGCAGCTAGGAATATTATACGGGTGGCTGCCCCAAACCTTTTTTTTACGTGTGTCGAGTCTGTTCCTTTTACACTCTGTACATTTACCATTCATTTGCTCAGAAGTTGAAGCGCTTGCCACTTCCTGAGCAGCTCTTCTTTTCTCCACCCTAGCGGCTGCGGTGGTCGGCTGGGGGTTGTGCCCAGTCGCAATGCCTGGACGGACCTGGAGAGGGACTGTGCCTTCCCAGGACCACGAGAGGGCAGCCACCCCACCTGGTATAGAAGCTCAACCCTATCTGGGCCCATGGCTACCGCCAGGGGGTGCCCGGACAATTGTGCGGCCTCGGACATCAGCACTTCCATCACACTCGGAGGTGTTGGTGTAAGGAACACCGGGGACACCCAGAGGGCTTCTGGGTGCTCATGCGGCACTTCTGCCACACCAGGAAGTCAATCAGGGAGCACCTGGAGAACGTCCGGGTGAGAATAATAGGGGCCGCCTCTCTCTAGTCGACAGATGTAGTCGGGGGTAGAAGAGGACAGAGCTCGGTGGAGAGGAATGGAGGTGGTGAAGGACCGTTGGAGGACCCTTGAAGAGGGTGTGTGGTGCAGGGGCACCATGTGCTGTGCATAAATTAACATGTACTTTTTGTAGACATTCAGGTGTCTGTCTGTCTGTGTCCGGGGCTGGCTTCCACATGGCCCGCTTTTTTTCTTCTGTCGTCGGCATCTTTTTGTGTTAAAACTGATTAAGACCGTGTCTGTGTTGCACGATTAGTACGATGTGTGTTAGTACGATTTTTCTTAATGTTTCACTTAAGCTGGCACTTAAGTCTTCAATACGCCTCAAGAAAGATTTAAGATATGAAGAAGTAGGGGAAGAGCCGACGAAGGTGGTAGGGAATAAGAACGGCGCCCGTACACATGTGCCATATGACCACCCTCTTAGCTGCTGCCAAGAGTTGATTCTACAATAAAACAAAAAGAGGAATAATCTTGGAGGTCAATCATCACCATGACAGAAGACGTCACGTAGTACATGTGTACCAAATTTCAGGTCAATCGGTTTGCGAGCCACAGGTAATTTAAAATCCTGGACAAACAAACGGACAGCCACGGTATCGTAGTACAGGCAGTCCCCGGGTTAGGTACGAGATAGGGACTGTAGGTTTGTACTTAAGTTGAATCTGTATGTAAGTCGAAACAGGTCCATTATTTGAATAAATGCTATTGTTGACCGACTGTAACCAAAATGCTCTGCCATTGAATGATGGAGTGTCACCTCTCTCTAACCTTTTTATTATTTCTTTCCATGGTGATGGTCCTGATGTCATGCTTTCCCCTCCCCTCGGCCCGCAACCTCCGTCTCAGATTGGCGCAAATAAATCGGTACTGCAAGCCAACTATGATCTCGCCCCCTGTGACTTCCTCTAGTTCTCAAAATTAAAGCAGAGACTGAAGTGAACGCAATTTGTTATCGAGGGAGAAATTGCTGATTGACACATTTTACAAAACAAAAGATGCTGATGGAGAGGTGCGAAGGGCCAGGATTATGAGTTTTACTGTAGGCTTCAGGGATTCTTGCAATAAGGGAGTGTTCATGTCTATGGGATGGGCGTTTGCTCGAGAGACATTTAAAAGGGACTTGGTTTTGTTGGTGATGTAGTAAGAAAAGCGTGCAATTGTTTAGTTAAAATATATTTACGTACCGTATGTACTCGCGGATAAGTTCTCCTGTGGATAAGTCGGGACTTGATTTTACCGAATAAATTTCTGGTATTTTATAATGCTGGTCGTATAAGTCGAATGCGGAAAACTCACGCTACTGGTGCAAGGGATTACGACATGCTAACGCCCACTCGTGAGAGTAACCAAGGGGCACGCTGCCTTTTTTTTCTATGTATTGTGCCTATGTGACCACACGGTAAATCTGAGGGAGAAAAAAAAGTCACAGGAGGCTCTTGACACGGTCACAAAAGACGAGTACGTGAAAACATTACCAGGAATGTGAGAGGCACTGGGACGAGCGGGCTGCACCTCAAAGAGGATATTTCAATGGTGACAACTAAAATGGAAATGCTGTAAGCTGTACAGCTTGGGCGTTTAACTCATTGACAGCAACATGTAAACTGAATGATTTTACTTTGTGTTTACTTTGGTTATATTCTTTAATAAACTGCTCAAAAAAATTAAAGGAACACTTTGAAAACACATCAGATCTCAATGGGAAAAAGAAATCCTCCTGGATATCTATACTGATATAGACTGGGTAATGTGTTAGGAACGAAAGGATGCCACATCGTTTGATGGAAATGAAAATGATCAACCTACAGAGCCCTGAATTCAAAGACGCCCCAAAAATCAGAGTGAAAAAATGATGTGGCAGGCTTGTCCATTTTGCCCAAATTGAATTGCAGCAACTCAGAATTGTACGCAGCACTTTGTATGGCCCCTGTGTTCTTGTATACATGCCTGACAACATCGGTGCATGCTTCTAATGAGATGACAGATGGTGTTGTGGGGGATCTCCTCCCAGATCTGGACCAGGGCATCACTGAGCTCCTGGACAGTCTGAGGTGCAACCTGGTGGCATTGGATGGACCAAAACATAATGTCCCAGAGGTGTTCTATTGGATTTAGGTCAGGAAAGTGTGGTGGCCAGTCAATGGTATCAATTCCTTCATCCTCCAGGAACTGCCTGCATACTCTCACCACATGAGGCCAGGAATTGTCGTGCACCAGGAGCCACTGTACCAGCATAGGGTCTGACAATGGGTCCAAGGATTTCATCCTGATACCTAATGGCAGCCAAGGTGCCTTTGTCAAGCCTGTAGCGGTCTGCGTGACCCTCCATGGATATGCCTCCCCAGACAATCATTAACCCACCACCAAACTGCTCATGCTGAATGATGTTACAGGCAGCATAATGTTCTCCATGGCTTCTCCAGACCCTTTCACTTCTGTCACGTGCTCAGGGTGAACCTGCTCTCATCTGTACAAAGCACAGGGCACCAGTGGTGCATCTGCCAATTCTGGTATTCTATGGCGAATGCCAATCGAGCAGCATGCTGCTGGGCAGTGAGCTCAGGGCCCATTAGAGGACATGGGGCCTTGGGTCACCCTCATGAAGTCTGTTTCTGATTGTTTGGTCAGAGACATTCACACCAGTGGCCTGCTGGAGGTCATTTTGTAGGGCTCTGGCAGTGCTCATCCTGTTCCTCCTTGCCCAAAGGAGCAGATACTGGTCCTGCTGATGGGTTATGGACCTTCTATGGCCCTCTCCAGCTCTCCTAAAGTAACTGCTTGTCTCCTAGAATCTCCTCCATGCCCTTGAGACTGTGCAGGGAGACACAGCAAACCTTCTGGCAATGACACGTATTGATGTGCCATCCTGGAGAAGTTGGACTACCTGTGCAACCTCTGTAGGGTCCAGGTATCACCTCATGCTACCAGTAGTGACACTGACTGTAGCCAAATGCAAAACTAGTGAAGAAACAGTCAGAAAAGATGAGGAGGGAAAAATGTCAGTGGCCTCCACCTGTTAAACCATTCCTGTTTTGGGGGTCATCTCATTGTTGCCCCTCTAGTGCATCTGTTGTTAATTTCATTAACACCACAGCAGCTGAAACTGATTAACAACCCCCTCTGCTACTTAACTGACCAGATTAATATCCCAGAAGTTTCATTGACTTTATGCTATACTCTCATTAAAAAGTGTTCCTTTAATTCTTTTGAGCAGTATAAAAGCGCACATGTTAATTTGTTATTTGGACTAAAGTCTTCACACATTATACAATTCACATCATTATTAATATAACATCTGTTCTAGTTCTGTGTTCAGCTTTTCTTGCATTTCTCACATTTCCTGTCATCCTACACTTACCCAGATCGTTGTGGGCACAGAACACGCATTAAGTGCATGTATCCCAAATAACGATATTCTGTATTATTTACCCTTTACAACTCTAGGCACCGCACACCACGATAAATAAGACTTGAGCTCTGAGAATTTTTGAGACTGACTTTTCTTGGATGGGATAGCAGCCTACCTGCCGCTTGTGCTGATCGACACATTTTACAAGACAAAAGACGCCGATGAGGAGGTGCGAATGAATTTAAGGTGGGCAGGGATTCTGAGTTTTTTCATAGGCTTCACGGATTCTTATGTTAAGGGAGTGTCTGTGTCTATGGGATGGGCGTTTGCTCGAGAGACAGATAAAGGGGACTTTGTTTTGTTGGTACTGTTGTAGTAAGTAAAAGCGTGTAATTGTAAGTTAAAATATTTACATTCTCCCGTGGATAAGTCGGGGCTTGATTTTACCGTATAATTTCCGGTATTTTATAATGTCAGTCGAATATAGAAAACTCACGGTATTGGTCCAAGAGATTATGATATGCTAATGCCCACCTGAGAGAGTAACCACGGAGCACACTGACTTTTTATTACTATATATTGTGCCTACGTAATCACCCAGTAATACCCAAACTATTCCAAAGCGATGTTTGCACTGTTTTGTGTTTTTTGTATCTCACACCCTCATACACAGCATCCTTTATCTATGATGGAGTGTTTGATCAGAAGGAAATATGAAGCTGGTTTTAAATTAAAAGTCGTGAAAAAAACTGGTAACTGCGCTGCTGCAACAAAATTTGATGCGTCTGAGAAACTGATGTGACATTGGAGGAGGCAAGAAGATGGTAAAAAAATGTAAGCGACGTATTTTTGAACGGGCATATAAGTCGGCATCTTATTTTATGATCGATTTTTCAGGTTTCAAGACCCAACGTATACATCAGTATATACGGTATGTAAAATTTTCTCTTGTATTGTTCCATAACTGTTTCCTTTTGTTTTCGGTCTTTGCTTGGTAATACGCTCTGAAAGGAGAAGTGGCAGAACAGCCCGGTCTGATGTGCCAATAAGACCTCGAAATGTTTATCATTAAGATAGCACTGCCCTCTTTGAGTTTAGGGGGACCGTTACCCCATGTCTGCGAGGTTTTCCTCCACCCTGTCCAAAGACATGAAGATTAGGCGTGTGTGTGTGTTTCCAGGGTCTGTTCCTGCCTTGTGCCCTACACCAGTTGGCACCCCCGTGACCCCAGTCTGGACAGCACAGGACATGACGAGACTGTTAATCAGCAAAATGAGGTCGAACAGCTGAGGGGCCTACCGGAAAGCAACCAGAAGAAAAAAAAAAAAACATCTGGAGTAGTGGTGCCCCCCAAACCACAACGGCTCACCAGCAAATGCCACGCTGTCAGTCCAAGAGTCTTTGAGCAAAAACAAAGCGGCTGTTGCATGGAGTTAAATCACTGCGAAAAGTCCGTGTGCGAGTACCACGCATTTTGGACGCGTTCGTTCTTTACAGATCATGAAAGACAAGAATGATCTAGAAATTTGTATCAACTGACTTCTTATTAATTAGTGCGACCTTAAATTATAAGGCGGACCAAATCAGATGACCTGCCCATCGGTTTAAGTCTCCCCCTCCACTGTATTTTCCTTTTATATCATGAGACACAAACACACTGCTAAAAAAAAATGAAGGGAACCCTAAAATCATAACAGCAAGTCAGTGGAGCTTCAGGGACATCAGTCTGTCCTGTTAGGAAACACAAGTGACTGTGAATCAACGTCACCTGCTTTGGTGCAAATGAAAGTGACAACAGGTGACCTGCAGAGAACACAGCAAGAACCCAAAAGAGAATGGTGGCCCCAGACAGTTGTTCTCTCCTTATCCTACCTGACTGATTCTTCTCTAGTTTTGTGTTTTGCTCATGTCTTTGTCACTACTGGTAGCCTGAGGCGGTAACTGCAGCCCATTCAGGTGGCACAGGTAGTCCAGCTCCTCCAGGATGGCACATCCATACGTGATGTCACAATGAAGGTTTGCCGCGTCTCCCAGCACAGTCTCAAGAGCATGGAGGAGATAGCAGGAGATGGGCCGTTACACAAGGAGAGCTGGACAGGGCTGTAGAAGGGCATCAACCCAGCAGCAGGACTGGCATCTGCTCCTAATTGTGAGGAGGGACACAGCTACAGTCCTACAAAATGATCTCCAGCTGGCTACTGATGTGCATGTCTCTGACCAAACTGTGACAAACAGACTCCATGAGGGTGGCATGAGGGCTCGACGTCCTGTAGTGAGACCTGTGCTCAAAGCCGATCACCATGCAGCTCAATTGGTATTCACCAGAGAATACCACAAATGGCGGCTCTGCCACTGGCACCCTAATCTCTACACAGATGACAGCAGGGTCACACTGAGCACATGTGACAGACGTGAAAGAGGCTGGAGACGCCTTGGTGAACGATATGCAGACTGCAACATCATCTAGCAGGACCAGTTTGGTGGTGGGTCAGTGATGGTCTGGGGAGGCGTAACTTGGACGATCACACAGACCTCCATGTGCTAGGTGACAATACCCTGACTGCTGTATTTTCTCAAACTAAATAAGGAGAAAACAGAAATCTTAGTGATTGGCAATAATGGATGAGAGGGTATTAGAAATAAACTTGATGCATTAGGATTAAAAGTCAAGACGGAGGTAAAGAATTTAGGGGTAACTATTGACTCGGACCTGAATTTTAAATCGCATATTAATCAGATGATTAGGACAGCATTTTTTTCACTTAAGAAATATACCAAAAGTCAGACCTTTAACTATAACTTTATAATGATAAAATAATTTCACTCTTTTGTCTTCAGTCGACTAGATTACTGTAATGCACTCCTCTCAGGACCACCCAAAAAAGACATCAATCGATTACAACGAGTGCAGAATGGAGCTGAGAGAATCTTAACAAGGAAAAGAAAATCCAAGCACATCACGCCAGTCTTAGTGTCACTACACTGGTTACCTGTGCCATTTAGAACTGACTTTAAAATACTGCTGATGGTTTATAAAGCCTTCAATCATCTCACTCCATCTTATATTTCAAAATGTCTGTCACCTTACACTCCAAATCGTAACCTTAGATCTTCAAATGAGGGTCTGCTTAGAATTCCAAGAGCTAAACTTAACAGAGGTGGTGAGGCGGGCAGGCGGCCTTCTGCTGCTATGCACCTAAAATCTGGAATACGAGTTAACCGATAGAAATTCACCAGGCTGATATGGTGGAGCAATTTAAAAAACAGCTAAAAACACATTACTCTAACATGGCTTTCTCAGAGCTTCATCTTAGTTTAATCCTGATGCTCTGCATATTCAATTAATTATCATTACTATTCATGGTGGCTCCACAATCCATACTAACCCCAACTTTCTCTTCTGTTCTTTTTCGGGTTTTCTGAAATGAAGATCTGCGCCCCCACCACCCAATCAAAGCTCCGTGATGTCCCTACATTGATGGATTAAAGACCAGAAGTCCATGTGACCGTCATCATCCTCAGCTTCTTCCATGTGAACCGGTCAGTCAGTCATTATCCAACCCGCTATATCCTAACTACAGGGTCACGGGAGGTCTGCTGGAGCCAATCCCAGCCAACACAGGGTGCAAAGCAGGAACAAATCCCGGGCAGGGTGCCAGCCCACCACAGGGCAAACACTAGGGACAATTTAGAATCGCCATTACACCTAACCTGCATGTCTTTGGACTGTGGGAGGAAACCTACGCAGACACGGGGAGAACATGGAAACTCCACACAGGGTGGACCTGGGAAGCAAACTCAGGTCTCCTGATTGCGAGGCCTCAGCACTACCACTGCACCACCGTGCCACCTGACCTTACTTTTATTCTATGTTAATTAGTGTTGCCTAATTTTATTTTCTTATATATTTTGTCTTTTTTCTCTTTCTTCATCCTGTAAAGCACTTTGAGTGCCATTATTTGTATGAAAATGTGCTTTAGAAATAAATATTGTTGTTGCTGTTGTAAGAACGCTACCACAAAAAAAAAAATCACCTGCCAAGTGCATCAGTCACGTTTAATATGCAACTCGCACTTACAAAACGCGCGGTACTCGGACACGGACTTTTGGCGATAACCGAACTCCATATTATTGCTTTGCACTTCCCGTACTCTCCAGATCTCGCTCCCTGTGACTTCTTCTAGTTCTCAAAATTAAAAACGGAGAAAAATTCGAGGGAAAAAAAAAATAAAGACACGGGAGGCTCTTGGCACGGTCGCAAAAGACGAGAACATGGAAACGTTACCAGGAATGTGAGAGGCGCTGGGACGAGTGGGCTGCACCTCAAAGTGGATACAGTGATCCCTCCTCGATATCGGGGGCTGCGAAAGGTGAAAATCCGTGAAGTAAAATCTATATGTTTATCCGGTTATTTTTATATATTTCAAGCCCTTATAAACTCTCCCACACTCTTATAAATATTCCCCGTATAGTTATACAGCATAACCCCTTTGTATTCTCGTAGATATTAGGTAAGATTCGTTGAAATTATGTATGTAAACACACTGCTTATATACAGCAAAACCTAAAAACCATTTTAAAGATATCGATATATCATCGTCTCCGATATCACATATGTTACAGCCATTACGATAGACAGATCGTTTTAGAGACATAACGAAGAGCTTGACTACGCACGAAGATAAACACAAAAGAGCACAAAAGTTAACTCTTTACACAGCAAAACACGTTGATGCTGAATGAGCGAGACGAGACTTCCTGGTTAACGCATCGGAATCGAATTCGGCGCTCCGCCGCTGAGCCAATCAGCACCCAGGAACTTAACTGCGTGCTCTGATTGGGTAGCTTCTCAGCCATCCACCAATAGCGTCCCTTGTATGAAATCAACTGGGCAAACCAACTGAGGAAGCATGTACAGGAAGTAAAAAGACCCATTGTCCGCAGAAACCCGCAAAGCAGAGAAAAATCTACATTATATATTTAGTTATGCTTACATATAAAATCCGCGATAGAGTGAAGCTGTGAAAGTCAAAGCACGATATAGCGAAGGATTACTGTATTTGAATCATGATGACTAGAATGGAATTGCTGTATGCTGTACAGTAAGACCTCGCTTAACGACGCGGATACATTCCTGAGAATCTACTACGTTATGAGAAATTTCGTTTTCAAAGGTCAAATTAAAAGTGGACTGAATAGCGCTGTGTTCTGACACGACGAAAATAACACGTGTGCACACCATGAAGACAAACTGAAATGTATTCTAAACCAGCCGCCTCTCATGGCTCCGCCCACGTAGAAGTGAAACAGGACAGTGAGGATGGCCCCGCCCACCCGGCTTCCCCCTCCCTTCGGCCCGCAGCCTCCGTCTCAGATTAGCGCAAATAAATCGGTGCCACAAGCCAACTATGATACTCAGTGCGGTGACAGAAGTTGCAAAATCAACCGGAATGTTCCAGCAAATTACAGAAAAAAAAAAAAAAAACCCCAATCTAAATCCGTGAAGTAGTCCTCTCGTTTGCTAGCTAAGCAGAGGTGAGGTACGCGCCCTGAGGCTGGCAAATGAGTGAGGAGGTCCCACCCCCCTCGGCCTGCAGCATGTCTCTCAGATTCGTGCAAATAAATCGCTCCTGCAAGCAAACTGTGATACACAGAAGTCGCAAAATCAACAGGAAAATTCAAGCAAATTATAGAAAGAAACCCGATCTAAATCCGCGAAGTGGTTCTCTCGTGGAAAGCGGACAGAAAGACAGACATTGGATTTTATATATACAGAAATGAAGCATACAACATTCATTTATGAAAAAAGCACCTAATGTTATTGATCGACTGGATTTTTGTGTTCTTTAATTTAATAACTACATACTTCTATCACCTGCGGTGGGCTGGCGCCCTGCCCGGGGTTTGTTTCCTGCCTTGTGCCCTGTGTTGGCTTGGATTGGCTCCACTTTTAATGTTAGGAATCGTAATTGAACTTTTCCTTACTTCACTAATGGGATTCAAATAAGCCACACCGACAACTGGCACACTGACTGCTGGCACTGTGGAGTGGAGAACACGGACTGCTGGCACTGTGGAGTGGAGTACTGCTGGCAATGTTGAGTGGAGTACTGCTGGCAATGTGGAGTAACTGACTACTGGCACTGAGGAGTGGAGGACACGGACTGCTGGCACTGAGGAGTGAAGTACTGCTGGCAATGTTGAGTGGAGTACTGCTGGCACTGTGGAGTGGAGAACACGGACTGCTGGCACTGTGGAGTAGAGAACACAGACTGATGGCACTGTGGGGTGGAGTACTGCTGGCACTGTCAGTAGTCACCACTACTTCAAATTTAAATATGTCACCATGGCAACTTGTTGGCATGCATGCTTTACCTCAAGTTTAGGTTACAGGTTGTGTTGTTGTTTGGGCACCAACTACTGACTGCGGGAAGCCGCTGGGTTTGACTCTGAGGCGCTGTGCATGTGCAAATTTCGGTACGGCTTGCTTCTGATCTCTGCATCTGTGCATATATACAACCTTTGTGTAGTAATATTGAAGACTGTGCCAACCCCATTGACGCCCCCGTGTGACACTTTTGATGCCTCTTGCCCAACCTTTTGACTCAGCCCCAATGACACGGATGTAATGTCAACTCTGGGCCGCAAACTGTGCCTTCACTCCACTGAAAGATGAAAGTGCAATTACCAAAGAGCTGACTCACCCCATCAGCACAGACGTGACGTCGACTGTGGCCAAGGACCTCACCTTCACTCCACCGAAAGACGAAACTGCAGCCATCAAAGACCTCACTAAACACAACTGCTCTGTTACAATGGCGTCCCTTAGATTGTATTTATGTGTATAAAAAAAAATAAATGATACACTCGCCGACACTTTATTAGGCACACCTCTTCGACTGCTTGTTAACGTCAATCTCCAATCAGCCAATCACAGGCAGCGGCTCAATGCATTTTGGCCTGTAGACATCGTGAAGATGACCTGCTGAAGTTCAAACCAATCCTCAGAATTGGGGAAGAAGAAAGGCGACTGAAGTGACTCTAACCGTGGCATGGCTGCTGGTGCCAGACAGGTTGCTCTGCGTATTTCACAAACTGCCGATCTACTGGGATTTTCACGCACAAACATCTCTAAGGATTACAGAGATTGGCCAGAAAAAGGGAAAATATCAGTGAGCGGCACTTCTCTGATGATGATGAGCTGACAGAAAGGCAACAGGAACTCAGATAAGCACTCGTTACAAGTGAGGTGTGCAGCAGAGCAGCTCTGAACACACAACACGTCAAGCCTTGAAGCAGGTGGGCACAGCGGGTGTCACTCCTGTCAGCTAAGAACAGGCAACTGAGGTGACAAGTCACATGAGTTCAACAAAACTGGACAACACTGAGGAGTCTCGATGTCTGCTGTGACATTCGGATGGTGGGGTCAACAACATGAAACTGCCTTGTATCGATGGTTCAGGCTGAACCAGTGGTGGTGCTGTGGTGCTGTGGCGGAGATTTTCTTGCCACACTTTGAGAACCAACTGAGCATCGCTTACATGCCACAGCCTACCTGAGTATTGCTGCTGACCAACGTTCTTATCATCTAAGAAATGTTCAGAATCGATTAAAAAGGCAAATAAAATGTTCGGTTACATACAGGGTGGTCCCGATCTAATTATGCAGATCCAGATCGTCTGGATGACTTTGATTTATGTGGGGATGATTCCAGTTCGGCGCAAAGACGATTATTTCTGTCATCAGTTCGCACACTTCTCGATGGTCTGGGATTTTTCGGGCGATTTTCTATGTAATAAACTTAAGTTATAGCATAATGAAAATTACATAATTAGATCTGGACTACCTTATAGTAAGAGCTGTTGAATATAAATTGAGGGACGTGATGGTGAAAATAGTGAGATGGCATCTGGAGTGGAAAAACGTGGCCTGGTGTGACGAGTCTCGATTTCTGCTGCGACACTCAGATGGTCGGGTCAACAACATGAAAGTATGGATCCACCCTGCCTTGTATCGATGGTTCAGGCTGCTAGTGCTGGTGGTGTGATGGTGTCTGTGATATTTTCTTGGCCCACTTTGGGCCCCTTAGTACCAGCGGAGGATCGTTTAAATGCCACACAGCCTACATGAGTGTTGTCACTGACCATGTCCATCTCTTTATGACCGCCATTTTCTGATGGCTACTGGATAACACGCCATGTCACAAAGCTCACATCATCTCTAACGATGAGGTCACTGGACTCCAATGGCCTCCACAGCCACCAGATCTCAATCCAGTAGAGCACCTTCATGATGTGTTGGATTATGGATGTGCAGCTGACAAATCTGCAGCAACTATGCGATGCTGTCAAGTCAATATGGAGCAAAGTCCCTGAGGAATGTGTACAGCACCTTGTTGAATCCATGATATGAAGAATCAAAAGGGGGTCCAACCCCATGCCAGCGAGGTGTGGCCGGTGAGTGGGTATCAGGAGTGGAGGTCGCTTGGTCCAGTCCCTCTGTTCCTCGCACCGTACTTCTCTCGTCTTAATTATTTCCGCCATGGTTACTGAAGTGGTCTGCAGGTTCAAAGTATCTAAACAAACGTCAGCTCAGGCAGCACACGTCCCCCTTTTAATGGACGCAGCACACACCGGTTAACAGAAGGTCCCACGGGTCGTGAGGTTAAAGGAACTGCTGGCACAGCTCAGACACCGGACTGTGCCGAGAGGCGGATCAGGTGCAGGGTAACAAAAAGAAAGAACATGTCTGCCGCGTCTTCATTTGTCAAAACACAGCCCACCGAGGCCCACCTTGTGGTATTCTGGGCTTTGCTGTTGGTGATGTTTTAAGGTTCCCAAGAGTGTAGGGGCCTCCATAATTCAACGTTTGGAAGCACCAGTGACTCTCCCTAGGGAGGGCCACCCGGCCGGCGAAAGTGAGCGACCGTCAGAGAGGAGTCACGATGGAGGGAGGTGACCAGGAACACGACGGTCACGCTGGCCGAGCTCCTGAGAACCTTCCAGATGGACCGCCATCACTACAAGACTCGTACTTATAGTTTTACGACAGAAGCCACTTAAAGTTTGTAAAAAGGCGACTGTGAGACAACGGGACCCTCTGGTCTGAAGAAACGAAGTACAGAGCCACGTCTTTGGAAAAGGAGGTGCCGCTTGTCATTATCTGAGCCGCCTGCTTTGTATGAAAGTGTGGTATGGAAATAAATATTATTGGTGACCATTGCCATCCAGGGGCTTAAAGAACTAACGAATAAAGTGGGCTTCTTTGTGGGTCTGCCTGTGCTTTCTGACAGACATCATCCATCCATCCATCCTAACCTGCTTATCCAGGAACTGCTGGTGGAGACAAAAATCACCTGGCACAAGGCAGGAACAAAACGTCTGGACGGGGAGCCACCAGGGCCAAACCTGCATGTCTCTGGACTGAAGAGAAACTCACTTGGACCCCTGATGGACACGTAAACACCCCACACAAAGCCTGGTCCACTTACTGCAAGGCAGCGGGGCGACCACTGCGCCACCATGCCACCCTTGGCCGCACAGATTAAAGTACGCATGTGTGGTACGGTCGCCATCAGAGGGTTCTGGCTGACCAGCGCTGTGTCTCCCCGTCTACAGGAGAGCCGGAGTCACCTGATGATGGTCGCTAAGTAAGTATGGCCAAGCGTGTGCGTGTGTGTGCGTGCGTGCGTGTCAGTGTGCACGTGCAGTCATGAGGGGAAACAACAGAAACAGTCCACTCTACACTCTGTGATTGTGTTACTCAGGACCAAAATCACCATTGTGGCGTCATCACCAACTTTTATAATCCTCAGGTGACAAACACACCACAGCAGACTTCACAGTGTCATCGTCACGGTCCAACGAGGAATCACACAGTCAGAAAGCAGGGGGAGAAACAAAAAACAAAAAGGAAGTGCAGCCCTCCGGCGACCACAATACAGAAAATGAGACTTTAGTGGGCAGGTGGCACTGGTCACCCGCACAGCAGGAGCTCGTCACCCGCCAAGTGTAACCACCATGAGGAAGGCACAACTTGGGTGGCACTCCGGGCTGTGTACATGCGAATGGAGGACTAAGTGTGGCTTCACACACACACACACACACACACAATCATACCTACATAACGACTGTCCTGGAGTAACTCCAGCTTACCTCAGCAGAGAAGCTTAGTGAAATATTTAATAAAGTGGGACATAATTGCAAACAAAGGCTTCTGTACCAAATATTAACACTGATTTTCTCAGGTGTTCAAATACTTATGTGCAGCAGTGCAATACAAATAAATTCTGTACAAATCATACAATGGGATTTCTTGAATTGTTTTTTTTTTTACATTCTGTCTCTCACAGTGGGAATGCACCTACAATGTGAATTTCAGACCCCTCCATGATTTCTAAGTGGGAGAACTTACAAAATCGCATGGTGTTCAAATACTTACTGTATGTTCCTCACTGTGTATGTGTATATATATATATATATATATATATATATATATATATATACACACACATACATATTATACACACATTTTGAGTTTAAATATGGCTTGTGTGTGTACAGTATAGAAGTTTATGTATGCATTTATGTGTCTATATGTGGATAGTGTAAATATGGTTTGTTTTATATATTATTACACACACACACATACATATGTCAAACGTCATATTTTCTTATTGCTCTTTTATATATTACACACACACAAACACATACATAATGAGAAGTCAAGCCAAATGACCCCTTTTATTGGCAAACTGAAACGATTACAACATGTAAGTAAGCTTTCGAGACAACTCAGGCCCCTTTTTCAGGGGAGATGTAATACACACACACACACATATATATATAATTATACATACATATATAGACGTATACATACACACACACACGCGCGCCATATGTAAACTTACGAATAAGCTTTAATTATTCCTTATGCTCGTGTGTGTGTGTGTGTGTGTGCTGACCAGCACCGATTATATTAATTCACACACATTATGATATTTTATATTTCTATATGCCCCTCTCTAACGATCGCCAGCCCATATATGACCCTCACAGCCTCCCCTCCTCTCCGTTCGTTCGTTCGTTTCTATTTGACAGCCCGCTGAAGTTGCCGTCTTTTTCAATTCCCCGTAAGAACACGAGGGCGCCCCGCGGGGCCCAGTTGATCGGCTGTAGCGGAGCACCTCGCTCGCTTTTTCGCTTCTTCCTCTCGCCGCCAGTCCCAAGTCACCCGCGGGCTGCAGCTCAGATGATTTGTGCTCACGACTGCGACTCTTAACTCTGAACGAAGCCAACCTGCTCAGACACAAGGACGGCCATCTCTTTTGTTTTATAGGTTTGTTGTTGTTAAAGCCCCGCACTTCCGGGTGCCCAGATCACCTTTTCTTTCAGGTTAATTTGATTTTATTTTGCCCTAAACGGTAAATTAGACCAGCCGCGATTTTCACGTTGGTAAAAGAAAGCCCACCAGCTGCACTCACCACTTCGACCACTTTGATCGCCGCCCGCGTCACATCCAGGTGGTCGTTGGGCACATCGAGGAATTTCGCAGAGCTGGAGTTGTGTGGATTCGCCGTCGTCGTTTTATTATATACTGGAGCATCCGCCATGGTGGATCCGAGACACCCTGTAGTAATCACCGGCCAAAAACAAAGGAGTAAAGATGAAATGGAGATATCCGATCACGAGGAAAAGAAACGAGAGCCGAGGGAACTTTTCAAAATGGTCACCTCACCTCAGGCGGCACTCAAATAGAAACTGAAAGTTGGTGTCGGAGGGGAGCGCGCTGACGCCTCCCGAGCTCGTCCTTTTCCAAAAAAAAAAAATCACAAACAAACAATAGGCTGGAGTTCCCCCCAAACAATAAAGTAGGAAACAGAAACTCAACGTGACACAGCAGCTTATCTGATTTTATTTTATTTATATGAGCCTGGCAGCGCGCAAATAAGCCGAAAGTCGCAGCGGGCGGTGAGACGCGCGTGCGCGGTACTGACATAGCGGGCTCGCCGAGCACTGAAGCCCACTTCATCGGAATCGAAATTCAGAATGGTGCCAGCCGCCTCGAAAACGTTGATTTCAAACTGTTTATCGTTGTTTTGAAGTTTGACATAACAAGAATGCCCTGTTGTATAATCATTTCTGTTTTATATAGCGCCTTTCTGTGGCAGACTCTGAAAGAAAAGACGCACCTGTTCACCCGGATGGTATACAACAGGAGGGCACTGCTGGTACACCAATACTGCCTTCTGGATTCTAACATCGTGTGCCCAGTCCTGGTTTGCATGTGCTTCTGTCTGACACATTGGGCACCTTGGGGTTTGAATCCTGATCTCTGCTTCTGCCAATGTGGAGTTTGTACTTTCTGCTGATGTCCATGGGAGGTTTTCTTCTTACATCTCCAAAGATCAGTGACAGACCAGGGGTTCCCAAACTCTCTTAAGCCAAGGCCCCCTAAAATGTTGCACTAACTGGTCAGGGCACCAGTGCTACAAAACTAGGGATGATCTTGAATCTTGGCTTCTATTGACACCACTGTGTGACCCTGAGGAAGTCACTTCACCAGTCTGTGCTCCATTAGGAAAACTAAAAGAAATCAAAACCAATTGTGTCATAAATGGTGTAAGTCACCTCAGATAAAGGGGTCAGCCAAATGAGTCAATAGAAACTAACAGCACAGCAGCCCACAGCCTGGTCTTGGAGAACAGCAGACCTGGAACTCAAAGCGAATACCTCAGCAGAGCGGACAGTTGAAATTGAATTGGAATTCAAATGCTTGGTGCCACCATTTTATGTCAGTATTAAAGGGTTAAACTCGAACTCAGCACAACTAAAGGTGACATTTCTTTAATCTCCCTTCCCTAATACAGCATTGTGGAATTTTAACAAGGGGTTATTGGTAGGGTTATGGGTGGGATTGTGCTTTTTAATTTTCCATGTCTATGCCAAATGCATATCACCTGATAGACAGAAAGATAGATGTGAAAGGCACTATATAATAAAAAGATAGGTAGATAGACATGAAAGACATTATATAATAGATAGTATGTGAAAGGCACTATATGAATGACAGACACACAGATACATAGATGTGAAAGGCACTACATAAAAGATAGATAGTGAAAGGCACTACATGACAGACAGACAGCAGATAGACATGAAATACACTATATAATAGATAAATAGTGAAAGGCAGTAGATAACAGACCACCAGACGTGAAAGGCACTAAAAGTCTGACAGACAGACAGATGTGAAAGGCACTATATAATTGACAGATAGATATGAATGGTACTATATAATAGATAGTGAAAGGCACTACATGACAGACTGAAAGACATGAAAGGCACTATATAATATATAGACAGACATGAAAGACACTATAATAGATAGATAGATAGATAGTGAAAGGCATCACAACAGGCCATCAGATGTGAAAGGCACTATATGATAGATAGATAGATAGATAGATAGATAGGATAGGCACTACATGACAGACAGACAGACATGAAAGACACTAGAATAGATAGATAGTGTGGTGGATGGCTGGGACTCTTGCCCAGTCACGACGCCTGGAGGATGGAAGGACCTCCCCCGGGACATGAGAGGGCAGCCCCCCTGGTTTGCATTGGGGCCACAGGATTGGAGCTCAGAAGCTCAGCCTTGTTGTGGCCAGTGTCCACCCGGATGATTCTGGAGCCATGGGCTGCAGCACTTCCACCAAACCCGGAAGTGCTGCAGAAAGATTGTCAAGGAGCACATCCAGGAGCAACATAAAAGGAGCCGCCTCACTCCATTCTGGGAGCTGGAGGACAGAGCTTGTAAAGGGAGGAGTGGAGGTGGCAGAAGTAAAAGAGAAGAAAGAAAGAAAGAAAAAAGAGAGAGGAAGAAACTGAGTTAATTTGTGGTAATTTGTGGGCATAAGTGAATATAAAATAAAAGCGTGTGCTCTTTGGACTTGTGACTCTGTGCGTCTGTCTGTGTCTAGAGCTGATTTACCACAATAGATAGTAAAAGGCACTACATGACAAACAGACAGAGAGACAGACGTGAAAGGCACTACACGAGAGATAGATAGATAGATAGATAGATAGATAGATAGATAGATAGATAGATAGATAGATATAGAAAGGCATCAAATGACAGACAGCCAGGGCACTATATAATAGACTGGCACTGTAGGTGAGTTAGATTAGATCAGTGGTTCTCAAACTGTGGGGTGGGCTCTCCTCTGGGGGGAAGTTTTCTGAGGGGCACAAAGATGAAAAAAAAAGAAAATGAATCAAAAATATTGACACCAAAACAAATGAACTTAAACTTCATTCTGATACAGGGCGGCACGGTGGCGCAGTGGTAGCGCTGCTGCCTCACAATAAGGAGACCTGGGTTTGCTTCCCGGGTCCTCCCTGCGTGGAGTTTGCATGTTCTCCCCGTGTCTGCGTGGGTTTCCTCCCACAGTACAAAGACATGCAGGTTAGGTGGATTGGAGATTCTAAATTGGCCCTAGTGTGTGCTTGGTGTGTTTGTGTGTGTCCTGCGGTGGGTTGGCACCCTGCCCAGGATTGGTTCCTGCCTTGTGCCCTGTGTTGGCTGGGATTGGCTCCAGCAGACCCCCGTGACCCTGTGTTCGGATTCAGCGGGTTGGAAAATGGATGGATGGATGGATACATTCTGATACTAGAAAAATAAATCTAGAGTTAGATAAATGTCGATAAAAGTTAAGTAGGTATAATAAAATATGCAACTATGATATATCATTCATTTAAAAAGAACAAATTGGTATTAGTGGGATCCTTTCAAAAATGTTGGGGGGCGCGATTAAAACTGTTATGAAAACTCGGGTCTACTTTAAATACTTAAAGGTTGAGAGACGCGGCCTCAGATAGACATCATTAATCCCACAGGTATATTCAGATGCACTTGCTGCTGAAGCAAAACCATAAAAAGTGATGACGCAGACTCCTACAGACTTAAAGAGTGTGATACAGAGAGCGACAGGAATAGTACAATGGAGCAGACTTCAGAGGTGATCCACAATACAGACAGGTAGAAAAGGCACTACATAGTGGATGTCAAAAGTGATGCATAATACAGATTGTTATGAAAGGCACTATATAATAGATGTCAATGGCGATATGCCCAATTGTAAAGACAGGTTTCGTCTTTGCTGAATTGCCAATCACGGCCTCATCTGTTCGGGCCCCCTAATCATCCCTGGTCTCTGATTGGCTAACTGTTTCTCTCACCCCTTTGCCACCTAACTGCTAACGTGTGGCGAGCTCACTGGCACAGGAATGGCTGCACTCGTTTCATCTGGGTCGGTGCTGCACACTGGCAGTGGTTGAGGTGGCTCGCCTCTCTGTAAAGTGCTTTGAGGAAACGAGGAAAGTACTATATTAATAAAATCATTTCTTATTATTATGTCCAATTAAACTGTGTTGCCAAAGCCATTTAGAGAAGTAGCTTAGATTACAGCTGATGCAAAATATCTTAAATGCGCCACATTACCTGCCAAAGAAAGATGGCAGAATACATTTTTGAATATTTGACATTGGGTATCGTGTGCCCCGAGTGTCCCCTCAGAGTTCCCTGTGTGTCTGAACGACTCGCCTCCATTTTTCGATCACGTCGTTCCCATTAAGCCTCAGGATCTGTCATTTCGAGGTGCTTTGCTTATCTCCCCTTCTACCAATGGTAGGTGGGCCGCCCCAATTAACCACCATAAGAACATCAATCGTAGTCGACTTGGGTTGTGTCTCATTAGTACTTTAGTGACTCAACATCACTCGCTATGTTATTCACTTTGTAGCTTGTCAACATGCTCCATTTTAACTCCTTTTGTGTAAAAATAATAAACTCGATCGCAATCAGGAATCGAACTTTACACCCTTAATACTGGGGTGGCGGGTGGGGTGTAATAAGGATTTGATCCCCTGCTGAATTTGTACGTTTGCTCACTTCAAAGGAAATGAAGAGCCTCTAATTTTTATGGTAGTTTCATTTTAATGGACAGACACAGAATATCAAGCAAAAATACAAAAAAAAAAACGACATCAAAGTTCTAAACTGATTTGCATGTCATTGTACTCAACAACAGGGGCCTCATGTATAACGGCGTGCGTAGAACTCGCACTATAACATGGCGTAAGCACAAAAGCCGAAATGTGCTTACGCACAGAAAAATCCAGATGCAGGAATCTGTGCGCACTCCAACTTCCACGTTCTTCCGCTACATAAATCCCGATCAGCGTGAAAACTAACACTCGTGCACGCGCTTTATGTAACGCCCCAAATCCTCCCAGAATTACGCCTATTTGAATATGCAAATCAATATAAATCGCCCTTAAGCGCAGCCTTCTGTGAAAAGACAATGGGAAAAGCACGGGGGAAAATATAAGAATTTCATCGAATACCAAGTGGAGGCAAAGGAAAAACATACTATTTGTTCAAATAAACCGTGGGATAATTATGGCGTTATTTCAGTGCCTCTATTCTGAGCGCACGTAAAAAAATATTGCAAGTGCAAGTGTTGCATTTTGAGGAGAAATTTATTTTGAGCGTACAAAAGCTGAATTTGAGTGAACAAAATTCATTGCTGCGTGCAAAAAATGTATTTCAGTGTTTGCACTTATCCATATACACACACACAATAGCACCCCCTCTCGCTCAGTTTTTTCATTTGCGCTTGCTCGCAATGTGTTGCTTGCGCTCACAACATTCTCTGCTGCGAGCGCTCAACTCTCTGTACACCGTTATAAGTGTGCCACAAAACCAACCAATCACAGACTTGGTTTCAAAAATTCTGATTGGCTCTTACAGTCTCCAATCAGCTCGCTAGCTGCTGCATTCATTGTGGCACATCTGCGAGATGCTTCTGGTGATTTTATACATTCTTGCCTATCAATTACCACTAATGTAAATCACAGTAAGAAGAACATGAAAACAAAGGCATTCTTTTTAAATTGTTGTATTTATTGGAAAAACGCTTACACAAAATAACATTACTCCCAAAAGTACCTATTCTGGAATAATGACTATTATATATGTTTGTGGATTTGAAGGAGCTTCAGGATCCAGGCATTGACTGGGAGAGTACTACACCAACGATAGTCTTAACAAATAATATATTTTAAAATAAAATAATTAAAGATATTATCCGCAAATTGGGGTTTAATTGAGTTTAGCTGGATTTAGCTACATTTCGGACTGTTTCCGGAATGCAGCAGCTAGCGAGCTGATTGGAGACCGTAAGAGCCAATCAGAATTTTTGAAACCAAGTCTGTGATTGGTTGGTTTTGTGGCACACTTATAACGGTGTACAGAGAGTTGAGCTCGCAGCAGAGAATGTTGTGAGCAAGCAACACATTGCGAGCAAGCGCAAATGAAAAAACTGAGCGAGAGGGGGTGCTATTGTGTGTGTGTATATGGATAAGTGCAAACACTGAAATACATTTTTTGCACGCAGCAATGAATTTTGTTCACTCAAATTCAGCTTTTGTACGCTCAAAATAAATTTCTCCTCAAAATGCAACACTTGCACTTGCAATATTTTTTTACGTGTGCTCAGAATAGTGGCACTGAAATAACGCCATAGATAATCAACAAAAGGAAGTTGATCGAGTGACATAGCGTGTTGGAGAAACTTGAAAGCTCACATTCACAAAATCACACAGTGCCGGAAATAAAAAAGAAGTCACATATCAAAGTTGCCGTGAAAAGCTGAGTTGTAGCCCACTGTCTGAGTGTCAAATGAATGTCTGTGTGTGAATCACTACTTGCTTCTTAAACCGGCTCTCTTCCTCCAACTGGACACAGAGTCCATGACATTCGTGATATTACAGCTCTCTGAATAACTCAAATACTGAGATGTATACGTGATGTCATTTTCATGATGATAGGAGTTAAAGCACGTTATTAAACATGTTTTTCACATCGATGAAATAATTTATTGCAGCAGTACTCAGGGACGGCTCTAGGCTTGTGGTGGCACTGGGCAGAGGAAGAATCGGTGGCTCCTTCGCCTGCCCGTCAGTAAGGTAGCTTATCACGGTGGATGGCTACTTCCGTTGTGGACACTGCATGGCCGCCTCGTGCTCATGACACAAGCATTTAACTTTTGCCGAAATTTGTCGCTGCGTTTTTAGCTGTGTTGTTATTTTCTCTTTCTGTTTTATATTCAATATATATTGGCGTAGCCGTCACTGCAGTCCTTGCTTTTCTTTCCCCAAGTAACCGATCGCCACACAATCAGCTCTGTAATAGACGTTAAGCCATCTGTAAGCTTAGTGCAGATTCTTCAAAACGTTTAAAGAACATTGAAATATCTTTGTAGTACATGTTTAATTATTCTATCCTTCACGACACTCCCAGTGAAGAATATAGATTATTTAAATGAAGTTAAAGTTTTATCTGTATAATTTAACAAACATATTTTGCTGCATTTCACCTGAAAAATGATCTCGTCATCATATGTAAATACGCACTTAATAAAGTGGCTCAGGTTGTGCGACATTATAACTGTAGTGCAAGTTAACGTGATTGTATTTATAAGTCCTAACAGTTCTACAAGGAGCAATTGATTGAGTGCATTTAAAGTTCTTGGGATGAAACTGTTTCTGAACCGCGAGGTCCGTACAGGAAAGGCTTTGAAACGTTTTGCAGTGGCTGAGACAGCGTGTCCTTGAAGCTGTATACCGATAATTCTCTTTCCGATCAGCTGCTGCTGTGATTCACACTCAGATACAGTGATAGAAATACTCTGAGTGGTGCAGTGAGAGTAATATGGGAAAAGATGATCCGCTGTGGCAACTCCTAACGGGAGGAGCTGAAAGAAGAAGAAGAAAAATAAGAAGAGGAAGGTGCAGTGAGAGTAACAACGCTAAAGCAGTTATTGTATTTGGAATACTATGGCTGTTCCCTGGACAATTCTGTTGTTACAAGTTCATTACAATCAGATGCATTACACTAATAAACAATATGCGGTTAGTTTCAGTGTATTTATAAAGCCGCGTCATGAAAATAATGAGTAACAACACAGGAACAGTAGCACTGCTTTGACGCTGGGTGCCGCCAGTCTGCAAAACCGAGCGGAGAACTTGCGTACGACAAGCTATGAGGTACCGTGGAAAAGTGCGTGGCTTTACGCCAAGTGTAGGTTTTATACATCGCGATTTGAACGTGGAAAAGTTCTTACGCAACATTTCCGTGCGTGCGCACCGTTTATACATGAGGCCCCAGGCCTGTCTGAAGTCTGCCAGTGTGTCACCTTGAGCAGGGGGACCTTGTGGGCACTGCCAGCTTTCAATCCATTATGCCATAGTGGGTTACCAATGGTGACTGTGTGGTGGTCCCAAGTGCCTTCAGATCATTAACAAACTCCTCCCGTGTAATCCTGGGCTGATCCCTCACCTTTGTCATCATCATCCTCACCAGCCTAGGAGACCATGCATGGAGCTCCAGACCGAGGGCGATTGATGGTCGTTTTAGGTTTCTTCCATTTCTGAATAATTGCACCAACAGTTGTCACCTTCTCACCAAGCTTCTTGCTGGTGGTCTTGTAGTTCATTCCAGCCTTGTCCCGGATGTCCTTTGACAGCCCAAGGTGGTGGAGAGGTTGGAGTGAAAGAAACGGATTCTGTGCTTTATACACATCACGACTTGAGATCAGGGGTATCTGTTATTGATTGATTGATTGTAATCGCCATTCATAATGAATGAATAGATCAAGAGATGCAAAAGGCACTATAAAACAGATAGATGTGAAAGGAATTATACAGTATAAGCAACAGGTAGATTATGTGCACAGTGCTTTATAATAGAAAGGAAATTTATAAGCGACAGGTAAGATAAAGTGCATGAGGAAAGTATTCACAGCGCATCACTTTGTCCACATTTTGTTATGTCACAGCCTTATTCCAAAATGGATTAAATTCATTTTTTTCCTCAGAATTCTACACACAACATCCCATAATGACAACGTGAAAAAAAAGTTTACTTGAGGTTTTTGCAGATTTAATAAAAATAAAAAAATTTGAGAAAGCACACGTACATAAGTATTCACAGCCTTTGCCATGAAGCTCATCCTGTTTCCCTGATCATCCTTGAGATGTTTAATTGGAGTCCACCTGTGGTCAATTCAGTTGACTGGTGGAAGTTATGGACGTTGGATGTGGAAGGTATGGACACCCATATCCATATAAAAAGTAGTTAAAAAATCTCCCCATTTTATGCTCTTCTCCCCCATATTTGTTTCCTCCCATGGCCCTGATTTACCACCCTAAAAATGGAATTGCGCCTCACGGAGCAACACACAGGGCCCAGTTTAATGATTCACCCCTTGGCCGAGGCTAGAAATGATCTCACCTGGCACTCCTTAGAGCAGGGGTGTCCATCTCCGATTCTGCATTTTAGCCTTTTCCTAATTGGTGACCAATTATCACTGCTAATTACCTTCTTTCCCCTTTCATTTTAATAGCCCCGTTTTTAATTATTCAGTCCTCTGACTTGTTTCTTTTCTTCATTAAATGGCAGCCATGCAGAAATGAGAGGTGATGCGTGCC